>NW_027649947.1:0-300000 GCF_965287045.1 Carcharhinus amblyrhynchos | reverse complement strand
TCTCAGAGTCCCTGGGTCTCAGCTTCTCTGTATCGCTGCGTCTCAGGGTCTCTGCTTCTCTGCGTCTCAGAGTCTCTGCGTCTATGCATCTATGCATCTCCCGGTCTCAGTGTCTCTGCATCTCAGTTCCTCTGCGTCTTTGCGTCTCTGGGACTCAGGGTCTCTGCGTCTCCGCGTCTTGTGTCTCTGCGCCTCAGAGTCTCTGCCTCTCAGAGACTCCGCGTCTCTGCGTCTCTGGGTCTCAGTGTCTCTCCGCCTCAGGGTCTCTGCGTCTCTGCATCTCTAGGTCTCAGTGCCTCAGTGTCTCGGCGTCTCTGCGTCTCTGCGTCTCAGTGTCTCTGCGTCTCTGCATCTCTGCGTCTCAGCATCGCAGCGTCTCAGTGTCTCTGCGTCTCTGCGTCTTTGCATCTCTGGGTTGCAGCGTGTCAGAGTCTCTGTGTCTCAGTGTCTCTGCGTCTCTGCATCTCTCGGTCTCAGTGTCTCTGCGTCTCAGTGTCTCTGCGTCTCAGTGTCTCTGCGTCTCTGCATCTCTCGGTCTCAGTGTCTCTGCGTCTCAGTGTCTCTGCGTCTCAGGGTCTCTGCGTCTCTGGGTCTCAGTGTCTCTGCGTCTCAGGGTCTCTACGCCGCTGTGTCTCAGAGTCTCTGAGTTTCTGCGTCTCTGCGTATCTGGGTCTCTGCGTCTCTGCGTCTCTGGGTCTCAGTGTCTCGGTGTCTCTGCGTCTCTGGGTCTCAGGATCTCTGCGTCTCAGGGTCTCTGCGTCTCTGCGTCTCTAGGTCTCAGTGTCTCTGCGTCTCAGGGTCTCTGCGTTTCTGGGTCTTTGCGTCTCAGGGTCTCTGCGTCTCAAGGTCTCTAAGCCTCTGCGTCTCAGTGTCTCTGCGTCTCTGCGTCACTGGGTCTCAGTGTCTCAGCGTCTCTGCGTCTTAGGATCTCTGCGTCTCAGGGTCTCTGCATCTCAGGTTCTCTGTGTCTCTGCGTCTATGCGTCCCTGCGTCTCAGGGACTCTGCTTCTCTGCGTCTCAGAGTCTCTGGGTCTCAGTGTCTCTGCGTCTCCGCATCTCTGGGTCCCAGGTTCTCTGCGTCTCAGCGTCTCTGAGTCTCAGTGTCTCAGTGTCTCTGCGTCTCAGCGTCTCAGGGTCTCTGCGTCTTATGTTCTCTGTGTCTCTACGTCTATGCGTCCCTGCGTCTCAGGGTCTCCGCTTCTCTGCGTCTCAGCGTCTCTGAGTCTCAGTGTCTCAGTGTCTCTGCGTCTCAGTGTCTCAGTGTCTCTGCGTCTCAGCGTCTCAGGGTCTCTGCGTCTTATGTTCTCTGTGTCTCTACGTCTATGCGTCCCTGCGTCTCAGGGTCTCCGCTTCTCTGCGTCTGAACGTCTCTGAGTCTCAGTGTCTGAGTGTCTCTGCGTCTCTGCATCTCTGCGTCTCTGCGTCTCAGTATCTCTGCGTCTCTGCGTCTCGGCGTCTCAGCGGCTCAGCATCTCTGCGTCTCAGTGTCTCAGCGTCTCTACGACTCAGTGTCTCTGCGTCTCTGCGTCTTTGGGTCTCAGTGCCTCTGCGTCTCAGAGTCTTTGCGTCCCAGTGTGTCTGCGCCTTTGCGTCTCAGAGTCTCTGAGTTTCTGCGCCGCTGCGTCTCTGGGTCTAAGTGTCTCAGCGTCTCAGCGTCTCAGAGTCTCTGCGTCTCAGCATCTCTACGTCTCTGCATCTCAGCGTCTCTGCATCTCAGCGTCTCTGCGTCTCAGTGTCTCTGAGTCTCTGTGTCTCAGGGTCTGAGCGTCTCAGCGTCTCTGCGTCTCTGCATCTCTGCGTCTCAGTGTCTCTGCGTCTCTGAGTTTCTGCGTCTCAGCGTCTCTGGGCCTCAGCGTCTCTGCGTCTCAGCGTCTCAAGTTCTGCGTCTCTGCGACTCAGCGTCTCAGGGTCTCAGCGTTCTTGTGTCTCAGCATCTCTGCGTCTTAGCGTTTCACTGTCCCTGAGTCTCTGAGTTTCTGCGTCTCTGATCCTCAGCGTCTCTGCGTTTCTGCGTCTCAGCGTCTCAGCGTCTCTGCGTCTAAGCGTCTCTCCGTCTCAGCGTCTCTGCGTCTCTGGTTCTCAGTGTCTCTGCATCTCAGTGTCTCTGCTTCTCATGGTCTCTGCATCTCTGCGTCTCTGGGTCTCTATGTCTCTGCGTCTCAGCGTCTCTGGGTCTCAGTCTCTCTGCGTCTCAGAGTCTCTGAGTTTCTGCGTCTCTGCGCCTCTGCGTCTCAGTGTCTCTGCGTCTCAGGGTCTCTGAGTCTCAGGGTCTCTGAGTCTCTGCGTCTCAGGGTCTCTACGCCTCTGCGTCTCAGAGTCTCTGAGTTTCTGCGTCTCTGGGTCTCTGCGTCTCTGGGCCTCAGTGTCTCGGCGTCTCTGCGTCTCTGGGTGTCAGGATCTCTGCGTCTCAGGTTCTCTGAGTCTCTGCGTCTATGTGTCCCTGCGTCTCAGGGTCTCCTTCTTTGCGTCTCAGTGT
Organism: Carcharhinus amblyrhynchos; assembly: GCF_965287045.1. NCBI lineage: Eukaryota > Metazoa > Chordata > Chondrichthyes > Carcharhiniformes > Carcharhinidae > Carcharhinus > Carcharhinus amblyrhynchos. The sequence continues at coordinate 297,524 of NW_027649947.1, read as the reverse complement.
CTCTGGGTCCCAGGGTCTCTGCGTCTCAGCATCTCCGAGTTTCAGTGTCTCAGTGTCTCTGTGTCTCTGCGTCTCTGCATCTGGGTCTCAGGGTCTCTGCATCTCAGGTTCTCTGCGTCTCTGTGTCTATGCCTCCCTGCATCTCAGGGTCTCCGCTTCTCTGCGTCTCAGAGTCCCTGAGTCTCAGTGTCATTGCATCTCAGCGTCTCTGGGTCCCAGGATCCCTGCCTCTCAGTGTCTCTGGGTCTCAGGGTCTCTGCGTCTCTGTGTTCTGCTTCTCTGCGTCTCAGAGCCCCTTAGTCTCAGTGTCTCTACGTCTCTGGGTCCCAGGGTCTCTGCGTCTCAGCGTCTCTGGGTCTCAGGGTTTCTGCGTCTCAGTGTCTCTGCGTCTCTGCGTCTCTGGGTCTCAGGGTTTCTGCGTCTCAGTGTCTCTGCGTCTCTGAATTTCTGCATCTCAGTGTCTCTGCGTCTCTGAATGTCAGCGTCTCAGCGTCTCTGTGTCTCTGCGTCTGAGCGTCTGAGCGTCTCTGAGTCTCTGCGTCTCTGCGTCTCAGGGTCTCAGGGTCTCTACGCCTCTGCGTCTCAGAGTCTCTGAGTTTCTGCGTCTCTGCGTCTCAGCCACTCAGCGTCTCTGCATCTTTGCGTCTCTGCATCTCAGGGTCTCTGCGTCTCTGCGTATCATGGTCTCTGCATCTCTGCATCTCAGAGTCTCTGAGTCTCTGCATCTATGCATCTCTCGGTCTCAGTGTCTCTGCGTCTCAGTGTCTTTGCGTCTCTGGGACTCAGGGTCTCTGTGTCTCTGGGTCTCTGCGTCTCTGCCTCTCAGAGACTCTGCGTCTCAGAGTCTCTGCGTCTCTGTGTCTCAGTGTCTCTGCGTCTCAGCCACTCAGCGTGTCTGCGTCTCAGCGTCTCTACGTCTTTGTGTCACTGCGTCTCAGTGTCTCCGTGTCTCTGCGTCTCAGGCTCTCTGCGTCTTTGCGTATCAGGGTCTCTGCATCTCTGCTTATCAGAGACTCTGAGTCTCTGCATCTATGCATCTCCCGGTCTTAGTGTCTCTGCGTCTCAGTGTCTCTGCGCCTTTGCGTCTCTGCGTCTCAGGGTCTCAGCGTCTCTAGGTCTCAGTGTCTCTGCGTCTCTGGGTCTCAGTGTCTCTGCGTCTCTGCGCCTCTAGGTCTCAGTGTCTCTGCGTCTCTGGGTCTCAGTGTCTCTGCGTCTCAGGGTCTCTGCGTCTCTGCATCTCAGGGTCTCTACGCCGCTGCGTCTCAGAGTTTCTGCGTCTCTGTGTATCTGGGTTTCAGTGTCTCTGTGTCTCTGCGTCTCTGCGTCTCTGGGTCTCAGTGTCTCGGTGTCTCTGCGTCTCTGGGTCTCAGGATCTCTGCGTCTCAGGGTCTCTGTGTCTCTGCGTCTCTAGGTCTCAGTGTCTCTGCGTCTCAGGGTCTCTGCGTCTCTGCGTCTCTAGGTCTCAGTGTCTCTAGGTCTCAGTGTCTCTGCGTCTCAAGGTCTCTACGCCTCTGCGTCTCAGAGTCTCTGAGTTTTTGCGTCTCTGGGTATCAGTGTCTCAGTGTCTCTGCGTCTCTGCGTCTCAGGGTCTCTGCGTCTCAGGGTCTCTGCATCTCAGGTTCTCTGTGTCTCTGCGTCTATGCGTCCCTGCGTCTCAGGGACTCTGCTTCTCTGTGTCTCAGAGTCCCTGGGTCTCAGTGTCTCTGCGTCTCAGGGTCCCAGGGTCTTTGCGTCTCAGTGTCTCTGAGTCTCAGTGTCTCAGTTTCTCTGCGTCTCTGGGTCTCAGTGTCTCAGTGTCTCTGCGTCTCAGCATCTCAGGGTCTCTGCGTCTTATGTTCTCTGTGTCTCTAGGTCTAGGTTTCTCTGGGTGAACAGTGTCTCTGCGTCTCTGCGTCTCCGCTTCTCTGCGTCTCAACGTCTCTGAGTCTCAGTGTCTGAGTCTCTGGGTCCCAGGACCTCTGCCTCTCAGTGTCTCTGGGTCTCAGGGTCTCAGGATCTCTGCGTCTCTGTGTTCTGCTTCTCTGCGTCTCAGAGCCCCTTAGTATCAGTGTGTCTGCGTCTCTGGGTCCCAGGGTCTCTGCGTCTCAGCGTCTCAGTCTCTCTGGTCTCTGCGTCTTTGGGTCTCAGGGTCTCTGCGTCTCAGTGTCTCTGTGTCTCTGAATTTCTGCGTCTCAGGTCTCTGCGTCTCTGGGTCTCAGCGTCTCTGCGTCTCTGAATGTCAGCGTCTCCGCGTCTCAGCGTCTCTGCGTCTCAGTGTCTCTGCATCTCTGAGTCTCTGCGTCTCTGTGTCTCAGCGTCTCTGCGTCTCTGCGTCTCTGCGTCTCAGCGTCTCAGCGTCTCTGCGTCTTTGCGTCTCAGTGTCTCTGTGTCTCTGTTTCTCCTGGGTCAACAGTGTCTCTGCGTCTCTGCGTCTCTGCGTCTCAGTGTCTCTGCGTCTCAGCGTCTCTGCATCTCTGCGTCTCAGCGTCTCTGCGTCTCTGCGTCTCAGCGTCTCTGCGTCTCAGCGTCTCAGCGTCTTTGCGTCTCAGTGTCTCTGTGTCTCTGTTTCTCTGGGTCAACAGTGTCTCTGCGTCTCTGCGTCTCTGCGTCTCAGTGTCTCTGCGTCTCAGCATCTCTGCGTCTCAGCGTCTCTGCATCTCTGCGTCTCTGCGTCTTTGCATCTCAGTGTCTCTGCGTCTCTGTTTCTCTGAGTCTCAGCGTCTCTGCGTCTCAGGGCCTCTACGCCACTGCGTCTCAGAATCTCAAAGTTTTTGCGTCTCTGGGTCTCTGTGTCTCTGCGTCTCTGTGTCTCAGGGTCTCCGGTTCTCTGCGTCTCTGCGTCTCTGCATCCTTGTGTCTCAGGGTCTCCGCTTCTCTGCATCTCAGAGTCCCTGGGTCTCAGTGTCATTGCGTCTCAGCGTGTCTGGGTCCCAGGATCTCTGCATCTCAGCGTCTCTGGGTTCTCAGGGTCTCTGCATCTCAGGTTCTCTGCGTCTCTACGTCTAAGCATCCCTGAGTCTCAGGGTCACTGCTTCGCTGCGTCTCAGAGTCCCTTGGTCTCAATGTCTCAGCGTCTCTGGGTCCCAGGGTCTCTGCGTCTCTGCGTCTCTGGTCTCAGTGTCTCAGTGTCTCTGCGTCTTTATGTCTCAGGGTCTCTGCGTCTCAGGTTCTCTGCGTCTCAGAGTCCCTTGGTCTCAATGTCTCTGCGTCTCTGCGTCCCAGGGTCTCTGCGTCTCAGCGTCTCTGCGTCTCTGGGTCTCAGTGTCCCTGCATCTCTGCGTCTTGGGGTCTCAGGGTCTCTGCGTCTCAGGTTCTCTGCGTCTCTGCGTCTATGCATCCCTGCGTCTCAGGGTCTCTGTGTCTCTGCTTCTCAGGGTCTCTGCGCCTCTGCGTCTCTGGGTCTCTGCGTATCTGCTTCTCAGAGTCTCTGGGTCTCAGTGTCTCTGCGTCTCTGCGTTTCTGGGTCTCAGTGTCTCAGGGTCTCTGTGTCTCTGTGTCTCTGTGTCTCTGCGTCTCAGCGTCTCTGAGTCTCAGTGTCTCTGCGTCTCTGCGTGTCAGCGTCTCTAGTTCTCCGTGTCTCTGCATCTCAGCGTCTCAGGGTCTCTGCGTCTTATGTTCTCTGTGTCTCTACGCCTATGCGTCCCTGCGTCTCAGTGTCTCCGCTTCTCTGCGTCTCAGCGTCTCTGAGTCTCAGTGTTTCAGTGTCTCTGAGTCTCAGTGTCTCAGCGTCTCTGCGTCTCTGCGTCTCAGCGTCTCAGCATCTCTCCGTCTCTACGACTCAGTGTGTCTGCGTCTCAGAGTCTCTGCGTCTCTGCATCTCAGTGTCTCTGCGTCTCAGTGTCTCAGTGTCTCAGTGTCTCTGCGTCTCTGCGTCTCAGCGTCTCAGCATCTCTGCGTCTCTACGACTCAGTGTCTCTGCGTCTCAGAGTCTCTGCGTCTCTGCATCTCAGTGTCTCTGTGTCTTAGCGTCTCTGCGTCTCAGAGTCTCTGCGTCTCTGCGTCTCAGAGTCTCTGCGTCTCTGCGTCTCAGCGTCTCAGCGCCTCAGAGTCTCTGCGTATCAGTGTCTCTGCATCTCAGTGTCTCTGCTTCTCAGCATCTCCGCGCCTCAGCATCTCTGTGTCTCAGTGTCTCAGCGTCTGAGTGTCTCAGTGTCTCTGCGTTTTTGCGTCTCTGCGTCTCAGCGTCTCTGCGTCTCAGCGTCTCAGCGTCTCTAATTCTCTGGGTCTCAGGGTCTCTGCGTCTTTGCGTCTCAGTGTCTCGGCGTCTCTGCGTCTCAGCATCTCTGCGTCTCTGCGTCTCAGCGTCTCTGCGTCTCTGGGTCTCAGCGTCTCAGCGTCTTTGCGTCTCTGGGTCTCAGCGTCTCTGCGTCTCTGCATCTCAGCGTCTCAGCGTTTCTGCGTCTCAGCGTCTCTGCGTCTCAGCGTCTCTGCGTCTCTGGGTCTCAGCGTCTCAGGGTCTCTACTTCTCTGTCTCTCAGAGTCCCTGGGTCTCAGTGTCCCTGTGTCTTAGCGTCTCTGGGGCCCGGGTCTCTGAGTATCAGTGTCTCTGAGCCTCTGCGTCTCTGGGTCTCAGGGTCTCGGTCTCTGCATCTCAGGTTCTCTGCATCTCTGCGTCTATGCGTCCCTGTGTCTCAGGGTCTCTCCTTCTCTGTGTCTCAGAGTCCCTTGGTCGCAGTGTCTCTGTGTCTCTGGGTCCCAGGGTCTCTGCGTCTCTAGTTCTCAGTGTCTCTGCGTCTCTGGGTCTCAGTGTCTCTTCGTCTCTGGGTCTCTGCGTCTCTGCATCTCAGGGTCTCTACGCCTCTGCGTCTCAGAGTCTCTGAGTTTCTGCGTCTCTGAGTCTGAGCCACTCAGCGTCTCCGTGTCTCAGCGTCTCTGTGTCTCAGCGTCTCAGCGTCTCTGCGTCTCATCGTCTCTGCATCTCAGAGTCTCTGCATCTCTGCATCTCAGAGTCTCTGCGTCTCTGCGTCACTGGTTCTCAGTGTCTCTGCGTCTCAGTGTCTCTGTGTCTCTGTTTCTCTGGGTCTCAGTGTCTCTGCGTCTCAGGGTCTCTACGTCTCTGCGTCTCAGGGTCTCTGCGCCTCAGAGTCTCTACGTCTCTGCGTCTCAGTGTCTCTGCGTCTCAGCGTCTCTGCGTCTCAGAGTCTCTGCGTCTCAGCGTCTCTGCGTCTCAGCGTCTCTGCGTCTCAGCGTCTCAGCGTCTCTGCGTCTCAGCATCTCAGCGTCTCAGCGTCTCAGTGTCTCTGCGTCTCAGTGTCTCTGCGTCTCAGCGTCTCTGCGTCTCAGCGTCTCTGCGTCTCTGCGTCTCAGTGTCTCTGCGTCTCAGTGTCTCAGCGTCTGAGCGTCTCTGCGTCTCTGCGTCTATGCGTCTCAGCGTCTCTGCGTCTCAGTGTCTCTGAGTTTCTGCGTCTCTGCGTCTCTGCGTCTATGCGTCTCAGCGTCTCAGTGTCTCTGCCTCTCAGAGACTCTGCGTCTCTAGGTCTCAGTGTCTCTGCGTCTCAGGGTCTCTGCGTCTCTGGGTCTTAGTGTCTCTGCGTCTCTGGGTCTCAGTGTCTCGGCGTCTCTGCGTCTCTGGGTCTAAGGGTCTCTGTGTCTCTGCGTCTCTAGGTCTCAGTGTCTTTGCGTCTCTGCGTCTCTGGGTCTCAGTGCCTCTGCGTCTCAGGGTCTCTGCATCTCTGCATATCTGGTCTCAGTGTCACTGCGTCTCTGCGTCTCAGGGTCTCTGCGTATCTGCTTCTCAGAGTCTCTGGGTCTCAGTGTCTCTGCGTCTCTGCGTGTCAGCGTCTCTAGGTCTCAGTGTCTCTGCGTCTCAGCGTCTCAGGGTCTCTGCGTCTTATGTTCTCTGTGTCTCTACGTCTATGCGTCCCTGCGTCTCAGTCTCTCCGCTTCTCTGCATCTCAGCGTCTCTGAGTCTCAGTGTTTCAGTGTCTCTGAGTCTCAGTGTCTCAGTGTCTCTGCGTCTCTGCATCTCCGCATCTCAGTGTCTCTGCGTCTCGGCGTCTCAGCGTCTCAGCATCTCAGCATCTCTGCGTCTCTACGACTCAGTGTCTCTGCGTCTCTGCATCTCAGAGTCTCTGCGTCTCTGCATCTCAGTGTCTCTGCGTCTCAGTGTCTCTGCGTCTCAGTGTCTCTGCGTCTCAGTGTCTCTGCGTCTCAGTGTCTCTGCGTCTCAGCGTCTCTGCGTCTCAGCGTCTCAGCGTCTCTGCGTCTCAGAGTCACTGCGTCTCAGCGTCTCAGCGTCTCTAATTCTCTGGGTCTCAGGGTCTCTGCGTCTTTGCGTGTCAGTGTCTCGGCGTCTCAGCGTCTCAGCTCTCTGCATCTCTGCGTCTCCGCTTCTCAGCGTCTCAGCGTCTCTGCATCTCTGCGTGTCTGCGTCACAGCGTTTCTGCGTCTCAGCGTCTCTGCGTCTCAGCATCTCTGCGTCTCTGCGTCTCAGCGTCTCTGCGTCTCTGGGTCTCAGCGTCTCAGCGTCTCTGCGTCTCTGGGTCTCTGCGTATCTGCTTCTCAGAGTCTCTGGGTCTTAGAGTCTCTGCGTCTCTGCGTTTCTGGGTCTCAGTGTCTCAGGGTCTCTGTGTCTCTGTGTCTCTGCGTCTCTGCGTCTCAGCGTCTCTGAGCCTCAGTGTCTCTGCGTCTCTGCGTGTCAGCGTCTCTAGGTCTCAGTGTCTCTGCGTCTCAGGATCTCTGCGTCTTATGTTCTATGTGTCTCTACGTCTATGCGTCCCTGCGTCTCAGTGTCTCTGCTTCTCTGCGTCTCAGCGTCTCTGAGTCTCAGTGTTTCAGTGTCTCTGAGTCTCAGTGTCTCAGTGTCTCTGCGTCTCTGCATCTCCGCATCTCAGTGTCTCTGCGTCCCTGCGTCTCAGTGTCTCTGCATCTCAGCGTCTCAGCATCTCAGCATCTCTGCGTCTCTACGACTCAGTGTCTCTGCGTCTCTGCATCTCAGAGTCTCTGTGTCTCTGCGTCTCTGCATCTCAGTGTCTCTGCGTCTCAGAGTCTCTGCGTCTCTGCGTCTCAGAGTCTCTGCGTCTCAGTGTCTCTGCGTCTCAGTGTCTCTGCGTCTCAGCGTCTCTGTGTCTCAGTGTCTCTGCGTTTTTGCGTCTCTGCGTCTCAGCGTCTCTGCGCCTCAGAGTCTCTGCGTCTCAGTGTCTCTGCGTCTCAGTGTCTCTGCGTCTCAGAGTCTCTGTGTCTCAGTGTCTCTGCGTTTTTGCGTCTCTGCGTCTCAGCGTCTCTGCGCCTCAGAGTCTCTGCGTCTCAGTGTCTCTGCGTCTCAGTGTCTCTGCGTCTCAGCGTCTCCGCGCCTCAGCATCTCTGTGTCTCTGTGTCTCAGTGTCTCTGCGTCTCAGTGTCTCAGTGTCTCAGCGTCTGAGTGTCTCAGTGTCTCTGCGTTTTTGCGTCTCTGCGTCTCAGCGTCTCTGCGTCTCAGAGTCACTGCGTCTCAGCGTCTCTGCGTTTCAGCGTCTCAGCGTCTCTAAATCTCTGGGTCTCAGGGTCTCTGCGTCTTTGCGTCTCAGTGTCTCGGCGTCTCAGCGTCTCAGCTCTCTGCATCTCTGCATCTCCGCTTCTCAGCGTCTCAGCGTCTCTGCATCTCTGCGTGTCTGCGTCTCAGTGTTTCTGCGTCTCAGCGTCTCTGCGTCTCAGCATCTCTGCGTCTCTGCGTCTCAGCGTTTCTGCGTCTCAGCGTCTCTGCGTCTCAGCGTCTCTGGGTCTCAGTGTCTCTGTGTCTCAGGGTCTCTGCATCTCTGCGTCTCGGGGTCTCTGTGTTTCTGCGTCTCTGCGTCTCTGAGTCTCTGCGTCTCTGTGTCTCTGGGTCTCAGCGTCTCAGGGTCTCTACTTCTCTGTCTCTCAGAGTCCCTGGGTCTCAGTGTCCCTGTGTCTCAGCGTCTCTGGGGCCCGGGTCTCTGTGTCTCAGCGTCTCTGAGTATCAGTGTCTCTGAGCCTCTGCGTCTCTGGGTCTCAGGGTCTCGGTCTCTGCATCTCAGGTTCTCTGCATCTCTGCGTCTTTGCGTCCCTGTGTCTCAGGGTCTCTCCTTCTCTGTGTCTCAGAGTCCCTTGGTCGCAGTGTCTCTGTGTCTCTGGGTCCCAGGGTCTCTGCGTCTCTAGTTCTCAGTGTCTCTGCGTCTCTGGGTCTCAGTGTCTCTTCTCCTCTGGGTCTCTGCATCTCAGGGTCTCTACGCCTCTGCGTCTCAGAGTCTCTGAGTTTCTGCGTCTCTGAGTCTGAGCCACTCAGCGTCTCCGTGTCTCAGCGTCTCTGTGTCTCAGCGTCTCAGCGTCTCTGCGTCTCATCGTCTCTGCATCTCAGAGTCTCTGCATCTCTGCATCTCAGAGTCTCTGCGTCTCTGCGTCACTGGTTCTCAGTGTCTCTGCGTCTCAGTGTCTCTGTGTCTCTGTTTCTCTGGGTCTCAGTGTCTCTGCGTCTCAGGGTATCTACGTCTCTGCGTCTCAGGGTCTCTGCGCTTCAGAGTCTCTACGTCTCTGCGTCTCAGGGTCTCTGCGTCTCAGAGTCTCTGAGTCTCTGCATCTATGCATCTCCCGGTCTCAGTGTCTCTGCGTCTCAGTGTCTCTGCGTCTTTGCGTATCTGGGACTCAGGGTCTCTGTGTCTCCGGGTCTCTGCGTCTCAGGGTCTCTGCCTCTCAGAGACTCTGCGTCTCTGCGTCTCAGGATCTCTGTGTCTCTAGGTCTCAGTGTCTCTGCGTCTCAGCGTCTCTGCGTCTCAGAGCCTCTGCGTCTCAGCGTCTCAGCGTCTCTGCGTCTCAGCGTCTCAGCGTCTCAGCATCTCTGCGTCTCTGCGTCTCAGTGTCTCTGCGTCTCAGTGTCTCTGCGTCTCAGTGTCTCTGCGTCTCAGCGTCTCTGCGTCTCAGCGTCTCTGCGTCTCAGCATCTCTGCGTCTCAGCGTCTCTGCGTCTCAGTGTCTCAGCGTCTGGGCGTCTCTGCGTCTCAGTGTCTCTGCGTCTCTGAGTTTCTGCTTCTCTGCGTCTATGCGTCTCAGTGTCTCTGCGTCTCAGTGTCTCTGCGTCTCAGTGTCTCTGCGTCTCAGCGTCTCTGCGTCACAGCATCTCTGCGTCTCAGTGTCTCTGCGTCTCAGTGTCTCAGCGTCTGAGCGTCTCAGCGTCTCAGTGTCTCTGCCTCTCAGAGACTCTGCGTCTCAGGGTCTCTACGCCTCTGCGTCTCAGAGTCTCTGCGTCTCAGAGTCTCTGCGTCTCAGCGTCTCTGCGTCTCAGCCACTCAGCGTCTCTGCGTCTCAGCGTCTCTGCATCTCTGCGTATCAGGGTCTCTGCGTCTCTGCATCTCAGAGTCTCTGAGTCTCTGCGTCTATGCATCTCCCGGTCTTAGTGTCCCTGCGTCTCAGGGTCTCCGCTTCTCCGCATCTCAGCGTCTCTGCATCTCAGTGTCTCAGCATCTCTGCGTCTCAGCATCTCAGTGTCTCAGCATCTCTGCGTCTCAGCATCTCTGCGTCTCAGCGGCTCTGTGTCTCAGCGTCTCAGCGTCTCAGCGTCTCTGCGTCTCAGCGGCTCTGTGTCTCAGCGTCTCAGCGTCTCTGCGTCTCAGCGTCTCTGCGTCTCAGTGTCTCTGCGTCTCTGAGTCTCTGAGTTTCTGCTTCTCTGCGTCTCTGGGTCTCAGCGTCTCTGCGTCTCAGCGTCTCCGTGTCTCAGCGTCTCTGTGTCTCAGCGTCTCCGTGTCTCTGCGTATCATCGTCTCAGCATCTCAGAGTCTCTGCGTCTCTGCATCTCAGAGTCTCTGCGTCACTGCGTCACTGGTTCTCAGTGTCTCTGCGTCTCAGTGTCACTGTGTCTCTGTTTCTCTGGGTCTCAGTGTCTCTGCGTCTCAGGGTCTCTGCGTCTCTGAGTCTCTGAGTCTCTGCATCTATGCATCTCCCGGTCTCAGTGTCTCTGTGTCTCCGGGTCTCTGTGTCTCTGCGTCTCTGCCTCTCAGAGACACTGCGTCTCTGCGTCTCAGGATCTCTGCGTCTCTGTGCCTCTAGGTTTCAGTGTCTCTGCGTCTCAGGGTCTCTGCCTTTCAACGTCTTTGCGTCTCAGGGTCTCTACGCCACTGCGTCTCAGAAGTTTTTGCATCTCTGGGTCTCAGTGTCTCTGCGTCTCTGGGTCTCAGTGTCTCGGCGTCTCTGCGTCTCTGGGTCTCAGGCTTTCAGCGTCTCAGGGTCCCTGCGTCTCTAGGTCTCAGTGTCTCTGCGTCTCAGGGTCTCTGCGTCTCTGCATCTCTGGCTCTCAGTGTCTCTGCGTCTCAGGGTCTCTGCGTCTCTGCGTCTCAGTGTCTCTACGCCTCTGCATCTCAGAGTCTCTGAGTTTCTGTGTCTCTGCGTCTCTGCGTCTCAGGGTCTCTGCGTCTCAGCGTCTCTGCATCTCAGCATCTCTGCGTCTCTGCGTCTCAGTGTCACTGCGTCTCTGCGTCTCAGTGTCTCAGCGTCTGAGCGTCTGAGCGTCTCTGCGTCTATGCGTCTCAGTGTCTCTGCGTCTCAGAGTCTCTGAGTCTCTGCATCTATGCATCTCCCGGTCTCAGTGTCTCTGCATCTCAGAGTCTCTGCGTCTCTGCATCTCTGCCTCTCAGAGACTCTGCGTCTCTGCGTCTCAGGATCCCTGCGTCTCTGTGTCTCTAGGTTTCAGTGTCTCTGAGTCTCAGGGTCCCTGCGTCTCTAGGTCTCAGTGTCTCTGCGTCTCAGGGTCTCTGCGTCTCTGCATCTCTGGCTCTCAGTGTTTCTGCGTCTCAGGGTCTCTGCGTCTCTGCGTCTCAGGGTCTCTACGCCTCTGCATCTCAGAGTCTCTGAGTTTCTGTGTCTCTGCATCTCTGGGTCTCAGTGTCTCTGCGTCTCTGCGTCTCAGGGTCTCTGCGTCTCAGCGTCTCTGCGTCTCAGCATCTCTGCGTCTCTGCGTCTCAGTGTCTCTGCGTCTCTGCGTCTCAGTGTCTCAGCGTCTGAGCGTCTGAGCGTCTCTGCGTCTATGCGTCTCAGTGTCTCTGCGTCTCAGAGTCTCTGAGTCTCTGCATCTATGCATCTCCCGGTCTCAGTGTCTCTGCATCTCAGAGTCTCTGCGTCTCTGCATCTCTGCCTCTCAGAGACTCTGCGTCTCTGCGTCTCAGGATCCCTGCGTCTCTGTGTCTCTAGGTTTCAGTGTCTCTGCGTCTCAGGGTCTCTGCATCTCAGGGTCTCTGCCTCTCAACGTCTTTGCGTCTCAGAATCTCAAAGTTTTTGCATCTCTGGGTCTCAGTGTCTCTGCGTCTCTGGGTCTCAGTGTCTCGGCGTCTCTGGGTCTCAGTGTCTCTACGTCTCAGGGTCTCTGCGTCTCTGCATCTCTGGCTCTCAGTGTCTCTGCGTCTCAGGGTCTCTGCGTCTCTGCGTCTCATGGTCTCTACGCCTCTGCATCTCAGAGTCTCTGAGTTTCTGCGTCTCTGCATCTCTGGGTCTCAGTGTCTCTGCGTCTCTGCATCTCAGGGTCTCTGTGTCTCAGGGTCTCCGCACCTCAGGTTCTCTGTGTCTCTGCGTCAATGCGTCCCTGCGTCTCAGGGTCTCTGCGTGTCTGTGTCTCAGAGTCCCTGGGTCTCAGGCTCTCTGCGTCTCTAGTTCTCAGTGTCTCTGCGTCTCTGGGTCTCAGTGTCTCTTCGTCTCAGGGTCTCTGCGTCTCTACATCTCAGGGTCTCTACGCCTCTGCGTCTCAGAGTCTCTGAGTTTCTGCATCTCTGCGTCTGAGCCACTCAGCGTCTCCGTGTCTCAGTGCCTCTGTGTCTCAGCGTCTCAGCGTCTCTGCGTCCCTGCGTCTCATCGTCTCTGCATCTCAGAGTCTCTGCGTCACTGGTTCTCAGAGTCTCTGCGTCTCAGTGTCTCTGTGTCTCTGTTTCTCTGGGTCTCAGTGTCTCTGCGTCTCAGGGTCTCTACGTCTCTGCGTCTCAGGGTCTCTGCGTCTTTGCGTCTCTGGGACTCAGGGTCTCTGTGTCTCCATGTCTCTGCGTCTCTGCGTCTCTGCCTCTCAGAGACTCTGCGTCTCAGGATCTCTGCGTGTCTGTGTCTCTAGGTCTCAGTGTCTCTGCGTCTCAGGGTCTCTGCGTCTCAGGGTCACTGCCTCTCAACGTCTTTGCGTCTCAGGGTCTCTACGCCACTGCGTCTCAGAATCTCAAAGTTTTTGCGTCTCTGGGTCTCAGTGTCTCTGCGTCTCTGGGTCTCAGTGTCTCGGCGTCTCAGCGTCTCTGGGTCTCAGGTTCTCAGCGTCTCAGGGTATCTGCGTCTCTAGATCTCAGTGTCTCTGCGTCTCTGCATCTCTGGCTCTCAGTGTCTCTGCGTCTCAGGGTCTCTGGGTCTCAGGGTCTCTACGCCTCTGCGTCTCAGAGTCTCTGAGTTTCTGTGTCTCTGCATCTCTGGGTCTCAGTGTCTCTGTGTCTCTGAGTTTCTGCTTCTCTGCGTCTCTGGGTCTCAGCGTCTCTGCGTCTCAGCGTCTCCACGTCTCAGTGTCTCAGTGTCTCTGCGTCTCTGCGTCTTTCGGTCTCAGGGTCTCTGCGTCTCAGGTTCTCTGCGTCTCAGAGTCCCTTGGTCTCAATGTCTCTGCGTCTCTGGGTCCCAGGGTCTCTGCGTCTCTGGTCTCAGTGTCTCTGCGTCTCTGCGTCTTGGGGTCTCAGGGTCTCTGCGTCTCAGGTTCTCTGCGTCTCTGCGTCTATGCATCCCTACGTCTCAGGGTCTCTGTGTCTCTGCTTCTCAGGGTCTCTGCGCCTCAGCGACTCAGTGTCTCTGCTTCTCAGTGTCTCTGCGTCTCTGCGCCTCTGCGCCTCTCCGTCTCTGGGTCTCATGGTCTCTGCGTCTCTGCGTTTCTGGGTCTCAGTGTCTCAGGGTCTCTGTGTGTCTGTGTCCCTGTGTCTCTGCGTCTCAGCGTCTCTGAGTCTCAGTGTCTCTGCGTCTCAGCGTCTCAGGGTCTCTGCGTCTTATGTTCTCTGTGTCTCTACGTCTATGCGTCCCTGCGTCTCAGTGTCTCCGATTCTCTGCGTCTCAGCGTCTCTGAGTCTCAGTGTCTCTGCGTCTCTGCGTCTCTGCGTCTCAGTGTCTCTGCGTCTCGGCGTCTCAGCGTCTCTGTGTCTCAGCGTCTCAGCGTCTCTGTGTCTCAGCGTCTCAGCGGCTCTGCGTCTCTGCGTCTCAGCATCTCTGCGTCTCTGCGTCTCAGTGTCTCTGCGCCTCAGCGTCTCTGTGACTCAGCGTCTCTGCGTCTATGCGTCTCTGCGTCTCAGCGTCACTGCGTCTCAGCGTCTCTGCGTCTCAGCGTCTCTGCGTTTTTACGTCTCAGTCTCTCTATTTCTCTGGGTCTTGGTGTCTCTGCGTCTCAGTGTCTCTGCGTCTCAGCGTCTCTGCATCTCAGCGTCTCTGCGTCTCAGCTTCTTGCGTCTCAGCGTTTCAGCGTTTCTGCGTCTCTGGATCTCAGTGTCTCTGCGTCTCAGGGACTCTGCGTCTCTGGGTCTCAGTGTCTCTGCGTCTCTGCGTCTCAGCGTCTCAGGGTCTCTACTTCTCTGTCTCTCAGAGTCCCTGGGTCTCAGTGTCTCTGTGTCTCAGCGTCTCTGGGGCCCGGGTCTCTGTGTCTCAGCGTCTCTGAGTATCAGTGCCTCAGTGTCTCTGCGCCTCTGCGTCTCTGGGTCTCAGGGTCTCGGTCTCTGCATCTCAGGTTCTCTGCATCTGTGCATCTATGCGTCCCTGTGTCTCAGGGTCTCTCCTTCTCTGCGTCTCAGAGTCCCTTGGTCGCTGCGTCTCAGGGTCTCAGTGTCTCTGTGTCTCTAGGTCTCAGTGTCTCTGGGTCTCAGTGTCTCTGCGCCTCTGCGTCTCAGTGTCTCAGGGTCTCTACGCCTCTGCGTCTCAGAGTCTCTGAGTTTCTGTGTCTCGACGTCTCTGCGTCTCTGGGTCTCAGGGTCTCTGCGTCTCTGTGTCTCTAGTTCTCAGTGTCTCTGCGTCTCTGAGTCTCTGGGTCTCTGCGTATCTGGGTCTCAGGGTCTCTGCGTCTCTGCATCTCAGGGTCTCTACGCCTCTGCGTCTCAGAGTCTCTGAGTTTCTGCGTCTCTGCGTCTGAGCCACTCAGCGTCTCTGTATCTCAGCGTCTCTGCGTCTTTGCGTCTCTGCGTCTCAGTGTCTCTGCATCTCAGGGTCTCTTCGTCTCTGCATTCAGAGTCTCTGCGTCTCTGCATCTCCCGGTCTCAGTGTCTCTGCGTCTCAGTGTCTGTGCGTCTTTGCATCTCTGGGACTCGGGGTCTCTGTGTCTCCGGGTCTCTGCGTCTCAGTGTCTCTGCCTCTCAGAGACTCTGCGTCTCTGCGTCTCCGGTTCTCTGCGTCTCTAGGTCTCTGTGTCTCTGCGTCTCAGGGTCTCTGCGTCTCTGGGTCTTAGTGTCTCTGCGTCTCTGGGTCTCAGTGTCTCGGCATCTCTGCGTCTCTGGGTCTAAGGGTCTCTGTGTCTCTGCGTCTCTAGGTCTCAGTGTCTTTGAGTCTCTGCGTCTCTGGGTCTCAGTGCCTCTGCGTCTCAGGGTCTCTGCATCACTGCGTATCTGGTGTCAGTGTCACTGCTTCTCTGCGTCTCAGGGTCTCTATGCCTCTGCGTCTCAGAGTCTCTGCATCTCAGCGTCTCTGCGTCTCAGCGTCTCTGAGTCTCTGCATCTATGATTCTCCCGGTCTTAGTGTCTCTGCGTCTCAGCGTCTCTGGGTCCCAGGGTCTCTGCGTCTCAGCGTCTCTGAGTCTCAGTGTCTCAGTGTGTCTGCGTCTCAGGGTCTCTGCATCTTATGTTCTCTGTGTCTCTATGTCTATGCGTCCCTGCGTCTCAGGGTCTCCGCTTCTCTGCGTCTCAGCATCTCTGCGTCTCAGTGTCTCTGCGTCTCTGCGTCTCTACGACTCAGTGTCTCTGCGTCCCAGCGTCTCTGCGTCTCAGAGTCTCTGCGTCTCAGAGTCTCTGCGTCTCAGCGTCTCTGCGTCTCAGCGTCTCAGTGTCTCAGCGTCTGAGCGTCTGAGCGTCTCTGCGTCTATGCGTCTCAGCGTCTCTGCGTCTCAGTGTCTCTGCGTCTCTGAGTTTCTGCTTCTCAGCGTCTCTGCGTCTCAGCGTCTCAGCATCTCAGAGTCTCTGCGTCTCTGCATCTCAGAGTCTCTGTGTCTCTGCGTCACTGGTTCTCAGTGTCTCTGCGTCTCAGTGTCTCTGTGTCTCTGTTTCTCTGGGTCTCAGTGTCTCTGCGTCTCAGGGTCTCTACCTCTCTGCGTCTCTGGGTCTCTGCGTCTCAGGGTCTCTGAGTCTCTGCATCTATGCATATCCCGGTCTCAGTGTCTCTGTGTCTCCGGGTCTCTGCGTTTCTGCGTCTCTGCCTCTCAGGGACTCTGTGTCTCTGCGTCTCAGGGTCTCTGCGTCTCAGGGTCTCTGCCTCTCAACGTCTTTGCGTCTCAGGGTCTCTACGCCACTGCGTCTCAGAATCTCAAAGTTTGTGCGTCTCTGGGTCTCAGTGTCTCTGCGTCTCTGGGTCTCATTGTCTCGGCGTCTCTGCGTCTCTGGGTCTCAGGTTCTCAGCGTCTCAGGGTCTCTGCGTCTCTAGGTCTCAGTGTCTCTGCGTCTCTGAGTTTCTGCTTCTCTGCGTCTCTGGGTCTCAGCGTCTCTGCGTCTCAGCGTCTCCGTGTCTCAGCGTCTCTGTGTCTCAGCATCTCAGCGTCTCTGCGTCTCATCGTCTCAGCATCTCAGAGTCTCTGCGTCTCTCCATCTCAGAGTCTCTGCGTCTCTGCGTCACTGGTTCTCAGTGTCTCTGCGTCTCAGTGTCTCTGTGTCTCTGTTTCTCTGGGTCTCAGTGTCTCTGCGTCTCAGGGTCTCTACCTCTCTGCGTCTCAGGGTCTCTGCGTCTCAGAGTCTCTACGTCTCAGAGTCTCTGCGTCTCAGCGTCTCTGCGTCTCAGCGTCTCAGTGTCTCAGCGTCTGAGCGTCTGAGCGTCTCTGCGTCTATGCGTCTCAGCGTCTCTGCGTCTCAGTGTCTCTGCGTCTCTGAGTTTCTGCTTCTCAGCGTCTCTGCGTCTCAGCGTCTCCATGTCTCAGCGTCTCTGTGTCTCAGCGTCTCAGCGTCTCTGCGTCTCATCGTCTCAGCATCTCAGAGTCTCTGCGTCTCTGCATCTCAGAGTCTCTGTGTCTCTGCGTCACTGGTTCTCAGTGTCTCTGCGTCTCAGTGTCACTGTGTCTCTGTTTCTCTGAGTCTCAGTGTCTCTGCGTCTCAGGGTCTCTACCTCTCTGCGTCTCAGGGTCTCTGCGTCTCTGAGTCTCTGCATCTATGCATCTCCCGGTCTCAGTGTCTCTGTGTCTCTGGGTCTCTGCGTCTCTGCCTCTCAGAGACTCTGCGTCTCTGCGTCTCAGGGTCTCTGCGTCTCTAGGTCTCAGTGTCTCTGCGTCTCAGGGTCTCTCCGTCTCTGGGTCTCAGTGTCTCTGCGTCTCAGGGTCTCTGCATCTCTGTGTATCTGGGTCTCAGTGTCACTGCGTCTCTTCGTCTCAGGGTCTCTATGCCTCTGCGTCTCAGAGTCTCTGCGTCTCAGCGTCTCTGCATCTCAGCCACTCAACTTCTCTGTGTCTCAGCGTCTCTGCATCTCTGCGTAACAGGGTCGCTGTGTCTCTGCATCTCAGAGTCTCTGAGTCTCTGCATCTATGCATCTCCCGGTCTTAGTGTCTCTGCGCCTCAGCGTCTCTGGGTCCCAGGGTCTCTGCGTCTCAGCGTCTCTGAGTCTCAGTGTCTCAGTGTCTCTGCGTCTCTGCATTTCCGCATCTCAGCGTCTCTGCGTCTCAGTGTCTCTGCGTCTCGGCGTCTCAGCGTCTCAGCATTTCTGCGTCTCAGTGTCTCAGCTTCTCAGTATCTCTGCGTCTCAGCATCTCTGCGTCTCTGAGTCTCTGCGTCTCTGTGTCTCAGCGTCTCAGTATCTCTGCGTCTCAGAGTCTCTGCGTCTCTGTGTCTCAGCGTCTCAGTATCTCTGCGTCTCAGAGTCTCTGCGTCTCTGTGTCTCAGCGTCTCAGTATCTCTGCGTCTCTGCGTCTCAGTGTCTTTGCGTCTCTGCGTCTCAGTGTCTCAGCGTCTGAGCGTCTCAGCGTCTCAGCGTCTCTGCATCTCAGTGTCTCTGCGTCTCAGCGTCTCCACGTCTCAGCGTCTCTGTGTCTCAGAGTCTCTGCGTCACTGGATCAGTGTTTCTGGGTTTCAGTGTATCTGCGCCTCTGCGTCTCAGGGTCTCTGTGTCTAAGCGTCTCTGATTCTCAGTGTCTCAGTGTCTCTGCGTCTCAGCGTCTCAGGGTCTCTGCGTCTTATGTATTCTGCGTCTCTACTTCTATGCGTCCCTGCGTCTCAGGGTCTCCGCTTCTCTGCGTCTCAGCGTCTCTGAGTCTCAGTGTCTCAGTGTCTCTGCGTCTCTGCATCTCCGCATCTCACCGTCTCTGCGTCTCTGTGTCGCTGGGTCTCAGCGTCTCTGCGTCTCAGCGTCTCCGCGTCTCAGCGTCTCTGAGTCTCAGCGTCTCAGCGTCTCTACGACTCAGTGTCTCTGCGTCTCAGCGTCTCTGCGTCTCAGAGTCTCTGCGTCCCTGCGTCTCTGCGTCTCAGTGTCTCTGCGTCTCAGCGTCTCAGCGTCTCTGCGTCTATGCGTCTCAGCGTCTCTGCGTCTCAGTGTCTCTGCGTCTCTGAGTTTCTGCGTCTCTGTGTCGCTGGGTCTCAGCGTCTCTGCGTCTCAGCGTCTCCGCGTCTCAGCGTCTCTGTGTCTCAGCGTCTCCGCGTCTCAGCGTCTCCGCGTCTCAGCGTCTCCGCGTCTCAGCGTCTCCGCGTCTCAGCGTCTCTGTGTCTCAGCGTCTCTGCATCTCAGAGTCTCTGTGTCTCTGTGTCACTGGTTCAGTGTCTCTGGGTCTCAGTGTCACTGCGTCTCTGCGTCTCAGGGTCTCTACGCCTCTGCGTGTCAGAGTCTCTGCGTCTCAGCGTCTCTGCATCTCAGCCACTCAGCGTCTCTGTGTCTCAGCGTCTCTGCGTCTTTGTGTCTCTGCGTCTCAGTGTCTCTGTGTCTCTGCGTCTCTGCGTCTCAGTGTCTCTGTGTCTCTGCGTCTCAGGGTCTCTGCGTCTCTGCATCTCAGAGTCTCTGAGTCTCTGCATCTATGCATCTCCCGGTCTTAGTGTCTCTGCGTCTCAGGGTCTCTGCGCATTTGCGTCCCTGGGACTCAGGGTCTCTGCGTCTCTGCCTCTCAGAGACTCTGCGTCTCTGCGTCTCAGGGTCTCTGCGTCTCTAGGTCTCAGTGTCTCTGCGTCTCAGGGTCTCTGCGCTCTGGGTGTCCGTGTCTCTGCGTCTCAGGGTCTCTGCATCTCTGCGTCTCAGGGTCTCTATGCCGCTGCGTCTGAGAGTCTCTGAGTTTCTGCGTCTCTGCGTATCTGGGTCTCAGTGTCTCTGCATCTCTGGGTCTCAGTGTCTCAGTGTCTCTGCGTCTCTGGGTCTCAGGATCTCTGCGTCTCAGGGTCTCTGCGTCTCAAGGTCTCTACGCCTCTGCGTCTCAGAGTCTCTGAGTTCCTGCGTCATTGGGTCTCAGTGTCTCGGCGTCTCTGCGTCTCAGGATCTCTGCTTCTCAGAGTCTCTGCATCTCAGGTTCTCTGTGCCTCTGCGTCTATGCGTCCCTGCGTCTCAGGGTCTCCGCTTCTCTGCGTCTCAGCGTCTCTGAGTCTCAGTGCCTCAGTGTCTCTGCGTCTCTGCATCTCCGCATCTCAGCATCTCTGCGTCTCTGCGTCTCACTGTCTCTGCGACTCTGTGTCTCGGCGTCTCAGCATCTCTGCGTCTCAGCGGCTCTGCGTCTCTGCGTCTCTACGACTCAGTGTCTCTGCGTCTCAGCGTCTCTGCGTCTCAGAGTCTCTGCGTCTCAGTGTCTCTGCGTCTCAGCGTCTCTGTGTCTCAGCATCTCTGCATCTCTGCGTCTCAGTGTCTTAGCGTCTCAGCGTCTCAGCGTCTCTGCGTCTATGCATCTCAGAGTCTCTGCGTCTCTGCGTCACTGGTTCAGTGTCTCTGCGTCTCAGTGTCTCTGTGTCTCTGTTTGTCTGGGTCTCAGTGCCTCTGCGTCTCAGGGTCTCTACGTCTCTGCGTCTCAGGGTCTCTGCGTCTCAGAGTCTCTGAGTCTCTGCATCTATGCATCTCCCGGTCTCAGTGTCTCTGCGTCTTTGCGTCTCTGGGACTCAGGGTCTCTGTGTCTCCGGGTCTCTGCGTCTCTGCGTCTCTGCCTCTCAGAGACTCTGCGTCTCTGCGTCTCAGGATCTCTGCGTCTCTGTGTCTCTAGGTCTCAGTGTCTCTGCGTCTCAGGGTCTCTGCGTCTCAGGGTCTCTGCCTCTCAACGTCTTTGTGTCTCAGGGTCTCTACGCCGTTGCGTCTCATAATCTCAAAGTTTTTGCATCTCTGGGTCTCAGTGTCTCGGCGTCTCTGCGTCTCAGCGTCTCAGGTTCTCAGCATCTCAGGGTCTCTGCGTCTCTAGGTCTCAGTGTCTCTGCGTCTCAGCGTCTCAGCGTCTTCACGTTTCAGAGTCTCCGCTTCTCAGATTCTCTGGGTCTCAGTGTCTCCACGTCTCAGTGTCTCGGGGTCACTACGTCTCTGCATCTCTGGGTCTCAGCGTCTCTGCGTCTCAGAGTCTCTGCATCTCAGAGTCTCTGCTTCTCAGGGTCTGTGGGTCTCAGTGGCTTTGGGTCTCAGTGTCTCTGAGTCACAGTGTCGTTGTGCCTCTGCGTCTCAGGTTCTCTGTGTCTCTGGGCCCCGGGTCTCTGCGTGTCAGCGTCTCAGCGTCTCTGCGTCTCTGCGTCTCTACGTCTCTGCGTCTCAGCGTCTCTGCGTCTCAGCGTCTCTGCGTCTCTGCATCTCTGCGTCTCTACGTCTCTGCTTCTTAGCGTCTCTGTGTCTCTGCGTCTCAGTGTCTCTGCGTCTCTGCGTCTCAGCGACTCTGTGTCTCAGAGCCTTTGCATCTCAGCGGCTCTGGTTCTCAGTGTCTCTGCGTCTCTGTGTCTTTGAGTCTCTGGTTCTCAGCGTCTCTGCATCTCAGTGTCTCTGCGTCTCTGCATTTCCGCATCTCAGCGTCTCTGCGTCTCAGTGTCTCTGCGTCTCGGTGTCTCAGCGTCTCAGCATCTCTGCGTCTCAGTGTCTCAGCTTCTCAGTGTCTCTGCGTCTCAGTGTCTCTGCGTCTCAGTGTCTCTGCGTCTCAGCATCTCTGCGTCTCTGAGTCTCTGCGTCTCTGTGTCTCAGCGTCTCAGTATCTCTGCGTCTCAGCGTCTCTGCGTCTCAGAGTCTCTGCGTCTCAGTGTCTCTGCGTCTCAGCGTCTCTGTGTCTCAGCATCTCTGCATCTCTGCGTCTCAGTGTCTTAGCGTCTCAGCGTCTCTGCGTCTATGCATCTCAGAGTCTCTGCGTCTCTGCGTCACTGGTTCAGTGTCTCTGCGTCTCAGTGTCTCTGTGTCTCTGTTTGTCTGGGTCTCAGTGCCTCTGCGTCTCAGGGTCTCTACGTCTCTGCGTCTCAGGGTCTCTGCGTCTCAGAGTCTCTGAGTCTCTGCATCTATGCATCTCCCGGTCTCAGTGTCTCTGCGTCTTTGCGTCTCTGGGACTCAGGGTCTCTGTGTCTCCGGGTCTCTGCGTCTCTGCGTCTCTGCCTCTCAGAGACTCTGCGTCTCTGCGTCTCAGGATCTCTGCGTCTCTGTGTCTCTAGGTCTCAGTGTCTCTGCGTCTCAGGGTCTCTGCGTCTCAGGGTCTCTGCCTCTCAACGTCTTTGTGTCTCAGGGTCTCTACGCCACTGCGTCTCAGAATCTCAAAGTTTTTGCATCTCTGGGTCTCAGTGTCTCTGCGTCTCTGGGTCTCAGTGTCTCGGCGTCTCTGCGTCTCTGGGTCTCAGGTTCTCAGCATCTCAGGGTCTCTGCGTCTCTAGGTCTCAGTGTCTCTGCGTCTCAGCGTCTCAGCGTCTTCACGTTTCAGAATCTCTGTGTCTCAGATTCTCTGCCTCTCTCCATCTCAGTTTCTCTGTGTCTCAGCATCTCTGCACCTCTGGGTCTCAGTGTCTCTGCATCTCAGAGTCTCCGCTTCTCAGATTCTCTGGGTCTCAGTGTCTCCACGTCTCAGTGTCTCGGGGTCACTACGTCTCTGCATCTCTGGGTCTCAGCGTCTCTGCGTCTCAGAGTCTCTGCATCTCAGAGTCTCTGCTTCTCAGGGTCTGTGAGTCTCAGTGGCTTTGGGTCTCAGTGTCTCTGAGTCACAGTGTCGCTGTGCCTCTGCGTCTCAGGTTCTCTGTGTCTCTGGGCCCCGGGTCTCTGCGTGTCAGCGTCTCAGCGTCTCTGCGTCTCAGCGTCTCTGCGTCTCAGCATCTCTGCGTCTCAGCGTCTCTACGTCTCTGCGTCTCTACGTCTCTGCGTCTCAGCGTCTCTGCGTCTCAGCGTCTCTACGTCTCTGCGTCTCTGCGTCTCTGCATCTCTACGTCTCTGCTTCTTAGCGTCTCAGTGTCTCTGCGTCTCAGTGTCTCTGTGTCTCTGCGTCTCAGCGACTCTGTGTCTCAGAGCCTTTGCATCTCAGCGGCTCTGGTTCTCAGTGTCTCTGCGTCTCTGTGTCTTTGAGTCTCTGGTTCTCAGCGTCTCTGCATCTCAGGGTCCCTGCGTCTCTGCTTCTCCGCGTCTCAGTATCTCAGTGTCTATGCGTCTCAGTGCCTCTGCGTTTCTGCATCTCTGGTTGTCAGTGTCTCTGGGTCACAGTGTCTTTGCGTCTCAGAGTCTCTGCCTCTCATGGTCTCTGCCTCTCTGCCTGTCTGCATCTCTGCGTCTCTGGGTCTCAGTGTCTCTGGGTCTCAATGTCTCAGCGTCTCTGCGTCTCAGAGTCTCTGCTTCTCTGCATCTCAGAGTCTGTGTGTCTCTGGGTGTCTGCGTCTCTGGGTCTCAGTGTCTCTGCGTCTCAGTGTCTCTGCGTCTCAGGGTCTCTGCATCTCAGGGTCTCTGCATCTCTGCGTCTCAGAGTCTCGTCGTCTCTGCGTCTTGGAGTCTCTGCATCTCAGTGTCTCTGCATTTCATTCTCACGGCGTCTCTGTGTCTCAGAGTCTCTGCGTCTCGGGTTTCTGCGTCTCAGAGTCCCTGCGTCTCTGCATCTCAGTGTCTCTGCGTCTCAGGGCCTCTGCGTATCTGTGTCTCAGGGCCTCTATGTCTCTGCATCTCTGAGTCTCTGTGTCTCTGCGTCTCTTGGTCTCAGTGTCTCTTCGTCTCTACGTCTCTGCGTCTCCGTGTCTCTGCATCTCTACGTCTCCGCGTCTCTGGGTCTCAGCGTCTCTGCGTCTCAGCGTCTCTACGTCTCTGCGTCTCTACGTCTCTGCGTCTCAGCGTCTCTGCGTCTCAGCGTCTCTGCGTCTCTGCGTCTCTGCGTCTCTACGTCTCTGCTTCTTAGCGTCTCTGTGTCTCTGCGTCTCAGTGTCTCTGCGTCTCAGCGACTCTGTGTCTCAGAGCCTTTGCATCTCAGCGGCTCTGGTTCTCAGTGTCTCTGCGTCTCTGTGTCTTTGAGTCTCTGGTTCTCAGCGTCTCTGCATCTCAGGGTCCCTGCGTCTCTGCTTCTCCGCGTCTCAGTATCTCAGTGTCTCTGCGTCTCAGTGCCTCTGCGTTTCTGCATCTCTGGTTCTCAGTGTCTCTGGGTCACAGGGTCTTTGCGTCTCAGAGTCTCTGCCTCTCATGGTCTCTGCCTCTCTGCCTGTCTGCATCTCTGCGTCTCTGGGTCTCAGTGTCTCTGGGTCTCAATGTCTCAGCGTCTCTGCGTCTCAGAGTCTCTGCTTCTCTGCATCTCAGAGTCTGTGCGTCTCTGGGTGTCTCTGTCTCTGGGTCTCAGTGTCTCTGCGTCTCAGTGTCTCTGCGTCTCAGGGTCTCTGCATCTCAGGGTCTCTGCATCTCTGCGTCTCAGAGTCTCGTCGTCTCTGCGTCTTGGAGTCTCTGCATCTCAGTGTCTCTGCATTTCATTCTCACGGCGTCTCTGTGTCTCAGAGTCTCTGCGTCTCTGCGTCTCGGGTTTCTGCGTCTCAGAGTCCCTGCGTCTCTGCATCTCAGTGTCTCTGCGTCTCTGCGTATCTGTGTCTCAGGGCCTCTATGTCTCTGCGTCTCTGAGTCTCTGTGTCTCTGCGTCTCTTGGTTTCAGTGTCTCTTCGTCTCTGCGTCTCTGCGTCTCCGTGTCTCTGCATCTCTACGTCTCCGCGTCTCTGGGTCTCTACGTCTTTGGGTCTCAGTGTCTCTGCATCTCTGGGTATCAGTGTCTCTGCGTCTCTGCGTCCCAGAGTCTCTGGGTCTCAGGATCTCTGCGTCTCTGGTTCTCAATGTCTCTGAGTCTCAGTGTCGCTGCGGCTCAGTGTCTCTGGTTCTCTGTGTCTCAGTGTCTCTGCGTCTCAGGGTCTCTGCGTCTCAGCGTCTCTAGGTCACAGCGTCTCAGCGTATCAGAGTCTCTGCATCTCAGTGTCTCTGCGTCACTGCATCTCTGGTGCTCAGTGTCTCTGCGTCTCAGTGTCTCTGGGTCTCTGTGTCTCTGCGTCTCTGGTTCTCAGTGTCTCTGCATCTCAGGGTCTCTGCGTCTCTGCATCTCCGCGTCTCAGTGTCTCAGAGTCCCTGCGTCTCTGCATCTCAGTGCCTCTGCGTTTCTGCATCTCTGGGTCTCAGTGTCTCTGCGTCTCAGTGTCTCTGGGTCTCAGTGTCTCAGTGTCTCTGCGACTCAGGGTCTCTGCGTTTCTGCATCTCTGGGTCTCAGTGTCTCTGCGTCTCTGGTTCTCAGTGCCTCTGCGTCTCTGTGTCTCTGGCACTCACTGTCTCTGCGTCTCAGGGTCTCTGCATCTCTGCGTCTCAGAGTCTCGTCGTCTCAGAGTGTCTGTGTCTCTGCGTCTCAGGGTCTCTGCGCCTCAGTGTCTCTGCATCTCATTGTCACTGCGTCTTTGGGTCTCAGTGTCTCTGCGTCTCTGCGTCTCAGTTTCTCTGCGTCTCTGCGTCTCTGCGTCTCTGCGACTCTGGGCCTCTGGGTCTCAGCGTCTCTGCGTTTCAGAGTCTCTGCATCTCAGAGTCTCTGCGTCTCATAGTCTCTGGGTCTCAGTGTCTGTGTGTCTCAGGGTCTCTGCGTATCTGTGTCTCAGGGCTTCAATGCCTCTGAGTCTCTGTGTCTCTGCGTCTCGGGGTCTCAGTGTCTCTTCGTCTCTGCGTCTCCATGTCTCTGCGTCTCTACGTCTCCGTGCCTCTGCATCTCTACATCTCTGGGTCTCAGTGTCTCTGCATCTCTGGGTCTCAGTGTCTCTGCGTCACTGCGTCCCAGAGTCTCTGGGTCTCAGGATCTCTGCGTCTCTGGTTCTCAGTGTCTCTGGTTCTCAGTGTCTCTGCGTCTCAGTGTCTCTGTGTCTCTGCTTCTCAGCGTCTCTGTGTCTCAGTATCTCTGCGTCCTAGCGTCTCAGGGTCTCTGCGTCTCTGGGTCTCAGTGTCTCTGCATCTCTGCGTCTCTGGGTCACAGCGTCTCAGCGTATCAGAGTCTCTGCGTCTCAGTGTCTCTGCGTCACTGCATCTCTGGGTCTCAGTGTCTCTGCGTCTCTGTGTCTCAGTGTCCCTGCGTCTCTGCGTCTCTGCGTCTATGCGTCCCTGCGTCTCTGAGTCCCTGGGTCTCAGTCTCTCTGCGTCCTAGCGTCTCTGCGTCACAGTGTCTCCGCGTCTCAGCGTCTCTGGGTCACAGCGTCTCAGCGTATCAGAGTCTCTGCGTCTCAGTGTCTCTGCGTCACTGCATCTCAGGTTCTCTGCGTCTCAGTGTTCTGCGTTTCTGCGTCTCTGGGTCTCAGAGTCTCTGGGTCTCAGTGTCTGTGCGTCTCAGGGTCTCTGCGTATCTGTGTCTCAGGGCTTCAATGCCTCTGAGTCTCTGTGTCTCTGCGTCTCTGGGTCTCAGTGTCTCTTCGTCTCTGCGTCTCTGCGTCTCCATGTCTCTGCGTCTCTACGTCTCCGTGCCTCTGCATCTCTACATCTCTGGGTCTCAGTGTCTCTGAATCTCTGGGTCTCAGTGTCTCTGCGTCTCTGGTTCTCAGTGTCTCTGAGTCTCAGTGTCGCTGCATCTCAGTGTCTCTGGTTCTCAGTGTCTCTGCGTCTCAGTGTCTCTGTGTCTCTGCTTCTCAGTGTCTCTGGGTCTCAGTATCTCTGCGTCCTAGCGTCTCAGGGTCTCTGCGTCTCTGGGTCTCAGTGTCTCTGCATCTCAGTGTCTCTGCATCTCTGCGTCTCTGGGTCACAGCGTCTCAGCGTATCAGAGTCTCTGCGTCTCAGTGTCTCTGCGTCACTGCATCTCTGGGTCTCAGTGTCTCTGCGTCTCTGTGTCTCAGTGTCCCTGCGTCTCTGCGTCTATGTGTCCCTGCGTCTCTGAGTCCCTGGGTCTCAGTCTCTCTGCGTCCTAGCGTCTCTGCGTCTCAGTGTCTCAGCGTCTCTGCGTCTCTACGTCTCTGGGGCTCAGTGTCTCTGCGTCTCATAGTCTCTGCGTCTCAGGTTCTCTGCGTCTCAGTGTTCTGCGTTTCTGCGTCTCTGGGTCTCAGAGTCTCGGTGTCTCAGTGTCCCTGTTTCTCTGCGTCTCTGGGTCTCAGGGTGTCTGCGTCTCTGCGTCTCAGCGTCTCTGCATCTCAGTGTCTCTTGGTCTCAGTATCTCTGCCTCTCAGGGTCTCTGCGTCTCAGCATCTCTGCGTCTCAGGATCTCTGCGTCTCTGCATCTCAGGGTTTCTGCGTCTCTGCGTCTCAGGGTATCTGCGCCTCTGCGTTTCTGGGTCTCTGCGTCTCTGCATCTCAGAGTCTCTGCATCTCTGCGTCTCTGGTTCTCGTGTCTCTGCGTCTCAGGGTCTCTGCGTCTCAGCGTCTCTGGGACACAGCGTCTCAGCGTATCAGAGTCTCTGCGTCTCAGTGTCTCTGCGTCACTGCATCTCAGGTTCTCTGCATCTCAGTGTTCTGCGTTTCTGCGTCTCTGGGTCTCAGAGTCTCTGGGTCTCAGTGTCTGTGCGTCTCAGGGTCTCTGCGTATCTGTGTCTCAGGGCTTCAATGCCTCTGAGTCTCTGTGTCTCTGGGTCTCAGTGTCTCTTCGTCTCTGCGTCTCCATGTCTCTGCATCTCTACGTCTCCGTGCCTCTGCATCTCTACATCTCTGGGTCTCAGTGTCTCTGCATCTCTGGGTCTCAGCGTTTCTGCGTCCCAGAGTCTCTGGGTCTCCGGATCTCTGCGTCTCTGGTTCTCAGTGTCTCTGAGTCTCAGTGTCGCTGCATCTCAGTGTCTCTGGTTCTCAGTGTCTCTGCGTCTCAGTGTCTCTATGTCTCTGCTTCTCAGCGTCTCTGGGTCTCAGTATCTCTGCGTCCTAGCGTCTCAGGGTCTCTGCGTCTCTGGGTCTCAGTGTCTCTGCATCTCAGTGTCTCTGCATCTCTGCGTCTCTGGGTCACAGCGTCTCAGCGTATCAGAGTCTCTGCGTCTCAGCGTCTCAGTGTCTCTGCATCTCAGTGTCACTGCATCTCTGGGTCTCAGTGTCTCTGCGTCTCTGTGTCTCAGTGTCCCTGCGTCTCTGCGTCTATGCGTCCCTGCGTCTCTGAGTACCTGGGTCTCAGTCTCTCTGCGTCCTAGCGTCTCTGCGTCTCAGCGTCTCTGCGTCTCAGCGTCTCTGCGTCTCTACGTCTCTGGGACTCAGTGTCTCTGCGTCTCATAGTCTCTGCGTCTCTGCGTCTCAGGTTCTCTGCGTCTCAGTGTTCTGCGTTTCTGCGTCTCTGGGTCTCAGAGTCTCTGTGTCTCAGTGTCCCTGTTTCTCTGCGTCTCTGCGTCTCAGGGTCTCTGCGTCTCTGCGTCTCATGGTCTCTACGCCGCTGTGTCTCGGTGTCTCTGCGTGTATGCGTCCCTGCGTCTCTGGGTGTCAGTGTCTCTGCGTCTCAGGGTGTCTACGCCGCTGCGTCTCAGTGTCTCTGAGTTTCTGCGTCTCTGCGTCGCTGGGTCTCAGTGTCTCGGTGTCTCTGCGTCTCTAGGTCTCAGGATCTCTGCGTCTCAGTGTCTCTGCGTCTCTGCGTCTCTAGGTCTCAGTGTCTGTGTCTCAGGGTCTCTGCGTCTCTGCGTTTCTGGGTCTCTGCGTCTCTGCGTCTCTGCGTCTCAAGGTCTCTACGCCTCTGCGTCTCAGAGTCTCTGAGTTTCTGCGTCTCTGCGTCTATGGGTCTCAGTGTCTCTGCGTCTCAGCGTCTCTGGGTCCCAGGGTCTCTGCGTCTCAGCGTCTCTGAGTCTCAGTGTCTCAGTGTCTCTGCGTCTCAGCGTCTCAGGGTCTCTGCGTCTTATGTTCTCTGTGTCTCTACGTCTATGCATCCCTGCGTCTCAGGGTCTCCGCTTCTCTGCGTCTCAGTGTCTCACCGTCTCCGCATCTCTGCATCTCTGCGTCTCTGCGTCTCAGTGTCACTGCGTCTCAGAGTCTCTGCGCCTCTGCGTCTCAGCGTCTCAGCGTCTCTGCGTCTCAGCGTCTCTGCGTCTCTGCATCACAGTGTCTCTGCATCTCAGTGTCTCAGCGTCTGAGCGTCTCAGCGTCTCAGCATCTATGCGTCTCAGCGTCTCAGCGTCTCTGCATCTCAGAGTCTCTGCGTCTCTGCATCTCAGAGTCTCTGCGTCTCTGCGTCTCAGAGTCTCTGCGTCTCTGCATCTCAGCGTCTCTGCGTCTCAGAGTCTCTGCGTCTCTGCATCTCAGAGTCTCTGCGTCTCTGCATCTCAGAGTCTCTGCGTCATTGGTTCTCTGTGTCTCTGCGTCTCAGTGTCTCTGTTTTTCTGGGTCTCAGTGTCTCTGCATCTCAGGGCCTCTACGTCTCTGCGTCTCAGGGTCTCTGCGTCTCAGAGTCTCTGAGTCTCTGCATCTATGCATCTCCCGGTCTCAGTGCCTCTGCATCTCAGTGTCTCTGCGTCTTTGCGTCTCTGGGACGCAGGGTCTCTGTGTCTCCGGGTCTCTGCGTCTCTGCCTCTCAGAGACTCTGCGTCTCTGCGTCTCAGGATCTCTGCGTCTCTGTGCCTCTGCGTCTCAGGCTCTCTACGCCGCTGCGTCTCAGAATCTCTGAGTTTCTGCGTCTCTGGGTCTCAGTGTCTCTGTGTCTCTGCGTCTTTGGGTCTCAGGTTCTCTGCGTCTCTGGGTCTCAGGTTCTCTGCGTCTCAGGGTCTCTGCGTCTCTGCTTCTCTATTTCTCAGTGTCTCTGCGTCTCAGGGTCTCTGCGTCTCTGCGTCTCAGGGTCTCTACGCCTCAGCGTCTCAGAGTCTCTGAGTTTCCGCGTCTATGCATCTCTGGGTCTCTGTGTCTCTGCGTCTCAGTGTCTCTGCATCTCAGAATCTCTACATCTCAGTCTCTCTGCGTTTCTGCATATCTGTGTCTCTGGGTTGCAGCGTCTGAGAGTCTCTGCGTCTCAGTGTGTCTGCGTCTCAGAGTCTCTGTGTCTCAGTGTCTCTACATCTCTGCATCTCTGCATCTCTGGGTCTCAGTGTCTCTGCGTCTCAGTGTCCCAGTGTCTCTGCGTCTCAGTGCATCTGCGTCTCTGCATCTCAGGGTCTCAGTGCCTCTGCGCCTCAGAGTCTCTGCGTCTCAGCGTCTCTGTGTCTCTACGTCTCAGCGTCTATGCATCTCAGAGTCTCTGCATCTCATGGTCTCTGCCTCTCTGCGTCTCTGTGTCTCTGGGTCAGGGTCTCTGCGTCTCTGCATCTCAGCATCTCTGCCTCTCTGCGTCTCAGGGTCTCCTCATCTCTGCATCTCAGTGTCTCTGGGTCTCAGTGTCTCTGGGTCTCAGTGTCTCTGCGTCTCAGGGTTTCTGCGTTTCTGCGTATCTGCGTCTCTGCGTCTCTACATCTATGCATCCCTGCATCTCAAGGTCTCTGCTCCTTTGCGTCTCAGAGTCCCTTGGTTTCAGTGTCTCTGCATCTCTGGGTCCCAGTGTCTCTGCATCTCTGCGTCTCTGGGTCCCAGGGTCTCAGTGCCTCTGCATCTCTGCATCTTTGGGTCTCAGGGTTTCTGCGTCTCAGGTTCTCGGCTGCTCTCCGTCTATGCGTCCCTGCGTCTCAGGGTCTCTGCTTCTCTGCGTCTCAGAGTCCCTGGGTCTCAGGGTCTCTGCATCTCAGCGTCTCTGGGTCTCAGGGTCTCTGCGTCTCAGGTCTCAGAGTCTTGTCGTCTCAGAGTCTCAGAGTCTCTGCCTCTCTGCCTCTCTGCCTCTCTGCGTCTCTGAGTCTCTGCGTCTCTGGATCTTTGCGTTTCTGCAACTCTGGGTCTCAGTGTCTCTGCGTCTCAGGGTCTCTGCGTCTCCACGTTTCAGACTCTTTGTGTCTCAGATTCTCTGCTTCTCTCCATCTCAGATTCTCTGGGTCTCAGTGTCTCCACGTCTCAGTGTCTCAGGGTCACTATGTCTCTGCATCTCTGGGTCTCAGCGTCTCAGAGTCTCTGCATCTCAGAGTCTCTGCTTCTCAGGTTCTGAGGGTCTTAGTGGCTTTGGGTCTCAGTGTCTCTGAGTCACAGTGTCGCTGCGCCTCTGCGTCTCAGGTTCTCTGCGTCTCTGCGTCTCTGGGCCACGGGTCTCTACGTCTCAGCGTCTCTGTGTGTCAGTGTCTCAGCTTCTCTGCGTCTCTGCGTCTCAGCGTCTCTGCGTCTCAGCGTCTCTACGTCTCTGCGTCTCAGCGTCTCTGCATCTCAGAGTCTCTGCGTTTCAGTTTCTCTGTGTCTCTGTTTCTCTGGGTCTCAGTGTCTCTGCGTCTCAGGGTCTCTACGTCTCTGCGTCTCAGGGTCTCTGCGTCTTTGCGTCTCTGGGACTCAGGGTCTCTGCGTCTCCGGATCTCTGCGTCTCTGCGTCTCTGCCTCTCAGAGACTCTGCGTCTCTGTGTCTCATGATCTCTGCGTCTCTGTGTCTCTAGGTCTCAGTGTCTCTGCGTCTCAGGGTCTCTGCGTCTCAGGGTCTCTGCGTCTCAACGTCTTTGCGTCTCAGGGTCTCTGTGCCGCTGCGTCTCAGAATCTCAAAGTTTTTGCGTCTCTGGGTCTCAGTGTCTCTGCGTCTCTGGGTCTCAGTGTCTCAGCGTCTCTGTGTCTCTGGGTCTCAGGTTCTCTGCGTCTCAGGGTCTCTGCGTCTCTAGGTATCAGTGTCTCTGCGTCTCAGGGTCTCTGCGTCTCTGCATCTCTGGCTCTCAGTGTCTCTGCGTCTCAGGGTCTCTACGCCTCTGCGTCTCAGGGTCTCTGAGTTTCTGCATCTCTGGGTCTCTGGGTCTCAGTGTCTCTGCGTCTCTGCGTCTCAGGGTCTCTGCGTCTCAGGGTCTCTGCATCTCAGGTTCTCTGTGTCTCTGCGTCTATGCGTCCCTGCGTCTCAGGGTCTCTGCTACTCTGTGTCTCGGAGTCCCTGGGTCTCAGTGTCTCTGCGTCTCAGCGTCTCTGGCTCCCAGGGCCTCTGCGTCTCAGCATCTCTGAGTCTCAGTGTCTAAGTCTCTCTGCGTCTCTGCGTGTCTGCGTCTCTGGGTCTCAGTGTCTCTGCGTCTCAGGGTCTCAGGGCTTCAGGGACTCTGCGTCTCCGGTTCTCTGCGCCTCTGCATCAATGCGTCCCTGCGTCTCGGGGTCTCCGCTTCTCGGCATCTCAGAGTCCCTGGGTCTCAGTGTCATTGCGTCTCAGTGTCTCTGGGACCCAGGATCTCTGCATCTCAGCGTCTCTGGGTTCTCAGGGTCTCTGCATCTCTGGTTCTCTGCGTCTCTACGTCTAAGCATCCCTGCGTCTCAGGGTCTCTGCTTCTCTGCGTCTCAGTGTCCCTTGGTCTCAATGTCTCTGCGTCTCTGGGTCCCAGGGTCTCTGCGTCTCAGCGTCTCTGCGTCTTTCGGTCTCAGGGTCTCTGCGTCTCAGGTTCTCTGCGTCTCAGAGTCCCTTGGTCTCAATGTCTCTGCGTCCCAGGGTCTCTGCGTCTCAGCGTCTGTGGGTCTCAGTGTCTCTGCGTCTCTGCGTCTTGGGGTCTCAGTGTCTCTGCGTCTCAGGTGCTCTGCGTCTCTGCGTCTATGCATCCCTGCGTCTCAGGGTCTCTGAGTCTCTGCTTCTCAGGGTCTCTGCGTTTCAGCGTCTCTACGACTCAGTGTCTCTGCTTCTCAGTGTCTCTGCGTCTCTGTGTCTCAGTGTCTCAGCGTCTCTTTGTCTCAGTGTCTCTGAGTCTCAGTGTCTCAGTGTCTCAGTGTCTCTGTGTCTCAGTGTCTCTGTGTCTCAGAATCTCAGTGTCTCTGTGTCTCTGTGTCTCAGTGTCTCTGTGTCTCAGACTCTCAGTGTCTCATTGTCTCTGTGTCTCAGTGTCTCTGTGTGTCAGAGTCTCAGTGTCTCAGTGTCTCAGTGTCTCTGTGTCTCAGTGTCTCAGAGTCTCAGTGTCTCAGTATCTCAATGTCTCTGTGTCTCAGTGTCTCTGAGTCTCAGAATCTCAGAATCTCAGAGCCTCAGTGTCTCTGCAAGTCTCAATGTCTCAGTGTCTCTGTGTCTCAGTGTCTCTGAGTCTCAGTGTCTCAGTGTCTCAGAGTCTCAGTGCCTCAGTGTCTCAGTGCCTCTGTGTCTCAGTGTCTCAGTGTCTCAGAGTCTCAGAGTCTCAGTGTCTCAGTGTCTCTGTGTCTCAGTGTCTCTGAGTCTCAGTGTTTCAGTGTCACAGTGTCTCAGAGTCTCAGTGTCTCTGTGTCTCAGTGTCTCTGTGTCTCAGTGTCTCTGAGTCTCAGTGTCTCTGTGTCTCAGTGTCGCAGTTTCTCAGTGCCTCTGTGTCTCAGTGTCTCTGAGTCTCAGTGTCTCTGAGTCTCAGTGTCTCAGTGTCTCACTGTCTCTGTGTCTCAGTGTCTCTGAGTCTCAGCGTCTCAGTGTCTCAGTGTCTCTGAGTCTCTGTGTCTCAGTGTCTCAGAGTCTCCGTGTCTCTGTGTCTCTGTGTCTGAGTGTCTGAGTGTCTCTGTGTCTCAGTGTCTCAGCGTCTCTTTGTCTCAGTGTCTCTGAGTCTCAGTGTCTCAGTGTCTCTGTGTCTCAGAGTCTCAGTGTCTCTGTGTCTCAGAGTCTCAGTGTCTCTGTGTCTCTGTGTCTCAGTGTCTCTGTGTGTCAGAGTCTCAATGTCTCAGTGTCTCAGTGTCTCTGTGTCTCAGTGTCTCAGAGTCTCAGTGTCTCAGTGTCTCAGAGTCTCTGTGTCTCAGTGTCTCATTGTCTCTGTGTCTCAGTGTCTCAGAGTCTCAGTGTCTCATTGTCTCAGTGTCTCTGAGTCTCAGTGTCTCAGTGTCTCTGAGTCTCAGTGTCTCAGTGTCTCAGTGTCTGTGTGTCTCAGTGTCTCTGAGTCTCAGAATCTCAGAGCCTCAGTGTCTCTGCAAGTCTCAGTGTCTCTGTGTCTCAGTGTCTCTGAGTTTCAGTGTCTCAGTGTCTCAGAGTCTCAGTGTCTCAGTGTCTCTGTGTCTCAGTGTCTCTGTGTCTCAGTGTCTCTGTGTCTCAGTGTCACTGAATCTCTCTGTCTCAGAGTCTCAGTGTCTCTGTGTCTCAGTGTCTCAATTTCTCAGTGCCTCTGTGTCTCAGTGTCTCTGACTCTCAGTGTCTCTGAGTCTCAGTGTCTCAGTGTCTCAGTGTCTCTGTGTCTCAGTGTCTCTGAGTCTCAGTGTCTCAGTGTCTCAGAGCCTCAGTGTCTCAGTGTCTCTGTGTCTCAGTGTCTCAGTGTCTCAGAGTCTAAGAGTCTCAGTGTCTCTGTGTCTCAGTGTCTCTGAGTCTCAGTGTCTCAGTGTCACAGTGTCTCAGAGTCACAGTGTCTCTGTGTCTCAGTGTCTCTGTGTCTCAGTGTCTCTGAGTATCAGTGTCTCTGAGTCTCAGTGTCTCTGTGTCTCAGAGTCTCAGTTTCTCAGTGCCTCTGTGTCTCAGTGTCTCTGAGTCGCAGTGTCTCTGAGTCTCAGTGTCTCAGTGTCTCAGTGTCTCTGTGTCTCAGTGTCTCAGAGTTTCAGTGTCTCTGTGTCTCAGTGTCTCTGAGTCTCAGTGTCTCTGAGTCTCTGTGTCTCAGTGTCTCAGAGGCTCAGTGTCTCGGTGTCTCTGTGTCTCAGTGTCTCAGAGACTCAGTGTCTCAGTGTCTCTGAGTCTCAGTGTCTCAGTGTCTCAGTGTCTCAGTGTCTCAGAGTCTCAGTGCCTCTGTGTCTCAGTGTCTCTGTGTCTCTGAGACTCAGTGTCTCTGAGTCTCAGTGTCTCAGTGTCTCTGTGTCTCAGTGTCTCTGAGTCTCAGTGTCTCAGTGTCTCAATGTCTCTGAGTCTGAGCGTCTCAGAGGCTCAGTGCCTCTGCGTCTCAGTGTCTCAGTGTCTCTGTGTCTCAGTGTCTCTGTGTCTCAGTGTCTCTGAGTCTCAGTGTCTCAGTGTCTCTGAGTCTCAGTGTCTCTGTGTCTCAGTGACTCTGTGTCTCAGTGTCTCAGAGTTTCAGTGTCTCTGTGTCTCAGTGTCTCTGAGTCTCAGTGTCTCAATGTCTCTGTGTCTCTGTGTCTCTGAGTCTCAGTGTCTCAGTGTCTCAGTGTCTCAGTGTCTCTGTGTCTCAGTGTCTCTGAGTCTCAGTGTCTCAGTGTCTCTGAGTGTCAGTGTCTCTGTGTCTCAGTGTCTCTGTGTCTCAGTGTCTCTGAGTCTCAGGGTCTCTGTGTCTCAGTGTCTCTGTGTCTCAGTTTCTTAGAGTCTCAGTGTCTCTGTGTCTCAGTGTCTCAGTGTCTCTGTGTCTCTGTGTCTCAGTGTCTCTGATCCCAGGGTCTCAGTGTCTCAGTGTCTCTGTGTCTCAGTGTCTCAGTGTCTCAGTTTCTCTGTGTCTCAGTGTCTCTGAGTCTCAGTGTCTCTGTGTCTCAGTGTCTCAGTGTCTCTGTGTCTCAGTGTCTCTGAGTCTCAGTGTCTCAGTGTCTCTGTGTCTCAGTGTCTCTGAGTCTCAGTGTCTCTGTGTCTCAGTGTCTCAGTGTCTCTGTGTCTCAGTGTCTCTGTGTCTCAGAGTCTCAGTATCTCTGTATCTCAGTGTCTCAGGGTCTCTGTGTCTCAGTGTCTCTGTGTCTCAGAGTCCCAGTGTTTCAGTGTCTCTGTGCCTCAGTGTCTCAGTGTCTCTGTGTCTCTGTGTCTCAGAGTCTCAGTGTCTCAGTGTCTCAGTGTCTCTGTGTCGCAGTGTCTCAGAGTGTCTGTGTCTCAGTGTCTCAGTGTCTCAGTCTCTCAGTTTCTCAGTGCCTCTGTGTCTCAGTGTCTCAGTGTCTCAGTGTCCCTGTGTCTCAGTGTCTCAGCGTCTCTGTGTCACAGTGTCTCAGAGTCTCAGTGTCTCAGTGTCTCAGTGTCTCTGTGTCTCAGAGTCTCAGTGTCTCAGTGTCTCTGTGACTCAGAGTCTCAGTATCTCAGTGTCTCTGTGTCTCAGCGTCTCAGTGTCTCTGTGACTCAGTGTCTCAGTGT
Source organism: Carcharhinus amblyrhynchos (assembly GCF_965287045.1). Taxonomy (NCBI): domain Eukaryota; kingdom Metazoa; phylum Chordata; class Chondrichthyes; order Carcharhiniformes; family Carcharhinidae; genus Carcharhinus; species Carcharhinus amblyrhynchos. Next base: position 263,195 of record NW_027649947.1, on the reverse strand, counting down.
CTCTGTGTCTGAGTGTCTCAGTGTCTCTGTGTCTCAGTGTCTCAGCGTCTCTTTGTCTCAGTGTCTCTGAGTCTCAGTGTCTCAGAGTCTCTGTGTCTCAGTGTCTCAGTGTCTCTGTGACTCAGTGTCTCAGTGTCTCTGTGTCTGAGTGTCTCAGTGTCTCAGTGTCTCAGCGTCTCTTTGTCTCAGTGTCTCTGAGTCTCAGTGTCTCAGTGTCTCTGTGTCTCAGTGTCTCTGTGTCTCAGAGTCTCAGTGTCTCTGTGTCTCTGTGTCTCAGTGTGCCTGTGTCTCAGAGTCTCAGTGTCTAAGTGTCTCTGTGTCTCAGTGTCTCTGTGTCTCAGTGTCTCAGAGTCTCAGAGTCTCTGTGTCTCAGTGTCTCAGTGTCTCTGTGACTGAGTGTCTCAGTGTCTCTGTGTCTCAGTGTCTCAGCGTCTCTTTGTCTCAGTGTCTCTGAGTCTCAGTGTCTCAGTGTCTCAGTGTCTCTGTGTCTCAGTGTCTCTGTGTCTCAGAGTCTCAGTGTCTCTGTGTCTCTGTGTCTCAGTGTCTTTGTGTCTCAGAGTCTCAATGTCTCAGTGTCTCTGTGTCTCAGTGTCTCAGCGTCTCTTTGTCTCAGTGTCTCTGAGTCTCAGTGTCTCAGTGTCTCAGTGTCTCTGTGTCTCAGTGTCTCTGTGTCTCAGAATCTCAGTGTCTCTGTGTCTCTGTGTCTCAGTGTCTCTGTGTCTCAGACTCTCAGTGTCTCATTGTCTCTGTGTCTCAGTGTCTCTGTGTGTCAGAGTCTCAGTGTCTCAGTGTCTCAGTGTCTCTGTGTCTCAGTGTCTCAGAGTCTCAGTGTCTCAGTATCTCAATGTCTCTGTGTCTCAGTGTCTCAGTGTCTCACTGTCTCTGTGTCTCAGTGTCTCTGAGTCTCAGCGTCTCAGTGTCTCAGTGTCTCTGAGTCTCTGTGTCTCAGTGTCTCAGAGTCTCAGTGCCTCTGTGTCTCTGTGTCTCAGTGTCTCAGAGACTCAGTGTCTCAGTGTCTCTGAGTCTCAGAGTCTCAGTGTCTCAGTGTCTCAGTGTCTCAGAGTCTCAGTGCCTCTGTGTCTCAGTGTCTCTGTGTCTCTGAGACTCAGTGTCTCTGAGTCTCAGTGTCTCAGTGTCTCAGTGTCTCTGTGTCTCAGTGTCTCAGTGTCTCTGTGTCTCTGAGTCTCAGTGTCTCTGTGTCTCAGTGTCTCAGTGTCTCTGAGTCTCAGCGTCTCAGAGGCTCAGTGCCTCTGCGTCTCAGTGTCTCTGTGTCTCAGTGTCTCTGTGTCTCAGTGTCTCTGAGTCTCAGTGTCTCAATGTCTCTGAATCTCAGTGTCTCTGTGTCTCTGTGTCTCTGAGTCTCAGTGTCTCAGTGTCTCAGTGTCTCTGTGTCTCAGTGTCTCTGAGTCTCAGTGTCTCAGTGTCTCTGAGTCTCAGTGTCTCTGTGTCTCCGGGTCTCTGTGTCTCAGTGTCTCAGAGTCTCAGGGTCTCTGTGTCTCAGTGTCTCTGTGTCTCATTTTCTTAGATTCTCAGTGTCTCTGTGTCGCAGTGTCTCTGAGTCTCAGTGTCTCAGTGTCTCTGTGTCTCTTTGTCTCTGTGTCTCACGGTCTCTGAGTCCCAGGGTCTCAGTGTCTCAGTGTCTCAGTGTCTCTGTGTCTCAGTGTCTCAGTGTCTCAGTTTCTCTGTGTCTCAGTGTCTCTGAGTCTCAGTGTCTCAGTGTCTCAGTGTCTCTGTGTCTGAGTGTCTCAGCGTCTCTGTGTCTCAGTGTCTCTGTGTCTCAGTGTCTCAGCGTCTCTTTGTCTCAGTGTCTCTGAGTCTCAGTGTCTCAGTGTCTCAGTGTCTCTGTGTCTCAGTGTCTCTGTGTCTCAGAATCTCAGTGTCTCTGTGTCTCTGTGTCTCAGTGTCTCTGTGTCTCAGACTCTCAGTGTCTCATTGTCTCTGTGTTCAGTGTCTCTGTGTGTCAGAGTCTCAGTGTCTCAGAGTCTCAGTGTCTCAGTATCTCAATGTCTCTGTGTCTCTGTGTCTCTGAGTCTCAGAATCTCAGAATCTCAGAGCCTCAGTGTCTCTGCAAGTCTCAATGTCTCTGTGTCTCTGAGTCTCAGTGTCTCAGTGTCTCAGTGTCTCTGTGTCTCAGTGTCTCTGAGTCTCAGTGTCTCAGTGTCTCTGAGTCTCAGTGTCTCTGTGTCTCCGGGTCTCTGTGTCTCAGTGTCTCAGAGTCTCAGGGTCTCTGTGTCTCAGTGTCTCTGTGTCTCATTTTCTTAGATTCTCAGTGTCTCTGTGTCGCAGTGTCTCTGAGTCTCAGTGTCTCAGTGTCTCTGTGTCTCTTTGTCTCTGTGTCTCACGGTCTCTGAGTCCCAGGGTCTCAGTGTCTCAGTGTCTCAGTGTCTCTGTGTCTCAGTGTCTCAGTTTCTCTGTGTCTCAGTGTCTCTGAGTCTCAGTGTCTCAGTGTCTCTGTGTCTCAGTGTCTCTGAGTCTCAGTGTCTCAGTGTCTCTGTGTCTCAGTGTCTCTGAGTCTCTGTGTCTCTGTGTCTCAGTGTCTCTGTGTCTCTGTGTCTCAGAGTCTCAGTGTCTCTGTATCTCAGTGTCTCAGTGTCTCTGTGTCTCAGTGTCTCTGTGTCTCAGAGTCTCAGTGTTTCAGTGTCTCTGTGTCTCAGTGTCTCAGTGTCTCTGTGTCTCAGTGTCTCTGTGTCTCAGTGTCTCAGAGTGAGTGTGTCTCAGTGTCTCAGTGTCTCTGTGTCTCAGTGTCTCAGTGTCACAGAGTCTAAGTGTCTCAGTGTCTCAGTGTCTCAGTGTCTCTGTGTCTCAGTTTCTCTGTGACTCAGAGTCTCAGTGTCTCTGTGTCTCAGTGTCTCAGAGTCTCAGTGTCTCAGTGTCTCAGTGTCTCTGTGACTCAGTGTCTCAGTGTCTCTGTGTCTGAGTGTCTCAGTGTCTCTGTGTCTCAGTGTCTCAGCGTCTCTTTGTCTCAGTGTCTCTGAGTCTCAGTGTCTCAGTGTCTCAGTGTCTCTGTGTCTCAGTGTCTCAGAGTCTCAGTGTCTCTGTGTCTCTGTGTCTCAGTGTCTCTGTGTCTCAGAGTCTCAGTGTCTCAGTGTCTCTGTGTCTCAGTGTCTCTGTGTGTCAGAGTCTCAGTGTCTCAGTGTCTCAGTGTCTCTGTGTCTCAGTGTCTCAGAGTCTCAGTGTCTCAGTGTCTCAGTGTCTCTGTGTCTCAGTGTCTCAGTGTCTCTGTGTCTCAGTGCCTCAGAGTCTCAGTGTCTCAGTGTCTCTGAGTCTCAGTGTCTCAGTGTCTCTGAGTCTCAGTGTCTCAGTGTCTCAGTGTCTGTGTGTCTCAGTGTCTCTGAGTCTCAGAATCTCAGAGCCTCAGTGTCTCTGCAAGTCTCAGTGTCTCAGTGTCTCTGTGTCTCAGTGTCTCTGAGTCTCAGTGTCTCAGTGTCTCAGAGTCTCAGTGTCTCAGTGTCTCTGTGTCTCAGTGTCTCAGTGTCTCAGAGTCTCAGTGTCTCTGTGTCTCAGTGTCTCTGAGTCTCAGTGTCTCAGTGTCACAGTGTCTCAGAGTCTCAGTGTCTCTGTGTCTCAGTGTCTCTGTGTCTCAGTGTCTCTGAGTGTCAGTGTCTCTGAGTCTCAGTGTCTCAGTGTCTCTGCAATCTCAGTGTCTCTGTGTCTCAGTGTCTCTGAGTTTCAGTGTCTCAGTGTCTCAGAGTCTCAGTGTCTCAGTGTCTCTGTGTCTCAGTGTCTCAGTGTCTCAGAGTCTCAGAGTCTCAGTGTCTCTGTGTCTCAGTGTCTCTGAGTCTCAGTGTCTCAGTGTCACAGTGTCTCAGAGTCTCAGTGTCTCTGTGTCTCAGTGTCTCTGTGTCTCAGTGTCACTGAATCTCTGTGTCTCTGAGTCTCAGTGTCTCTGTGTCTCAGTGTCTCAGTTTCTCAGTGCCTCTGTGTCTCAGTGACTCTGACTCTCAGTGTCTCTGAGTCTCAGTGTCTCAGTGTCTCTGTGTCTCAGTGTCTCTGAGTCTCAGTGTCTCAGAGCCTCAGTGTCTCAGTGTCTCTGTGTCTCAGTGTCTCAGTGTCTCAGAGTCTCAGAGTCTCAGTGTCTCTGTGTCTCAGTGTCTCTGAGTCTCAATGTCTCAGTGTCACAGTGTCTCAGAGTCTCAGTGTCTCTGTGTCTCAGTGTCTCTGTGTCTCAGTGTCTCAGAGTATCAGTGTCTCTGAGTCTCAGTGTCTCAGTGTCTCAGTTTCTCAGTGCCTCTGTGTCTCAGTGTCTCAGCGTCTCTTTGTTTCAGTGTCTCTGAGTCTCAGTGTCTCAGAGTCTCTGTGTCTCAGTGTCTCAGTGCGTCTGTGTCTCAGTGTCTCAGTGTCTCAGTCTCTCAGTGTCTCAGTGCCTCTGTGTCTCAGTGTCTCTGTGTCTCAGTGTCCCTGTGTCTCAGTGTCTCAGCGTCTCTGTGTCACAGTGTCTCAGAGTCTCAGTGTCTCAGTGTCTCAGTGTCTCTGTGTCTCAGAGTCTCAGTGTCTCAGTGTCTCTGTGTCTCAGTGTCTCTGTGACTCAGTGTCTCAGTGTCTCTGTGTCTGAGTGTCTCAGTGTCTCTGTGTCTCAGTGTCTCAGCGTCTCTTTGTTTCAGTGTCTCTGAGTCTCAGTGTCTCAGAGTCTCTGTGTCTCAGAGTCTCTGTGTCTCAGTGTCTCAGTGTCTCTGTGACTCAGTGTCTCAGTGTCTCTGTGTCTGAGTGTCTCAGTGTCTCAGTGTCTCAGCGTCTCTGAGTCTCAGTGTCTCTGTGTCTCTGTGTCTCAGTGTGTCTGTGTCTCAGAGTCTCAGTGTCTCAGTGTCTCTGTGTCTCAGTGTCTCTGTGACTCAGTGTCTCAGTGTCTCTGTGTCTGAGTGTCTCTGTGTCTCAGTGTCTCTGTGTCTCAGAGTCTCAGTGTCTCTGTGTCTCTGTGTCTCAGTGTGTCTGTGTCTCAGAGTCTCAGTGTCTCAGTGTCTCTGTGTCTCAGTGTCTCTGTGTCTCAGTGTCTCAGAGTCTCTGTGTCTCAGTGTGTCAGTGTCTCTGTGACTCAGTGTCTCAGTGTCTCTGTGTCTGAGTGTCTCAGTGTCTCTGTGTCTCAGTGTCTCAGCGTCTCTTTGTCTCAGTGTCTCTGAGTCTCAGTGTCTCAGTGTCTCTGTGTCTCAGTATCTCTGTGTCTCAGAGTCTCAGTGTCTCTGTGTCTCAGTGTCTCTGTGTCTCAGAGTCTCAGTGTCTCAGTGTCTCTGTGTCTCAGTGTCTCTGTGTCTCAGTGTCTCAGAGTCTCAGTGTCTCAGTGTCTCAGTGTCTCAGTGTCTCTGTGTCTGAGTGTCTCAGCGTCTCTGTGTCTCAGTGTCTCTGTGTCTCAGTGTCTCAGCGTCTCTTTGTCTCAGTGTCTCTGAGTCTCAGTGTCTCAGTGTCTCAGTGTCTCTGTGTCTCAGTGTCTCTGTGTCTCAGAATCTCAGTGTCTCTGTGTCTCTGTGTCTCAGTGTCTCTGTGTCTCAGACTCTCAGTGTCTCATTGTCTCTGTGTTCAGTGTCTCTGTGTGTCAGAGTCTCAGTGTCTCAGAGTCTCAGTGTCTCAGTATCTCAATGTCTCTGTGTCTCAGTGTCTCAGTGTCTCTGTGTCTCAGTGTCTCTGAGTCTCAGTGTCTCAGTGTCTCTGAGTCTCAGTGTCTCTGTGTCTCCGGGTCTCTGTGTCTCAGTGTCTCAGAGTCTCAGGGTCTCTGTGTCTCAGTGTCTCTGTGTCTCATTTTCTTAGATTCTCAGTGTCTCTGTGTCGCAGTGTCTCTGAGTCTCAGTGTCTCAGTGTCTCTGTGTCTCTTTGTCTCTGTGTCTCACGGTCTCTGAGTCCCAGGGTCTCAGTGTCTCAGTGTCTCAGTGTCTCTGTGTCTCAGTGTCTCAGTGTCTCAGTTTCTCTGTGTCTCAGTGTCTCTGAGTCTCAGTGTCTCAGTGTCTCTGTGTCTCAGTGTCTCTGAGTCTCAGTGTCTCAGTGTCTCTGTGTCTCAGTGTCTCTGAGTCTCTGTGTCTCTGTGTCTCAGTGTCTCTGTGTCTCTGTGTCTCAGAGTCTCAGTGTCTCTGTATCTCAGTGTCTCAGTGTCTCTGTGTCTCAGTGTCTCTGTGTCTCAGAGTCTCAGTGTTTCAGTGTCTCTGTGTCTCAGTGTCTCAGTGTCTCTGTGTCTCAGTGTCTCTGTGTCTCAGTGTCTCAGAGTGTCTGTGTCTCAGTGTCTCAGTGTCTCTGTGTCTCAGTGTCTCAGTGTCTCAGAGTCTAAGTGTCTCAGTGTCTCTGTGTCTCAGTGTCTCAGTGTCTCTGTGTCTCAGTGTCTCTGTGACTCAGAGTCTCAGTGTCTCTGTGTCTCAGTGTCTCAGAGTCTCAGTGTCTCAGTGTCTCAGTGTCTCTGTGACTCAGTGTCTCAGTGTCTCTGTGTCTGAGTGTCTCAGTGTCTCTGTGTCTCAGTGTCTCAGCGTCTCTTTGTCTCAGTGTCTCTGAGTCTCAGTGTCTCAGTGTCTCAGTGCCTCTGTGTCTCAGTGTCTCAGAGTCTCAGTGTCTCTGTGTCTCTGTGTCTCAGTGTCTCTGTGTCTCAGAGTCTCAGTGTCTCAGTGTCTCTGTGTCTCAGTGTCTCTGTGTGTCAGAGTCTCAGTGTCTCAGTGTCTCTGTGTCTCAGTGTCTCAGAGTCTCAGTGTCTCAGTGTCTCAGTGTCTCTGTGTCTCAGTGTCTCAGTGTCTCTGTGTCTCAGTGCCTCAGAGTCTCAGTGTCTCAGTGTCTCTGAGTCTCAGTGTCTCAGTGTCTCTGAGTCTCAGTGTCTCAGTGTCTCAGTGTCTGTGTGTCTCAGTGTCTCTGAGTCTCAGAATCTCAGTGCCTCAGTGTCTCTGCAAGTCTCAGTGTCTCAGTGTCTCTGTGTCTCAGTGTCTCTGAGTCTCAGTGTCTCAGTGTCTCAGAGTCTCAGTGTCTCAGTGTCTCTGTGTCTCAGTGTTTCAGTGTCTCAGAGTCTCAGTGTCTCTGTGTCTCAGTGTCTCTGAGTCTCAGTGTCTCAGTGTCACAGGGTCTCAGAGTCTCAGTGTCTCTGTGTCTCAGTGTCTCTGTGTCTCAGTGTCTCTGAGTGTCAGTGTCTCTGAGTCTCAGTGTCTCAGTGTCTCTGCAATCTCAGTGTCTCTGTGTCTCAGTGTCTCTGAGTTTCAGTGTCTCAGTGTCTCAGAGTCTCAGTGTCTCAGTGTCTCTGTGTCTCAGTGTCTCAGTGTCTCAGAGTCTCAGAGTCTCAGTGTCTCTGTGTCTCAGTGTCTCTGAGTCTCAGTGTCTCAGTGTCACAGTGTCTCAGAGTCTCAGTGTCTCTGTGTCTCAGTGTCTCTGTGTCTCAGTGTCACTGAATCTCTGTGTCTCTGAGTCTCAGTGTCTCTGTGTCTCAGTGTCTCAGTTTCTCAGTGCCTCTGTGTCTCAGTGACTCTGACTCTCAGTGTCTCTGACTCTCAGTGTCTCAGTGTCTCTGTGTCTCAGTGTCTCTGAGTCTCAGTGTCTCAGTGTCACAGTGTCTCAGAGTCTCAGTGTCTCTGTGTCTCAGTGTCTCTGTGTCTCAGTGTCTCAGAGTATCAGTGTCTCTGAGTCTCAGTGTCTCTGTGTCTCAGTGTCTCAGTTTCTCAGTGCCTCTGTGTCTCAGTGTCTCAGCGTCTCTTTGTTTCAGTGTCTCTGAGTCTCAGTGTCTCAGAGTCTCTGTGTCTCAGTGTCTCAGTGTGTCTGTGTCTCAGTGTCTCAGTGTCTCAGTCTCTCAGTGTCTCAGTGCCTCTGTGTCTCAGTGTCTCTGTGTCTCAGTGTCCCTGTGTCTCAGTGTCTCAGCGTCTCTGTGTCACAGTGTCTCAGAGTCTCAGTGTCTCAGTGTCTCTGTGTCTCAGAGTCTCAGTGTCTCAGTGTCTCTGTGTCTCAGTGTCTCTGTGACTCAGTGTCTCAGTGTCTCTGTGTCTGAGTGTCTCAGTGTCTCTGTGTCTCAGTGTCTCAGCGTCTCTTTGTTTCAGTGTCTCTGAGTCTCAGTGTCTCAGAGTCTCTGTGTCTCAGTGTCTCAGTGTCTCTGTGACTCAGTGTCTCAGTGTCTCTGTGTCTGAGTCTCTCAGTGTCTCAGTGACTCAGCGTCTCTTTGTCTCAGTGTCTCTGAGTCTCAGTGTCTCAGTGTCTCTGTGTCTCAGTGTCTCTGTGTCTCAGAGTCTAAGTGTCTCTGTGTCTCTGTGTCTCAGTGTGTCTGTGTCTCAGAGTCTCAGTGTCTCAGTGTCTCTGTGTCTCAGTGTCTCAGTGTCTCAGTGTCTCAGAGTCTCTGTGTCTCAGTGTCTCAGTGTCTCTGTGACTCAGTGTCTCAGTGTCTCTGTGTCTGAGTGTCTCAGTGTCTCTGTGTCTCAGTGTCTCAGCGTCTCTTTGTCTCAGTGTCTCTGAGTCTCAGTGTCTCAGTGTCTCTGTGTCTCAGTATCTCTGTGTCTCAGAGTCTCAGTGTCTCTGTGTCTCTGTGTCTCAGTGTCTCTGTGTCTCAGAGTCTCAGTGTCTCAGTGTCTCTGTGTCTCAGTGTCTCTGTGTCTCAGTGTCTCAGAGTCTCAGTGTCTCAGTGTCTCAGTGTCTCTGTGTCTGAGTGTCTCAGCGTCTCTGTGTCTCAGTGTCTCTGTGTCTCAGTGTCTCAGCGTCTCTTTGTCTCAGTGTCTCTGAGTCTCAGTGTCTCAGTGTCTCAGTGTCTCAGTGTCTCTGTGTCTCAGTGTCTCTGTGTCTCAGAATCTCAGTGTCTCTGTGTCTCTGTGTCTCAGTGTCTCTGTGTCTCAGACTCTCAGTGTCTCATTGTCTCTGTGTTCAGTGTCTCTGTGAGTCAGAGTCTCAGTGTCTCAGAGTCTCAGTGTCTCAGTATCTCAATGTCTCTGTGTCTCTGTGTCTCTGAGTCTCAGAATCTCAGAATCTCAGAGCCTCAGTGTCTCTGCAAGTCTCAATGTCTCAGTGTCTCTGTGTCTCAGTGTCTCTGAGTCTCAGTGTCTCAGTGTCTCAGAGTCTCAGTGCCTCAGTGTCTCAGTGTCTCTGTGTCTCAGTGTCTCAGTGTCTCTGTGTCTCAGTGTCTCTGAGTCTCAGTGTCTCAGTGTCTCTGTGTCTCAGTGTCTCTGAGTCTCTGTGTCTCTGTGTCTCAGTGTCTCTGTGTCTCTGTGTCTCAGAGTCTCAGTGTCTCTGTATCTCAGTGTCTCAGTGTCTCTGTGTCTCAGTGTCTCTGTGTCTCAGAGTCTCAGTGTTTCAGTGTCTCTGTGTCTCAGTGTCTCAGTGTCTCTGAGTCTCAGTGTCTCAGTGTCTCTGTGTCTCAGTGTCTCTGAGTCTCTGTGTCTCTGTGTCTCAGTGTCTCTGTGTCTCTGTGTCTCAGAGTCTCAGTGTCTCTGTATCTCAGTGTCTCAGTGTCTCTGTGTCTCAGTGTCTCTGTGTCTCAGAGTCTCAGTGTTTCAGTGTCTCTGTGTCTCAGTGTCTCAGTGTCTCTGTGTCTCAGTGTCTCTGTGTCTCAGTGTCTCAGAGTGTCTGTGTCTCAGTGTCTCAGTGTCTCTGTGTCTCAGTGTCTCAGTGTCTCAGAGTCTAAGTGTCTCAGTGTCTCTGTGTCTCAGTGTCTCAGTGTCTCTGTGTCTCAGTGTCTCTGTGACTCAGAGTCTCAGTGTCTCTGTGTCTCAGTGTCTCAGAGTCTCAGTGTCTCAGTGTCTCAGTGTCTCTGTGACTCAGTGTCTCAGTGTCTCTGTGTCTGAGTGTCTGAGTGTCTCTGTGTCTCAGTGTCTCAGCGTCTCTTTGTCTCAGTGTCTCTGAGTCTCAGTGTCTCAGTGTCTCTGTGTCTCAGTGTCTCAGAGTCTCAGTGTCTCTGTGTCTCTGTGTCTCAGTGTCTCTGTGTCTCAGAGTCTCAGTGTCTCAGTGTCTCTGTGTCTCAGTGTCTCTGTGTGTCAGAGTCTCAGTGTCTCAGTGTCTCAGTGTCTCTGTGTCTCAGTGTCTCAGAGTCTCAGTGTCTCAGTGTCTCAGTGTCTCTGTGTCTCAGTGTCTCAGTGTCCCTGTGTCTCAGTGCCTCAGAGTCTCAGTGTCTCAGTGTCTCTGAGTCTCAGTGTCTCAGTGTCTCTGAGTCTCAGTGTCTCAGTGTCTCAGTGTCTGTGTGTCTCAGTGTCTCTGAGTCTCAGAATCTCAGAGCCTCAGTGTCTCTGCAAGTCTCAGTGTCTCAGTGTCTCTGTGTCTCAGTGTCTCTGAGTCTCAGTGTCTCAGTGTCTCAGAGTCTCAGTGTCTCAGTGTCTCTGTGTCTCAGTGTCTCAGTGTCTCAGAGTCTCAGTGTCTCTGTGTCTCAGTGTATCTGAGTCTCAGTGTCTCAGTGTCACAGTGTCTCAGAGTCTCAGTGTCTCTGTGTCTCAGTGTCTCTGTGTCTCAGTGTCTCTGAGTGTCAGTGTCTCTGAGTCTCAGTGTCTCAGTGTCTCTGCAAGTCTCAGTGTCTCTGTGTCTCAGTGTTTCTGAGTTTCAGTGTCTCAGTGTCTCAGAGTCTCAGTGTCTCAGTGTCTCTGTGTCTCAGTGTCTCAGTGTCTCAGAGTCTCAGAGTCTCAGTGTCTCTGTGTCTCAGTGTCTCTGAGTCTCAGTGTCTCAGTGTCACAGTGTCTCAGAGTCTCAGTGTCTCTGTGTCTCAGTGTCTCTGTGTCTCAGTGTCACTGAATCTCTGTGTCTCTGAGTCTCAGTGTCTCTGTGTCTCAGTGTCTCAGTTTCTCAGTGCCTCTGTGTCTCAGTGACTCTGACTCTCAGTGTCTCTGAGTCTCAGTGTCTCAGTGTCTCAGTGTCTCTGTGTCTCAGTGTCTCTGAGTCTCAGTGTCTCAGTGTCTCAGAGCCTCAGTGTCTCAGTGTCTCTGTGTCTCAGTGTCTCAGTGTCTCAGAGTCTCAGAGTCTCAGTGTCTCTGTGTCTCAGTGTCTCTGAGTCTCAGTGTCACAGTGTCTCAGAGTCTCAGTGTCTCTGTGTCTCTGTGTCTCAGTGTCTCTGTGTCTCAGTGTCTCAGAGTATCAGTGTCTCTGAGTCTCAGTGTCTCTGTGTCTCAGTGTCTCAGTTTCTCAGTGCCTCTGTGTCTCAGTGTCTCAGCGTCTCTTTGTTTCAGTGTCTCTGAGTCTCAGTGTCTCAGAGTCTCTGTGTCTCAGTGTCTCAGTGTGTCTGTGTCTCAGTGTCTCAGTGTCTCAGTCTCTCAGTGTCTCAGTGCCTCTGTGTCTCAGTGTCTCTGTGTCTCAGTGTGCCTGTGTCTCAGTGTCTCAGCGTCTCTGTGTCACAGTGTCTCAGAGTCTCAGTGTCTCAGTGTCTCAGTGTCTCTGTGTCTCAGAGTCTCAGTGTCTCAGTGTCTCTGTGTCTCAGTGTCTCTGTGACTCAGTGTCTCAGTGTCTCTGTGTCTGAGTGTCTCAGTGTCTCTGTGTCTCAGTGTCTCAGCGTCTCTTTGTTTCAGTGTCTCTGAGTCTCAGTGTCTCAGAGTCTCTCTGTCTCAGTGTCTCAGTGTCTCTGTGACTCAGTGTCTCAGTGTCTCTGTGTCTGAGTGTCTCAGTGTCTCAGCGTCTCTTTGTCTCTGTGTCTCAGAGTCTCAGTGTCTCTGTGTCTCTGTGTCTCAGTGTGTCTGTGTCTCAGAGTCTCAGTGTCTCAGTGTCTCTGTGTCTCAGTGTCTCTGTGTCTCAGTGTCTCAGAGTCTCTGTGTCTCAGTGTCTCAGTGTCTCTGTGACTCAGTGTCTCAGTGTCTCTGTGTCTGAGTGTCTCAGTGTCTCTGTGTCTCAGTGTCTCAGCGTCTCTTTGTCTCAGTGTCTCTGAGTCTCAGTGTCTCAGTGTCTCTGTGTCTCAGTATCTCTGTGTCTCAGAGTCTCAGTGTCTCTGTGTCTCTGTGTCTCAGTGCCTCTGTGTCTCAGTGTCTCAGTGTCTCTGTGTCTCAGTGTCTCTGTGTCTCAGTGTCTCAGAGTCTCAGTGTCTCAGTGTCTCAGTGTCTCAGTGTCTCTGTGTCTGAGTGTCTCAGCGTCTCTGTGTCTCAGTGTCTCTGTGTCTCAGTGTCTCAGCGTCTCTTTGTCTCAGTGTCTCTGAGTCTCAGTGTCTCAGTGTCTCAGTGTCTCTGTGTCTCAGTGTCTCTGTGTCTCAGAATCTCAGTGTCTCTGTGTCTCTGTGTCTCAGTGTCTCTGTGTCTCAGACTCTCAGTGTCTCATTGTCTCTGTGTTCAGTGTCTCTGTGTGTCAGAGTCTCAGTGTCTCAGAGTCTCAGTGTCTCAGTATCTCAATGTCTCTGTGTCTCTGTGTCTCTGAGTCTCAGAATCTCAGAATCTCAGAGCCTCAGTGTCTCTGCAAGTCTCAATGTCTCAGTGTCTCTGTGTCTCAGTGTCTCTGAGTCTCAGTGTCTCAGTGTCTCAGAGTCTCAGTGCCTCAGTGTCTCAGTGTCTCTGTGTCTCAGTGTCTCAGTGTCTCAGAGTCTCAGAGTCTCAGTGTCTCAGTGTCTCTGTGTCTCAGTGTCTCTGAGTCTCAGTGTTTCAGTGTCTCAGAGTCTCAGTGCCTCTGTGTCTCAGTGTCTCTGAGTCTCAGTGTCTCTGAATCTCAGTGTCTCAGTGTCTCAGTGTCTCAGTGTCTCTGTGTCTCAGTGTCTCTGAATCTCAGTGTCTCAGTGTCTCAGTGTCTCTGAGTCTCTGTGTCTCAGTGTCTCAGAGTCTCAGTGTCTCTGTGTCTCTGTGTCTCAGTGTCTCAGAGACTCAGTGTCTCAGTGTCTCTGAGTATCAGAGTCTCAGTGTCTCAGTGTCTCAGTGTCTCAGAGTCTCAGTGCCTCTGTGTCTTAGTGTCTCTGTGTCTCTGAGACTCAGTGTCTCTGAGTCTCAGTGTCTCTGTGTCTCAGTGTCTCAGTGTCTCTGTGTCTCAGTGTCTCTGAGTCTCAGTGTCTCTGTGTCTCAGTGTCTCAGTGTCTCTGAGTCTCAGCGTCTCAGAGGCTCAGTGCCTCTGCGTCTCAGTGTCTCAGTGTCTCTGTGTCTCAGTGTCTCTGTGTCTCAGTGTCTCTGAGTCTCAGTGTCTCAATGTCTCTGACTCTCAGTGTCTCTATGTCTCAGTGTCTCTGTGTCTCAGAGTCTCAGTGCCTCAGTGTCTCTGTGACTCAGAGTCTCAGTATCTCAGTGTCTCAGTGTCTCTGTGCCTCAGCGTCTCAGTGTCTCTGTGACTCAGTGTCTCAGTGTCTCTGTGTCTGAGTGTCTCAGTGTCTCTGTGTCTCAGTGTCTCAGCGTCTCTTTGTCTCAGTGTCTCTGAGTCTCAGTGTCTCAGAGTCTCTGTGTCTCAGTGTCTCAGTGTCTCTGTGACTCAGTGTCTCAGTGTCTCTGTGTCTGAGTGTCAAAGTGTCTCAGTGTCTCAGCGTCTCTTTGTCTCAGTGTCTCTGAGTCTCAGTGTCTCAGTGTCTCTGTGTCTCAGTGTCTCTGTGTCTCAGAGTCTCAGTGTCTCTGTGTCTCTGTGTCTCAGTGTGTCTGTGTCTCAGAGTCTCAGTGTCTCAGTGTCTCTGTGTCTCAGTGTCTCAGAGTCTCTGTGTCTCAGTGTCTCAGTGTCTCTGTGACTGAGTGTCTCAGTGTCTCTGTGTCTCAGTGTCTCAGCGTCTCTTTGTTTCAGTGTCTCTGAGTCTCAGTGTCTCAGTGTCTCTGTGTCTCAGTGTCTCTGTGTCTCAGAGTCTCAGTGTCTCTGTGTCTCTGTGTCTCAGTGTCTTTGTGTCTCAGAGTCTCAGTGTCTCAGTGTCTCTGTGTCTCAGTGTCTCAGCGTCTCTTTGTCTCAGTGTCTCTGAGTCTCAGTGTCTCAGTGTCTCAGTGTCTCTGTGTCTCAGTGTCTCTGTGTCTCAGAATCTCAGTGTCTCTGTGTCTCTGTGTCTCAGTGTCTCTGTGTCTCAGACTCTCAGTGTCTCATTGTCTCTGTGTCTCAGTGTCTCTGTGTGTCAGAGTCTCAGTGTCTCAGTGTCTCAGTGTCTCTGTGTCTCAGTGTCTCAGAGTCTCAGTGTCTCAGTATCTCAATGTCTCTGTGTCTCAGTGTCTCTGAGTCTCAGAATCTCAGAATCTCAGAGCCTCAGTGTCTCTGCAAGTCTCAATGTCTCAGTGTCTCTGTGTCTCAGTGTCTCTGAGTCTCAGTGTCTCAGTGTCTCAGAGTCTCAGTGTCTCAGTGTCTCTGTGTCTCAGTGTCTCAGTGTCTCAGAGTCTCAGAGTCTCAGTGTCTCAGTGTCTCTGTGTCTCAGTGTCTCTGAGTCTCAGTGTTTCAGTGTCACAGTGTCTCAGAGTCTCAGTGTCTCTGTGTCTCAGTGTCTCTGTGTCTCAGTGTCTCTGAGTCTCAGTGTCTCTGTGTATCAGTGTCGCAGTTTCTCAGTGCCTCTGTGTCTCAGTGTCTCTGAGTCTCAGTGTCTCTGAGTCTCAGTGTCTCAGTGTCTCAGTGTCTCACTGTCTCTGTGTCTCAGTGTCTCTGAGTCTCAGCGTCTCAGTGTCTCAGTGTCTCTGAGTCTCTGTGTCTCAGTGTCTCAGAGTCTCAGTGTCTCTGTGTCTCTGTGTCTCAGTGTCTCAGAGACTCAGTGTCTCAGTGTCTCTGAGTCTCAGATTCTCAGTGTCTCAGTGTCTCAGTGTCTCAGAGTCTCAGTGCCTCTGTGTCTCAGTGTCTCTGTGTCTCTGAGACTCAGTGTCTCTGAGTCTCAGTGTCTCAGTGTCTCAGTGTCTCTGTGTCTCAGTGTCTCAGTGTCTCTGTGTCTCAGTGTCTCTGTGTCTCAGTGTCTCTGAGTGTCAGTGTCTCAATGTCTCTGAATCTCAGTGTCTCTGTGTCTCTGTGTCTCTGAGTCTCAGTGTCTCAGTGTCTCAGTGTCTCTGTGTCTCAGTGTCTCTGAGTCTCAGTGTCTCAGTGTCTCTGAGTCTCAGTGTCTCTGTGTCTCCGGGTCTCTGTGTCTCAGTGTCTCAGAGTCACAGGGTCTCTGTGTCTCAGTGTCTCTGTGTCTCATTTTCTTAGATTCTCAGTGTCTCTGTGTCGCAGTGTCTCTGAGTCTCAGTGTCTCAGTGTCTCTGTGTCTCTTTGTCTCTGTGTCTCACGGTCTCTGAGTCCCAGGGTCTCAGTGTCTCAGTGTCTCTGTGTCTCAGTGTCTCAGTGTCTCAGTTTCTCTGTTTCTCAGTGTCTCTGAGTCTCAGTGTCTCTGTGTCTCTGTGTCTCAGTGTCTCTGAGTCTCAGTGTCTCAGTGTCTCAGTGTCTCAGTGTCTCTGAGTCTCAGTGTCTCTGTGTCTCAGTGTCTCAGTGTCTCTGTGTCTCAGTGTCTCTGAGTCTCAGTGTCTCAGTGTCTCTGTGTCTCAGTGTCTCTGAGTCTCAGTGTCTCAGTGTCTCTGAGTCTCAGTGTCTCAGTGTCTCAGTGTCTGTGTGTCTCAGTGTCTCTGAGTCTCAGAATCTCAGAGCCTCAGTGTCTCTGCAAGTCTCAGTGTCTCAGTGTCTCTGTGTCTCAGTGTCTCTGAGTCTCAGTGTCTCTGTGTCTCAGTGTCTCTGTGTCTCAGTGTCTCTGAGTGTCAGTGTCTCTGAGTCTCAGTGTCTCAGTGTCTCTGCAAGTCACAGTGTCTCTGTGTCTCAGTGTCTCTGAGTTTCAGTGTCTCAGTGTCTCAGAGTCTCAGTGTCTCAGTGTCTCTGTGTCTCAGTGTCTCAGTGTCTCAGAGTCTCAGAGTCTCAGTGTCTCTGTGTCTCAGTGTCTCTGAGTCTCAGTGTCTCAGTGTCACAGTGTCTCAGAGTCTCAGTGTCTCTGTGTCTCTGTGTCTCTGTGTCTCAGTGTCACTGAATCTCTGTGTCTCTGAGTCTCAGTGTCTCTGTGTCTCAGTGTCGCAGTTTCTCAGTGCCTCTGTGTCTCAGTGTCTCTGAGTCTCAGTGTCTCTGAGTCTCAGTGTCTCAGTGTCTCAGTGTCTCACTGTCTCTGTGTCTCAGTGTCTCTGAGTCTCAGCGTCTCAGTGTCTCAGTGTCTCTGAGTCTCTGTGTCTCAGTGTCTCAGAGTCTCAGTGTCTCTGTGTCTCTGTGTCTCAGTGTCTCAGAGACTCAGTGTCTCAGTGTCTCTGAGTCTCAGAGTCTCAGTGTCTCAGTGTCTCAGTGTCTCAGAGTCTCAGTGTCTCTGAGTCTCAGTGTCTCAGTGTCTCAGAGCCTCAGTGTCTCAGTGTCTCTGTGTCTCAGTGTCTCAGTGTCTCAGAGTCTCAGAGTCTCAGTGTCTCTGTGTCTCAGTGTCTCTGTGTCTCAGTGTCTCAGAGTATCAGTGTCTCTGAGTCTCAGTGTCTCTGTCTCTCAGTGTCTCAGTTTCTCAGTGCCTCTGTGTCTCAGTGTCTCTGAGTCGCCGTGACTCAGAGTCTCAGTGTCTCAGTGTCTCATTGTCTCAGTGTCTCAGAGTGTCTGTGTCTCAGTGTCTCAGTGTCTCTGTGTCTGAGTGTCTCAGTGTCTCTGTGTCTCAGTGTCTCAGCGTCTCTTTGTTTCAGTGTCTCTGAGTCTCTGTGTCTCAGAGTCTCTGTGTCTCAGTGTCTCAGTGTCTCTCTGACTCAGTGTCTCAGTGTCTCAGTGTCTCAGTGTCTCAGCGTCTCTTTGTCTCAGTGTCTCTGAGTCTCAGTGTCTCAGTGTCTCTGTGTCTCAGTGTCTCTGTGTCTCAGAGTCTCAGTGTCTCTGTGTCTCTGTGTCTCAGTGTGTCTGTGTCTCAGAGTCTCAGTGTCTCAGTGTCTCAGTGTCTCTGTGTCTCAGTGTCTCAGAGTCTCTGTGTCTCAGTGTCTCAGTGTCTCTGTGACTCAGTGTCTCAGTGTCTCTGTGTCTGAGTGTCTCAGTGTCTCTGTGTCTCAGTGTCTCAGCGTCTCTTTGTCTCAGTGTCTCTGAGTCTCAGTGTCTCAGTGTCTCTGTGTCTCAGTATCTCTGTGTCTCAGAGTCTCAGTGTCTCTGTGTCTCTGTGTCTCAGTGTCTCTGTGTCTCAGAGTCTCAGTGTCTCAGTGTCTCTGTGTCTCAGTGTCTCAGTGTCTCAGTGTCTCTGTGTCTGAGTGTCTCAGCGTCTCTGTGTCTCAGTGTCTCTGTGTCTCAGTGTCTCAGCGTCTCTTTGTCTCAGTGTCTCAGTGTCTCAGTGTCTCTGTGTCTCAGTGTCTCTGTGTCTCAGAATCTCAGTGTCTCTGTGTCTCTGTGTCTCTGTGTCTCAGACTCTCAGTGTCTCATTGTCTCTGTGTCTCTGTGTCTCTGTGTGTCAGAGTCTCAGTGTCTCAGTATCTCAATGTCTCTGTGTCTCAGTGTCTCTGAGTCTCAGAATCTCAGAATCTCAGAGCCTCAGTGTCTCTGCAAGTCTCAATGTCTCAGTGTCTCTGTGTCTCAGTGTCTCTGAGTCTCAGTGTCTCAGTGTCTCAGTGTCTCTGTGTCTCAGTGTCTCTGAGTCTCAGTGTCTCAGTGTCTCAGAGCCTCAGTGTCTCAGTGTCTCTGTGTCTCAGTGTCTCAGTGTCTCAGAGTCTCAGAGTCTCAGTGTCTCTGTGTCTCAGTGTCTCTGTGTCTCAGTGTCTCAGAGTATCAGTGTCTCTGAGTCTCAGTGTCTCTGTGTCTCAGTGTCTCAGTTTCTCAGTGCCTCTGTGTCTCAGTGTCTCTGAGTCGCAGTGACTCAGAGTCTCAGTGTCTCAGTGTCTCAGTGTCTCAGTGTCTCAGAGTGTCTGTGTCTCAGTGTCTCAGTGTCTCAGTCTCTCAGTGTCTCAGTGCCTCTGTGTCTCAGTGTCTCAGTGTCCCTGTGTCTCAGTGTCTCAGCGTCTCTGTGTCACAGTGTCTCAGAGTCTCAGTGTCTCAGTGTCTCAGTGTCTCTGTGTCTCAGTGTCTCTGTGACTCAGTGTCTCAGTGTCTCTGTGTCTGAGTGTCTCAGTGTCTCTGTGTCTCAGTGTCTCAGCGTCTCTTTGTTTCAGTGTCTCTGAGTCTCAGTGTCTCAGAGTCTCTGTGTCTCAGTGTCTCAGTGTCTCTCTGACTCAGTGTCTCAGTGTCTCAGTGTCTCAGTGTCTCAGCGTCTCTTTGTCTCAGTGTCTCTGAGTCTCAGTGTCTCAGTGTCTCTGTGTCTCAGTGTCTCTGTGTCTCAGAGTCTCAGTGTCTCTGTGTCTCTGTGTCTCAGTGTGTCTGTGTCTCAGAGTCTCAGTGTCTCAGTGTCTCTGTGTCTCAGTGTCTCAGAGTCTCTGTGTCTCAGTGTCTCAGTGTCTCTGTGACTCAGTGTCTCAGTGTCTCTGTGTCTGAGTGTCTCAGTGTCTCTGTGTCTCAGTGTCTCAGCGTCTCTTTGTCTCAGTGTCTCTGAGTCTCAGTGTCTCAGTGTCTCTGTGTCTCAGTATCTCTGTGTCTCAGAGTCTCAGTGTCTCTGTGTCTCTGTGTCTCAGTGTCTCTGTGTCTCAGAGTCTCAGTGTCTCAGTGTCTCTGTGTCTCAGTGTCTCAGTGTCTCAGTGTCTCTGTGTCTGAGTGTCTCAGCGTCTCTGTGTCTCAGTGTCTCTGTGTCTCAGTGTCTCAGCGTCTCTTTGTCTCAGTGTCTCAGTGTCTCAGTGTCTCTGTGTCTCAGTGTCTCTGTGTCTCAGAATCTCAGTGTCTCTGTGTCTCTGTGTCTCAGTGTCTCTGTGTCTCAGACTCTCAGTGTCTCATTGTCTCTGTGTCTCTGTGTCTCTGTGTGACAGAGTCTCAGTGTCTCAGTATCTCAATGTCTCTGTGTCTCAGTGTCTCTGAGTCTCAGAATCTCAGAATCTCAGAGCCTCAGTGTCTCTGCAAGTCTCAATGTCTCAGTGTCTCTGTGTCTCAGTGTCTCTGAGTCTCAGTGTCTCAGTGTCTCAGAGTCTCAGTGCCTCAGTGTCTCAGTGTCTCTGTGTCTCAGTGTCTCAGTGTCTCAAAGTCTCAGTGTCTCAGTGTCTCTGTGTCTCAGTGTCTCTGAGTCTCAGTGTTTCAGTGTCACAGTGACTCAGAGTCTCAGTGTCTCTGTGTCTCAGTGTCTCTGTGTCTCAGTGTCTCTGAGTCTCAGTGTCTCTGTGTCTCAGTGTCGCAGTTTCTCAGTGCCTCTGTGTCTCAGTGTCTCTGAGTCTCAGTGTCTCTGAGTCTCAGTGTCTCAGTGTCTCAGTGTCTCACTGTCTCTGTGTCTCGGTGTCTCTGAGTCTCAGTGTCTCAGTGTCTCAGTGTCTCTGAGTCTCTGTGTCTCAGTGTCTCAGAGTCTCAGTGTCTCTGTGTCTCTGTGTCTCAGTGTCTCAGAGACTCAGTGTCTCAGTGTCTCTGAGTCTCAGAGTCTCAGTGTCTCAGTGTCTCAGTGTCTCAGAGTCTCAGTGCCTCTGTGTCTCAGTGTCTCTGTGTCTCTGAGACTCAGTGTCTCTGAGTCTCAGTGTCTCAGTGTCTCAGTGTCTCTGTGTCTCAGTGTCTCAGTGTCTCTGTGTCTCAGTGTCTCTGAGTCTCAGTGTCTCTGTGTCTCAGTGTCTCAGTGTCTCTGAGTCTCAGCGTCTCAGAGGCTCAGTGCCTCTGCGTCTCAGTGTCTCTGTGTCTCAGTGTCTCTGTGTCTCAGTGTCTCTGAGTCTCAGTGTCTCAATGTCTCTGAATCTCAGTGTCTCTGTGTCTCTGAGTCTCAGTGTCTCAGTGTCTCTGTGTCTCAGTGTCTCTGAGTCTCAGTGTCTCAGTGTCTCTGAGTCTCAGTGTCTCTGTGTCTCCAGGTCTCTGTGTCTCAGTGTCTCAGAGTCTCAGGGTCTCTGTGTCTCAGTGTCTCTGTGTCTCATTTTCTTAGATTCTCAGTGTCTCTGTGTCGCAGTGTCTCTGAGTCTCAGTATCTCAGTGTCTCTGTGTCTCTTTGTCTCTGTGTCTCACGGTCTCTGAGTCTCAGTTTCTCAGTGTCTCTGTGTCTCAGTGTCTCAGTGTCTCAGTTTCTCTGTGTCTCAGTGTCTCTGAGTCTCAGTGTCTCAGTGTCTCAGTGTCTCTGTGTCTCAGTGTCTCTGAGTCTCAGTGTCTCAGTGTCTCTGTGTCTCAGTGTCTCTGAGACTCTGTGTCTCTGTGTCTCAGTGTCTCTGTGTCTCTGTGTCTCAGAGTCTCAGTGTCTCTGTATCTCAGTGTCTCAGTGTCTCTGTGTCTCAGTGTCTCTGTGTCTCAGAGTCTCAGTGTTTCAGTGTCTCTGTGTCTCAGTGTCTCAGTGTCTCAGTGTCTCAGAGTGTCTGTGTCTCAGTGTCTCTGTGTCTCAGTGTCTCAGTGTCTCAGAGTCTAAGTGTCTCAGTGTCTCAGTGTCTCAGTGTCTCTGTGACTCAGAGTCTCAGTGTCTCTGTGTCTCAGTGTCTCAGAGTCTCAGTGTCTCAGTGTCTCAGTGTCTCTGTGACTCAGTGTCTCAGTGTCTCTGTGTCTGAGTGTCTCAGTGTCTCTGTGTCTCAGTGTCTCAGCGTCTCTTTGTCTCAGTGTCTCTGAGTCTCAGTGTCTCAGTGTCTCAGTGTCTCTGTGTCTCAGTGTCTCAGTGTCTCAGAGTCTCAGTGTCTCTGTGTCTCTGTGTCTCAGTGTCTCTGTGTCTCAGAGTCTCAGTGTCTCAGTGTCTCTGTGTCTCAGTGTCTCTGTGTGTCAGAGTCTCAGTGTCTCAGTGTCTCAGTGTCTCTGTGTCTCAGTGTCTCAGAGTCTCAGTGTCTCAGTGTCTCAGTGTCTCTGTGTCTCAGTGTCTCAGAGTCTCAGTGTCTCAGTGTCTCTGTGTCTCAGTGTCTCAGTGTCTCTGTGTCTCAGTGCCTCAGAGTCTCAGTGTCTCAGTGTCTCTGAGTCTCAGTGTCTCAGTGTCTCTGAGTCTCAGTGTCTCAGTGTCTCAGTGTCTGTGTGTCTCAGTGTCTCTGAGTCTCAGAATCTCAGAGCCTCAGTGTCTCTGCAAGTCTCAGTGTCTCAGTGTCTCAGTGTCTCAGTGTCTCTGAGTCTCAGTGTCTCAGTGTCTCAGTGTCTCAGTGTCTCAGAGTCTCAGAGTCTCAGTGTCTCTGTGTCTCAGTGTCTCTGTGTCTCAGTGTCTCTGAGTCTCAGTGTCTCAGTGTCACAGTGTCTCAGAGTCTCAGTGTCTCTGTGTCTCAGTGTCTCTGAGTGTCAGTGTCTCTGAGTCTCAGTGTCTCAGTGTCTCTGCAAGTCTCAGTGTCTCTGTGTCTCAGTGTCTCTGAGTTTCAGTGTCTCAGTGTCTCAGAGTCTCAGTGTCTCAGTGTCTCTGTGTCTCAGTGTCTCAGTGTCTCAGAGTCTCAGAGTCTCAGTGTCTCTGTGTCTCAGTGTCTCTGAGTCTCAGTGTCTCAGTGTCACAGTGTCTCAGAGTCTCAGTGTCTCTGTGTCTCAGTGTCTCTGTGTCTCAGTGTCTCAGAGAATCAGTGTCTCTGAGTCTCAGTGTCTCTGAGTCTCAGTGTCTCAGTGTCTCAGTTTCTCAGTGCCTCTGTGTCTCAGTGTCTCTGAGTCGCAGTGTCTCTGAGTCTCAGTGTCTCAGTGTCTCAGTGTCTCAGTCTCTCAGTGTCTCAGTGCCTCTGTGTCTCATTGTCTCAGTGTCTCAGTGTCCCTGTGTCTCAGTGTCTCAGCGTCTCTGTGTCACAGTGTCTCAGAGTCTCAGTGTCTCAGTGTCTCAGTGTCTCTGTGTCTCAGAGTCTCAGTGTCTCCGTGTCTCTGTGTCTCAGTGTCTCTGTGACTCAGTGTCTCAGTGTCTCTGTGTCTGAGTGTCTCAGTGTCTCTGTGTCTCAGTGTCTCAGCGTCTCTTTGTTTCAGTGTCTCTGAGTCTCAGTGTCTCAGAGTCTCTGTGTCTCAGTGTCTCAGTGTCTCTGTGACTCAGTGTCTCAGTGTCTCTGTGTCTGAGTGTCTCAGTGTCTCAGTGTCTCAGCGTCTCTTTGTCTCAGTGTCTCTGAGTCTCAGTGTCTCAGTGTCTCTGTGTCTCAGTGTCTCTGTGTCTCAGAGTCTCAGTGTCTCTGTGTCTCTGTGTCTCAGTGTGTCTGTGTCTCAGAGTCTCAGTGTCTCAGTGTCTCTGTGTCTCAGTGTCTCTGTGTCTCAGTGTCTCAGAGTCTCTGTGTCTCAGTGTCTCAGTGTCTCTGTGACTCAGTGTCTCAGTGTCCCTGTGTCTGAGTGTCTCAGTGTCTCAGTGTCTCAGCGTCTCTTTGTCTCAGTGTCTCTGAGTCTCAGTGTCTCAGTGTCTCTGTGTCTCAGTGTCTCTGTGTCTCAGAGTCTCAGTGTCTCTGTGTCTCTGTGTCTCAGTGCCTCTGTGTCTCAGAGTCTCAGTGTCTCAGTGTCTCTGTGTCTCTGTGTCTCAGAGTCTCAGTGTCTCAGTGTCTCAGTGTCTCTGTGTCTGAGTGTCTCAGCGTCTCTGTGTCTCAGTGTCTCTGTGTCTCAGTGTCTCAGCGTCTCTTTGTCTCAGTGTCTCTGAGTCTCAGTGTCTCAGTGTCTCAGTGTCTCTGTGTCTCTGTGTCTCAGAATCTCAGTGTCTCTGTGTCTCTGTGTCTCAGTGTCTCTGTGTCTCAGACTCTCAGTGTCTCATTGTCTCTGTGTTCAGTGTCTCTGTGTGTCAGAGTCTCAGTGTCTCAGTGTCTCTGTGTCTCAGTGTCTCAGAGTCTCAGTGTCTCAGTATCTCAATGTCTCTGTGTCTCAGTGTCTCTGAGTCTCAGAATCTGAGAATCTCAGAGCCTCAGTGTCTCTGCAAGTCTCAATGTCTCAGTGTCTCTGTGTCTCAGTGTCTCTGAGTCTCAGTGTCTCAGTGTCTCAGAGTCTCAGTGCCTCAGTGTCTCAGTGTCTCTGTGTCTCAGTGTCTCAGTGTCTCAGAGTCTCAGAGTCTCAGTGTCTCAGTGTCTCAGTGTCTCTGAGTCTCAGTGTTTCAGTGTCACAGTGTCTCAGAGTCTCAGTGTCTCTGTGTCTCAGTGTCTCTGTGTCTCAGTGTCTCTGAGTCTCAGTGTCTCTGTGTCTCAGTGTCGCAGTTTCTCAGTGCCTCTGTGTCTCAGTGTCTCTGAGTCTCAGTGTCTCTGAATCTCAGTGTCTCAGTGTCTCTGTGTCTCAGTGTCTCTGAGTCTCAGTGTCTCAGTGTCTCTGAGTCTCTGTGTCTCAGTGTCTCAGAGTCTCAGTGTCTCAGTGTCTCTGTGTCTCAGTGTCTCAGAGACTCAGTGTCTCAGTGTCTCTGAGTCTCAGAGTCTCAGTGTCTCAGTGTCTCAGTGTCTCAGAGTCTCAGTGCCTCTGTGTCTTAGTGTCTCTGTGTCTCTGAGACTCAGTGTCTCTGAGTCTCAGTGTCTCAGTGTCTCAGTGTCTCTGTGTCTCAGTGTCTCAGTGTCTCTGTGTCTCAGTGTCTCTGAGTCTCAGTGTCTCTGTGTCTCAGTGTCTCTGAGTCTCAGCGTCTCAGAGGCTCAGTGCCTCTGCGTCTCAGTGTCTCAGTGTCTCTGTGTCTCAGTGTCTCTGTGTCTCAGTGTCTCTGAGTCTCAGTGTCTCAATTTCTCTGACTCTCAGTGTCTCTGTGTCTCAGTGTCTCTGTGTCTCTGTGTCTCTGAGTCTCAGTGTCTCAGTGTCTCAGTGTCTCTGTGTCTCAGTGTCTCTGAGTCTGAGTGTCTCAGTGTCTCTGAGTCTCAGTGTCTCTGTGTCTCCGGGTCTCGGTGTCTCAGTGTCTCAGAGTCTCAGGGTCTCTGTGTCTCAGTGTCTCTGTGTCTCATTTTCTTAGATTCTCAGTGTCTCTGTGTCGCAGTGTCTCTGAGTCTCAGTGTCTCAGTGTCTCTGTGTCTCTGTGTCTCTGTGTCTCAGTGTCTCTGAGTCCCTGGGTCTCAGTGACTCAGTGTCTCTGTGTCTCTGTGTCTCAGTGTCTCAGTGTCTCAGTTTCTCTGTGTCTCAGTGTCTCTGAGTCTCAGTGTCTCTGTGTCTCAGTGTCTCAGTGTCTCTGTGTCTCAGTGTCTCTGAGTCTCAGTGTCTCAGTGTCACAGTGTCTCAGAGTCTCAGTGTCTCTGTGTCTCAGTGTCTCTGTGTCTCAGTGTCTCAGAGTATCAGTGTCTCTGAGTCTCAGTGTCTCTGTGTCTCAGTGTCTCAGTTTCTCAGTGTCTCTGTGTCTCAGTGTCTCTGAGTCGCAGTGTCTCAGTGTCTCAGTGTCTCAGTGTCTCTGTGTCTCAGTGTCTCACGGTGTCTGTGTCTCAGTGTCTCAGTCTCTCAGTGTCTCAGTGCCTCTGTGTCTCAGTGTCTCAGTGTCTCAGTGTCCCTGTGTCTCAGTGTCTCAGCGTCTCTGTGTCTCAGTGTCTCAGAGTCTCAATGTCTCAGTGTCTCAGTGTCTCTGTGTCTCAGAGTCTCAGTGTCTCAGTGTCTCTCTGTCTCAGTGTCTCTGTGACTCAGTGTCTCAGTGTCTCTGTGTCTGAGTGTCTCAGTGTCTCTGTGTCTCAGTGTCTCAGCGTCTCTTTGTTTCAGTGTCTCTGAGTCTCAGTGTCTCAGAGTCTCTGTATCTCAGTGTCTCAGTGTCTCTGTGACTCAGTGTCTCAGTGTCTCTGTTTCTGAGTGTCTCAGTGTCTCAGTGTCTCAGCGTCTCTTTGTCTCAGTGTCTCTGTGTCTCAGTGTCTCTGTGTCTCAGAGTCTCAGTGTCTCTGTGTCTCTGTGTCTCAGTGTGTCTGTGTCTCAGAGTCTCAGTGTCTCAGTGTCTCTGTGTCTCAGTGTCTCTGTGTCTCAGTGTCTCAGAGTCTCTGTGTCTCAGTTTCTCAGTGTCTCTGTGACTCAGTGTCTCAGTGTCTCTGTGTCTGAGTGTCTCAGTGTCTCTGTGTCTCAGTGTCTCAGCGTCTCTTTGTCTCAGTGTCTCTGAGTCTCAGTGTCTCAGTGTCTCTGTGTCTCAGTATCTCTGTGTCTCAGAGTCTCAGTGTCTCTGTGTCTCTGTGTCTCAGTGTCTCTGTGTCTCAGAGTCTCAGTGTCTCAGTGTCTCTGTGTCTCAGTGTCTCTGTGTCTCAGTGTCTCAGTGTCTCAGTGTCTCTGTGTCTCAGTGTCTCTGTGTCTGAGTGTCTCAGCGTCTCTGTGTCTCAGTGTCTCAGCGTCTCTTTGTCTCAGTGTCTCTGAGTCTCAGTGTCTCAGTGTCTCAGTGTCTCTGTGTCTCAGTGTCTCTGTGTCTCAGAATCTCAGTGTCTCTGTGTCTCTGTGTCTCAGTGTCTCTGTTTCTCAGACTCTCAGTGTCTCATTGTCTCTGTGTTCAGTGTCTCTGTGTGTCAGAGTCTCAGTGTCTCAGTGTCTCAGTGTCTCTGTGTCTCAGTGTCTCAGAGTCTCAGTGTCTCAGTATCTCAATGTCTCTGTGTCTCAGTGTCTCTGAGTCTCAGAGTCTCAG
Source organism: Carcharhinus amblyrhynchos (assembly GCF_965287045.1). NCBI lineage: Eukaryota > Metazoa > Chordata > Chondrichthyes > Carcharhiniformes > Carcharhinidae > Carcharhinus > Carcharhinus amblyrhynchos. The sequence goes on along the minus strand of NW_027649947.1, from coordinate 238,012 downwards.
AATCTCAGAGCCTCAGTGTCTCTGCAAGTCTCAATGTCTCAGTGTCTCTGTGTCTCAGTGTCTCTGAGTCTCAGTGTCTCAGTGTCTCAGAGTCTCAGTGCCTCAGTGTCTCAGTGTCTCTGTGTCTCAGTGTCTCAGTGTCTCAGAGTCTCAGAGTCTCAGTGTCTCAGTGTCTCTGTGTCTCAGTGTCTCTGAGTCTCAGTGTTTCAGTGTCACAGTGTCTCAGAGTCTCAGTGTCTCTGTGTCTCAGTGTCTCTGTGTCTCAGTGTCTCTGAGTCTCAGTGTCTCTGTGTCTCAGTGTCGCAGTTTCTCAGTGCCTCTGTGTCTCAGTGTCTCTGAGTCTCAGTGTCTCTGAATCTCAGTGTCTCAGTGTCTCTGTGTCTCAGTGTCTCTGAGTCTCAGTGTCTCAGTGTCTCTGAGTCTCTGTGTCTCAGTGTCTCAGAGTCTCAGTGTCTCTGTGTCTCTGTGTCTCAGTGTCTCAGAGACTCAGTGTCTCAGTGTCTCTGAGTCTCAGTGTCTCAGTGTCTCAGTGTCTCAGAGTCTCAGTGTCTCTGTGTCTCTGTGTCTCAGTGTCTCAGTGTCTCAGTGTCTCTGTGTCTCAGTGTCTCAGTGTCTCTGTGTCTCAGTGTCTCTGAGTCTCAGTGTCTCTGTGTCTCAGTGTCTCAGTGTCTCTGAGTCTCAGCGTCTCAGAGGCTCAGTGCCTCTGCGTCTCAGTGTCTCAGTGTCTCTGTGTCTCAGTGTCTCTGTGTCTCAGTGTCTCTGAGTCTCAGTGTCTCAGTGTCTCTGTGTCTCAGTGTCTCTGAGTCTCAGTGTTTCAGTGTCACAGTGTCTCAGAGTCTCAGTGTCTCTGTGTCTCAGTGTCTCTGTGTCTCAGTGTCTCTGAGTCTCAGTGTCTCTGTGTCTCAGTGTCGCAGTTTCTCAGTGCCTCTGTGTCTCAGTGTCTCTGAGTCTCAGTGTCTCTGAGTCTCAGTGTCTCAGTGTCTCAGTGTCTCACTGTCTCTGTGTCTCAGTGTCTCTGAGTCTCAGCGTCTCAGTGTCTCAGTGTCTCTGAGTCTCTGTGTCTCAGTGTCTCAGAGTCTCAGTGTCTCTGTGTCTCTGTGTCTCAGTGTCTCAGAGACTCAGTGTCTCAGTGTCTCTGAGTCTCAGAGTCTCAGTGTCTCAGTGTCTCAGTGTCTCAGAGTCTCAGTGCCTCTGTGTCTCAGTGTCTCTGTGTCTCTGAGACTCAGTGTCTCTGAGTCTCAGTGTCTCAGTGTCTCAGTGTCTCTGTGTCTCAGTGTCTCAGTGTCTCTGTGTCTCAGTGTCTCTGTGTCTCAGTGTCTCTGAGTATCAGCGTCTCAGAGGCTCAGTGCCTCTGCGTCTCAGTGTCTCTGTGTCTCAGTGTCTCTGTGTCTCAGTGTCTCAGAGTCTCAGTGTCTCAATGTCTCTGAATCTCAGTGTCTCTGTGTCTCTGTGTCTCTGTGTCTCAGTGTCTCAGTGTCTCTGTGTCTCAGTGTCTCTGAGTCTCAGTGTCTCAGTGTCTCTGATTCTCAGTGTCTCTGTGTCTCCGGGTCTCTGTGTCTCAGTGTCTCAGAGTCTCAGGGTCTCTGTGTCTCAGTGTCTCTGTGTCTCATTTTCTTAGATTCTCAGTGTCTCTGTGTCGCAGTGTCTCTGAGTCTCAGTATCTCAGTGTCTCTGTGTCTCTTTGTCTCTGTGTCTCACGGTCTCTGAGTCTCAGTGTCTCAGTGTCTCAGTGTCTCAGTGTCTCAGATTCTCTGTGTCTCAGTGTCTCTGAGTCTCAGTGTCTCTGTGTCTCAGTGTCTCAGTGTCTCTGTGTCTCAGTGTCTCTGAGTCTCAGTGTCTCAGTGTCTCTGTGTCTCAGTGTCTCTGAGACTCTGTGTCTCTGTGTCTCAGTGTCTCTGTGTCTCTGTGTCTCAGACTCTCAGTGTCTCTGTATCTCAGTGTCTCAGTGTCTCTGTGTCTCAGTGTCTCTGTGTCTCAGAGTCTCAGTGCTTCAGTGTCTCTGTGTCTCAGTGTCTCAGTGTCTCTGTGTCTCAGTGTCTCTGTGTCTCAGTGTCTCAGAGTGTCTGTGTCTCAGTGTCTCAGTGTCTCTGTGTCTCAGTGTCTCAGTGTCTCAGAGTCTCAGTGTCTCAGTGTCTCAGTGTCTCAGTGTCTCTGTGTCTCAGTGTCTCTGTGATTCAGAGTCTCAGTGTCTCTGTGTCTCAGTGTCTCAGAGTCTCAGTGTCTCAGTGTCTCAGTGTCTCTGTGACTCAGTGTCTCAGTGTCTCTGTGTCTGAGTGTCTCTGTGTCTCTGTGTCTCAGTGTCTCAGCGTCTCTTTGTCTCAGTGTCTCTGAGTCTCAGTGTCTCAGTGTCTCTGTGTCTCAGTGTCTCAGTGTCTCAGAGTCTCAGTGTCTCTGTGTCTCTGTGTCTCAGTGTCTCTGTGTCTCAGAGTCTCAGTGTCTCAGTGTCCCTGTGTCTCAGTGTCTCTGTGTGTCAGAGTCTCAGTGTCTCAGTGTCTCAGTGTCTCAGTGTCTCAGAGTCTCAGTGTCTCAGTGTCTCAGTGTCTCTGTGTCAGTGTCTCAGTGTCTCTGTGTCTCAGTGCCTCAGAGTCTCAGTGTCTCAGTGTCTCTGAGTCTCAGTGTCTCAGTGTCTCTGAGTCTCAGTGTCTCAGTGTCTCAGTGTCTGTGTGTCTCAGTGTCTCTGAGTCTCAGAATCTCAGAGCCTCAGTGTCTCTGCAAGTCTCAGTGTCTCAGTGTCTCTGTGTCTCAGTGTCTCTGAGTCTCAGTGTCTCAGTGTCTCAGAGTCTCAGTGTCTCAGTGTCTCTGAGTCTCAGAGTCTCAGTGTCTCTGTGTCTCAGTGTCTCTGTGTCTCAGTGTCTCTGAGTCTCAGTGTCTCAGTGTCACAGTGTCTCAGAGTCTCAGTGTCTCTGTGTCTCAGTGTCTCTGTGTCTCAGTGTCTCTGAGTGTCAGTGTCTCTGAGTCTCAGTGTCTCAGTGTCTCTGCAAGTCTCAGTGTCTCTGTGTCTCAGTGTCTCTGAGTTTCAGTGTCTCAGTGTCTCAGAGTCTCAGTGTCTCAGTGTCTCTGTGTCTCAGTGTCTCAGTGTCTCAGAGTCTCAGAGTCTCAGTGTCTCTGTGTCTCAGTGTCTCTGAGTCTCAGTGTCTCAGTGTCACAGTGTCTCAGAGTCTCAGTGACTCTGTGCCTCAGTGTCACTGAATCTCTGTGTCTCTGAGTCTCAGTGTCTCTGTGTGTCAGTGTCTCAGTTTCTCAGTGCCTCTGTGTCTCAGTGTCTCTGACTCTCAGTGTCTCTGAGTCTCAGTGTCTCAGTGTCTCTGTGTCTCAGTGTCTCTGAGTCTCAGTGTCTCAGTGTCTCAGAGCCTCAGTGTCTCAGTGTCTCTGTGTCTCAGTGTCTCAGTGTCTCAGAGTCTCAGAGTCTCAGTGTCTCTGTGTCTCAGTGTCTCTGAGTCTCAGTGTCTCAGTGTCACAGTGTCTCAGAGTCTCAGTGTCTCTGTGTCTCAGTGTCTCTGTGTCTCAGTGCCTCAGAGTATCAGTGTCTCTGAGTCTCAGTGTCTCTGTGTCTCAGTGTCTCAGTTTCTCAGTGCCTCTGTGTCTCAGTGTCTCTGAGTCGCAGTGTCTCTGAGTCTCAGTGTCTCAGTGTCTCAGTGTCTCTGTGTCTCAGTGTCTCAGAGTGTCTGTGTCTCAGTGTCTCAGTGTCTCAGTCTCTCAGTGTCTCAGTGCCTCTGTGTCTCAGTGTCTCAGTGTCTCAATGTCCCTGTGTCTCAGTGTCTCAGCGTCTCTGTGTCACAGTGTCTCAGAGTCTCAGTGTCTCTGAGACTCAGTGTCTCTGAGTCGCAGTGTCTCAGTGTCTCTGTGTCTCAGTGTCTCAGTGTCTCTGTGTCTCAGTGTCTCTGAGTCTCAGTGTCTCTGTGTCTCAGTGTCTCAGTGTCTCTGAGTCTCAGCGTCTCAGAGGCTCAGTGCCTCTGCGTCTCAGTGTCTCAGTGTCTCTGTGTCTCAGTGTCTCTGTGTCTCAGTGTCTCTGAGTCTGAGTGTCTCAGTGTCTCTGAGTCTCAGTGTCTCTGTGTCTCCGGGTCTCTGTGTCTCAGTGTCTCAGAGTCTCAGGGTCTCTGTGTCTCAGTGTCTCTGTGTCTCATTTTCTTAGATTCTCAGTGTCTCTGTGTCGCAGTGTCTCTGAGTCTCAGTGTCTCAGTGTCTCTGTGTCTCTGTGTCTCTGTGTCTCAGTGTCTCTGAGTCCCTGGGTCTCAGTGTCTCAGTGTCTCTGTGTCTCTGTGTCTCAGTGTCTCAGTGTCTCAGTTTCTCTGTGTCTCAGTGTCTCTGAGTCTCAGTGTCTCAGTGTCTCAGTGTCTCAGTGTCTCTGTGTCTCAGTGTCTCTGAGTCTCAGTGTCTCAGTGTCACAGTGTCTCATAGTCTCATTGTCTCTGTGTCTCAGTGTCTCTGTGTCTCAGTGTCTCAGAGTATCAGTGTCTCTGAGTCTCAGTGTCTCTGTGTCTCAGTGTCTCAGTTTCTCAGTGCCTCTGTGTCTCAGTGTCTCTGAGTCGCAGTGTCTCAGAGTCTCAGTGTCTCAGTGTCTCAGTGTCTCTGTGTCTCAGTGTCTCAGAGTGTCTGTGTCTCAGTGTCTCAGTGTCTCAGTCTCTCAGTGTCTCAGTGCCTCTGTGTCTCAGTGTCTCAGTGTCTCAGTGTCCCTGTGTCTCAGTGTCTCAGCGTCTCTGTGTCACAGTGTCTCAGAGTCTCAGTGTGTCAGTGTCTCAGTGTCTCTGTGTCTCAGAGTCTCAGTGTCTCAGTGTCTCTGTGTCTCAGTGTCTCTGTGACTCAGTGTCTCAGTGTCTCTGTGTCTGAGTGTCTCAGTGTCTCTGTGTCTCAGTGTCTCAGCGTCTCTTTGTTTCAGTGTCTCTGAGTCTCAGTGTCTCAGAGTCTCTGTGTCTCAGTGTCTCAGTGTCTCTGTGACTCAGTGTCTCAGTGTCTCTGTGTCTGAGTGTCTCAGTGTCTCAGTGTCTCAGCGTCTCTTTGTCTCAGTGTCTCTGAGTCTCAGTGTCTCAGTGTCTCTGTGTCTCAGTGTCTCAGAGTCTCTGTGTCTCAGTGTCTCAGTGTCTCTGTGACTCAGTGTCTCAGTGTCTCTGTGTCTGAGTGTCTCAGTGTCTCTGTGTCTCAGTGTCTCAGCGTCGCTTTGTCTCAGTGTCTCTGAGTCTCAGTGTCTCAGTGTCTCTGTGTCTCAGTATCTCTGTGTCTCAGAGTCTCAGTGTCTCTGTGTCTCTGTGTCTCAGTGCCTCTGTGTCTCAGAGTCTCAGGGTCTCTGTGTCTCAGTGTCTCTGTGTCTCATTTTCTTAGATTCTCAGTGTCTCTGTGTCGCAGTGTCTCTGAGTCTCAGTGTCTCAGTGTCTCTGTGTCTCTGTGTCTCTGTGTCTCTGTGTCTCAGTGTCTCTGAGTCCCTGGGTCTCAGTGTCTCAGTGTCTCTGTGTCTCTGTGTCTCAGTGTCTCAGTGTCTCAGTTTCTCTGTGTCTCAGTGTCTCTGAGTCTCAGTGTCTCTGTGTCTCAGTGTCTCAGTGTCTCTGTGTCTCAGTGTCTCTGAGTCTCAGTGTCTCAGTGTCACAGTGTCTCATAGTCTCATTGTCTCTGTGTCTCAGTGTCTCTGTGTCTCAGTGTCTCAGAGTATCAGTGTCTCTGAGTCTCAGTGTCTCTGTGTCTCAGTTTCTCAGTGCCTCTGTGTCTCAGTGTCTCTGAGTCGCAGTGTCTCAGAGTCTCAGTGTCTCAGTGTCTCAGTGTCTCTGTGTCTCAGTGTCTCAGAGTGTCTGTGTCTCAGTGTCTCAGTGTCTCAGTCTCTCAGTGTCTCAGTGCCTCTGTGTCTCAGTGTCTCAGTGTCTCAGTGTCCCTGTGTCTCAGTGTCTCAGCGTCTCTGTGTCACAGTGTCTCAGAGTCTCAGTGTGTCAGTGTCTCAGTGTCTCTGTGTCTCAGAGTCTCAGTGTCTCAGTGTCTCTGTGTCTCAGTGTCTCTGTGACTCAGTGTCTCAGTGTCTCTGTGTCTGAGTGTCTCAGTGTCTCTGTGTCTCAGTGTCTCAGCGTCTCTTTGTTTCAGTGTCTCTGAGTCTCAGTGTCTCAGAGTCTCTGTGTCTCAGTGTCTCAGTGTCTCTGTGACTCAGTGTCTCAGTGTCTCTGTGTCTGAGTGTCTCAGTGTCTCAGTGTCTCAGCGTCTCTTTGTCTCAGTGTCTCTGAGTCTCAGTGTCTCAGTGTCTCTGTGTCTCAGTGTCTCTGTGTCTCAGTGTCTCAGAGTCTCTGTGTCTCAGTGTCTCAGTGTCTCTGTGACTCAGTGTCTCAGTGTCTCTGTGTCTGAGTGTCTCAGTGTCTCTGTGTCTCAGTGTCTCAGCGTCGCTTTGTCTCAGTGTCTCTGAGTCTCAGTGTCTCAGTGTCTCTGTGTCTCAGTATCTCTGTGTCTCAGAGTCTCAGTGTCTCTGTGTCTCTGTGTCTCAGTGCCTCTGTGTCTCAGAGTCTCAGTGTCTCAGTGTCTCTGTGTCTCTGTGTCTCAGTGTCTCAGAGTCTCAGTGTCTCAGTGTCTCAGTGTCTCAGTGTCTCTGTGTCTGAGTGTCTCAGCGTCTCTGTGTCTCAGTGTCTCTGTGTCTCAGTGTCTCAGCGTCTCTTTGTCTCAGTGTCTCTGAGTCTCAGTGTCTCAGTGTCTCAGTGTCTCTGTGTCTCAGTGTCTCAGAATCTCAGTGTCTCTGTGTCTCTGTGTCTCTGTGTCTCAGACTCTCAGTGTCTCATTGTCTCTGTGTTCAGTGTCTCTGTGTGTCAGAGTCTCAGTGTCTCAGTGTCTCAGTGTCTCTGTGTCTCAGTGTCTCAGAGTCTCAGTGTCTCAGTATCTCAATGTCTCTGTGTCTCAGTGTCTCTGAGTCTCAGAATCTCAGAATCTCAGAGCCTCAGTGTCTCTGCAAGTCTCAATGTCTCAGTGTCTCTGTGTCTCAGTGTCTCTGAGTCTCAGTGTCTCAGTGTCTCAGAGTCTCAGTGCCTCAGTGTCTCAGTGTCTCTGTGTCTCAGTGTCTCAGTGTCTCAGAGTCTCAGAGTCTCAGTGTCTCAGTGTCTCTGTGTCTCAGTGTCTCTGAGTCTCAGTGTTTCAGTGTCACAGTGTCTCAGAGTCTCAGTGTCTCTGTGTCTCAGTGCCTCTGTGTCTCAGTGTCTCTGAGTCTCAGTGTCTCTGAATCTCAGTGTCTCAGTGTCTCAGTGTCTCTGTGTCTCAGTGTCTCTGAGTCTCAGTGTCTCAGTGTCTCAGTGTCTCTGAGTCTCTGTGTCTCAGTGTCTCAGAGTCTCAGTGTCTCTGTGTCTCTGTGTCTCAGGTTCTCAGAGACTCAGTGTCTCAGTGTCTCTGAGTCTCAGAGTCTCAGTGTCTCAGTGTCTCAGTGTCTCAGAGTCTCAGTGCCTCTGTGTCTTAGTGTCTCTGTGTCTCTGAGACTCAGTGTCTCTGAGTCTCAGTGTCTCAGTGTCTCTGTGTCTCAGTGTCTCAGTGTCTCTGTGTCTCAGTGTCTCTGAGTCTCAGTGTCTCTGTGTCTCTGTGTCTCAGTGTCTCTGTGTCTCAGTGTCTCTGAGTCTCAGGGTCTCTGAGTCTCAGTGTCTCAGTGTCTCAGTGTCTCTGTGTCTCAGTGTCTCATTGTCTCAGTTTCTCTGTGTCTCAGTGTCTCTGAGTCTCAGTGTCTCTGTGCCTCAGTGTCTCAGTGTCTCTGTGTCTCAGTGTCTCTGAGTCTCAGTGTCTCTGTGTCTCAGTATCTCTGAGTCTCAGTGTCTCTGAGTCTCAGTGTCTCAGTGTCTCTGTGTCTCTGTGTCTCAGTGTCTCTGTGTCTCTGTGTCTCAGAGTCTCAGTGTGTCTGTATCTCAGTGTCTCAGTGTCTCAGTGTCTCTGAGTCTCAGTGTCTCTGTGTCTCAGTGACTCTGTGTCTCAGTGTCTCAGAGTTTCAGTGTCTCTGTGTCTCAGTGTCTCTGAGTCTCTGTGTCTCTGTGTCTCAATGTCTCTGTGTCTCTGTGTCTCTGAGTCTCAGTGTCTCAGTGTCTCTGTGTGTCAGTGTCTCTGAGTCTCTGTGTCTCAGTTTCTCTGAGTGTCAGTGTCTCTATGTCTCAGTGTCTCTGTGTCTCAGTGTCTCTGAGTCTCAGGGTCTCTGTGTCTCAGTGTCTCTGTGTCTCAGTTTCTAAGAGTCTCAGTGTCTCTGTGTCGCAGTGTCTCTGAGTCTCAGTGTCTCTGTGTCTCTGTGTCTCTGTGTCTCAGTGTCTCTGAGTCCCAGGGTCTCAGTGTCTCAGTGTCTCTGTGTCTCAGTGTCTCAGTGTCTCAGTTTCTCTGTGTCTCAGTGTCTCTGAGTCTCAGTGTCTCTGTGTCTCAGTGTCTCAGTGTCTCTGTGTCTCAGTGTCTCTGAGTCTCAGTGTCTCTGTGTCTCAGTGTCTCTGTGTCTCAGTGTCTCAGCGTCTCTTTGTCTCAGTGTCTCTGAGTCTCAGTGTCTCAGTGTCTCAGTGTCTCTGTGTCTCAGTGTCTCAGAATCTCAGTGTCTCTGTGTCTCTGTGTCTCTGTGTCTCAGACTCTCAGTGTCTCATTGTCTCTGTGTTCAGTGTCTCTGTGTGTCAGAGTCTCAGTGTCTCAGTGTCTCAGTGTCTCTGTGTCTCAGTGTCTCAGAGTCTCAGTGTCTCAGTATCTCAATGTCTCTGTGTCTCAGTGTCTCTGAGTCTCAGAATCTCAGAATCTCAGAGCCTCAGTGTCTCTGCAAGTCTCAATGTCTCAGTGTCTCTGTGTCTCAGTGTCTCTGAGTCTCAGTGTCTCAGTGTCTCAGAGTCTCAGTGCCTCAGTGTCTCAGTGTCTCTGTGTCTCAGTGTCTCAGTGTCTCAGAGTCTCAGAGTCTCAGTGTCTCAGTGTCTCTGTGTCTCAGTGTCTCTGAGTCTCAGTGTTTCAGTGTCACAGTGTCTCAGAGTCTCAGTGTCTCTGTGTCTCAGTGCCTCTGTGTCTCAGTGTCTCTGAGTCTCAGTGTCTCTGAATCTCAGTGTCTCAGTGTCTCAGTGTCTCTGTGTCTCAGTGTCTCTGAGTCTCAGTGTCTCAGTGTCTCAGTGTCTCTGAGTCTCTGTGTCTCAGTGTCTCAGAGTCTCAGTGTCTCTGTGTCTCTGTGTCTCAGGTTCTCAGAGACTCAGTGTCTCAGTGTCTCTGAGTCTCAGAGTCTCAGTGTCTCAGTGTCTCAGTGTCTCAGAGTCTCAGTGCCTCTGTGTCTTAGTGTCTCTGTGTCTCTGAGACTCAGTGTCTCTGAGTCTCAGTGTCTCAGTGTCTCTGTGTCTCAGTGTCTCAGTGTCTCTGTGTCTCAGTGTCTCTGAGTCTCAGTGTCTCTGTGTCTCTGTGTCTCAGTGTCTCTGTGTCTCAGTGTCTCTGAGTCTCAGGGTCTCTGAGTCTCAGTGTCTCAGTGTCTCAGTGTCTCTGTGTCTCAGTGTCTCATTGTCTCAGTTTCTCTGTGTCTCAGTGTCTCTGAGTCTCAGTGTCTCTGTGCCTCAGTGTCTCAGTGTCTCTGTGTCTCAGTGTCTCTGAGTCTCAGTGTCTCTGTGTCTCAGTATCTCTGAGTCTCAGTGTCTCTGAGTCTCAGTGTCTCAGTGTCTCTGTGTCTCTGTGTCTCAGTGTCTCTGTGTCTCTGTGTCTCAGAGTCTCAGTGTGTCTGTATCTCAGTGTCTCAGTGTCTCAGTGTCTCTGAGTCTCAGTGTCTCTGTGTCTCAGTGACTCTGTGTCTCAGTGTCTCAGAGTTTCAGTGTCTCTGTGTCTCAGTGTCTCTGAGTCTCTGTGTCTCTGTGTCTCAATGTCTCTGTGTCTCTGTGTCTCTGTGTCTCTGAGTCTCAGTGTCTCAGTGTCTCTGTGTGTCAGTGTCTCTGAGTCTCTGTGTCTCAGTTTCTCTGAGTGTCAGTGTCTCTATGTCTCAGTGTCTCTGTGTCTCAGTGTCTCTGAGTCTCAGGGTCTCTGTGTCTCAGTGTCTCTGTGTCTCAGTTTCTAAGAGTCTCAGTGTCTCTGTGTCGCAGTGTCTCTGAGTCTCAGTGTCTCTGTGTCTCTGTGTCTCTGTGTCTCAGTGTCTCTGAGTCCCAGGGTCTCAGTGTCTCAGTGTCTCTGTGTCTCAGTGTCTCAGTGTCTCAGTTTCTCTGTGTCTCAGTGTCTCTGAGTCTCAGTGTCTCTGTGTCTCAGTGTCTCAGTGTCTCTGTGTCTCAGTGTCTCTGAGTCTCAGTGTCTCTGTGTCTCAGTATCTCTGAGTCTCAGTGTCTCTGAGTCTCAGTGTCTCTGTGTCTCAGTGTCTCAGTGTCTCTGTGTCTCAGTGTCTCTGTGTCTCTGTGTCTCAGAGTCTCTGTGTCTCTGTATCTCAGTGTCTCAGTGTCTCTGTGTCTCTGTGTCTCAGTGTCTCAGTGTCTCAGTTTCTCTGTGTCTCAGTGTCTCTGTGTCTCAGAGTCTCAGTGTCTCAGTGTCTCTGTGTCTCAGAGTCTCAGTGTCTCAGTGTCTCTGTGTCTCAGTGTCTCTGTGTCTCAGAGTCTCAGTGTCTCAGTGTCTCTGTGACTCAGAGTCTCAGTGTCTCAGTGTCTCAGTGTCTCTGTGTCTCAGAGTCTCAGTGTCTCTGTGACTCAGTGTCTCAGTGTCTCTGTGTCTGAGTGTCTAAGTGTCTCTGTGTCTCAGTGTCTCAGCGTCTCTTTGTCTCAGTGTCTCTGAGTCTCAGTGTCTCAGAGTCTCTGTGTCTCAGTGTCTCAGTGTCTCTGTGACTCAGTGTCTCAGTGTCTCTGTGTCTGAGTGTCTCAGTGTCTCAGTGTCTCAGCGTCTCTTTGTCTCAGTGTCTCTGAGTCTCATTGTCTCACTGTCTCTGTGTCTCAGTGTCTCTGTGTCTCAGAGTCTCTGTGTCTCTGTGTCTCTGTGTCTCAGTGTGTCTGTGTCTCAGAGTCTCAGTGTCTCAGTGTCTCTGTGTCTCAGTGTCTCTGTGTCTCAGTGTCTCAGAGTCTCTGTGTCTCAGTGTCTCAGTGTCTCTGTGACTCAGTGTCTCAGTGTCTCTGTGTCTGAGTGTCTCAGTGTCTCTGTGTCTCAGTGTCTCAGCGTCTCTTTGTCTCAGTGTCTCTGAGTCTCAGTGTCTCAGTGTCTCTGTGTCTCAGTATCTCTGTGTCTCAGAGTCTCAGTGTCTCTGTGTCTCAGTGTCTCTGTGTCTCAGAGTATCAGTGTCTCAGTGTCTCTGTGTCTCAGTGTCTCTGTGTCTCAGTGTCTCAGAGTCTCTGTGTCTCAGTGTCTCAGTGTCTCAGCGTCTCTGTGTCTCAGTGTCTCTGCGTCTCAGTGTCTCAGCGTCTCTTTGTCTCAGTGTCTCTGAGTCTCAGTGTCTCAGTGTCTCAGTGTCTCAGTGTCTCTGTGTCTCAGAATCTCAGTGTCTCTGTGTCTCTGTGTCTCAGTGTCTCTGTGTCTCAGACTCTCAGTGTCTCATTGTCTCTGTGTTCAGTGTCTCTGTGTGTCATAGTCTCAGTGTCTCAGTGTCTCTGAGTCTCAGTGTCTCAGTATCTCAATGTCTCTGTGTCTCAGTGTCTCTGAGTCTCAGAATCTCAGAATCTCAGAGCCTCAGTGTCTCTGCAAGTCTCAATGTCTCAGTGTCTCTGTGTCTCAGTGTCTCTGAGTCTCAGTGTCTCAGTGTCTCAGAGTCTCAGTGCCTCAGTGTCTCAGTGTCTCTGTGTCTCAGTGTCTCAGTGTCTCAGAGTCTCAGAGTCTCAGTGTCTCAGTGTCTCTGTGTCTCAGTGTCTCTAAGTCTCAGTGTTTCAGTGTCACAGTGTCTCAGAGTCTCAGTGTCTCTGTGTCTCAGTGTCTCTGTGTCTCAGTGTCTCTGAGTCTCAGTGTCTCTGTGTCTCAGTGTCGCAGTTTCTCAGTGCCTCTGTGTCTCAGTGTCTCTGAGTCTCAGTGTATCTGAATCTCAGTGTCTCAGTGTCTCAGTGTCTCTGTGTCTCAGTGTCTCTGAGTCTCAGTGTCTCAGTGTCTCATTGTCTCTGAGTCTCTGTGTCTCAGTGTCTCAGAGTCTCAGTGTCTCTGTGTCTCTGTGTCTCAGTGTCTCAGAGACTCAGTGTCTCAGTGTCTCTGAGTCTCAGAGTCTCAGTGTCTCAGTGTCTCAGTGTCTCTGTGTCTCAGTGTCTCTGTGTCTCAGTGTCTCTGAGTCTCAGTGTCTCAGTGTCTCTGTGTCTCAGTGTCTCTGTGTCTCAGTGTCTCAGTGTCTCTGTGTCTCTGAGTCTCAGTGTCTCAGTGTCTCTGTGTCTCAGTGTCTCTGTGTCTCAGTGTCTCAGTGTCTCTGAGTCTCAGCGTCTCAGAGGCTCAGTGCCTCTGCGTCTCAGTGTCTCAGTGTCTCTGTGTCTCAGTGTCTCTGTGTCTCAGTGTCTCTGAGTCTCAGTGTCTCAGTGTCTCTGTGTCTCAGTGTCTCTGTGTCTCAGTGTCTCAGTGTCTCTGTGTCTCTGAGTCTCAGTGTCTCAGGGTCTCTGTGTCTCAGTGTCTCTGTGTCTCATTTTCTTAGATTCTCAGTGTCTCTGTGTCGCAGTGTCTCTGAGTCTCAGTGTCTCAGTGTCTCTGTGTCTCTGTGTCTCAGTGTCTCTGAGTCCCTGGGTCTCAGTGTCTCAGTGTCTCAATGTCTCTGTGTCTCAGTGTCTCAGTGTCTCAGTTTCTCTGTGTCTCAGTGTCTCTGAGTCTCAGTGTCTCTGTGTCTCAGTGTCTCTGTGTCTCAGTGTCTCAGTGTCTCTGTGTCTCAGTGTCTCTGAGTCTCTGTGTCTCTGTGTCTCAGTGTCTCTGTGTCTCTGTGTCTCAGAGTCTCAGTGTCTCTGTATCTCAGTGTCTCAGTGTCTCTGTGTCTCAGTGTCACTGTGTCTCAGAGTCTCAGTGTTTCAGTGTCTCTGTGTCTCAGTGTCTCAGTGTCTCTGTGTCTCAGTGTCTCAGTGTCTCTGTGTCTCAGTGTCTCAGAGTGTCTGCGTCTCAGTGTCTCAGTGTCTCTGTGTCCCTGTGTCTCAGTGTCTCAGTGTCTCTGTGTCTCAGTGTCTCAGTGTCTCTGTGTCTCAGTGTCTCTGTGACTCAGAGTCTCAGTGTCTCTGTGTCTCAGTGTCTCAGAGTCTCAGTGTCTCAGTGTCTCAGTGTCTCTGTGACTCAGTGTCTCAGTGTCTCTGTGTCTGAGTGTCTCAGTGTCTCTGTGTCTCAGTGTCTCAGTGTCTCTGAGTCTCAGTGTCTCAGTGTCTCAGTGTCTCTGTGTCTCAGTGTCTCTGTGTCTCAGAGTCTCAGTGTCTCTGTGTCTCAGTGTCTCTGTGTCTCAGAGTCTCAGTGTCTCTGTGTCTCAGTGTCTCTGTGTCTCAGTGTCTCTGAGTCTCAGTGTCTCTGTGTCTCTGTGTCTCAGTGTCTCAGAGTCTCAGTGTCTCAGTGTCCCAGTGTCTCAGTGTCTCTGTGTCTCAGAGTCTCAGTGTCTCTGTGTATCAGTGTCTCAGTGTCTCTGTGTCTCAGTGTCTCAGAGTCTCAGTGTCTCAGTGTCTCAGAGTCTCAGTGTCTCAGTGTCTCTGTGTCTCAGTGTCTCAGTGTCTCAGTTTCTCTGTGTCTCAGTGTCTCTGAGTCTCAGTGTCTCTGTGTCTCAGTGTCTCTGTGTCTCAGTGTCTCTGAGTTTCAGTGTCTCAGTGTCTCTGTGTCTCAGTGTCTCTGAGTCTCAGTGTCTTTGTGTCTCAGTGTCTCAGTGTCTCTGTGTCTCAGTGTCTCTGTGTCTCAGAGTCTCAGTGTCTCAGTGTCTCAGTGTCTCAGTGTCTCTGAGTCACAGTGTCTCAGCGTCTCAGTGTCTCTGAGTCTCTGTGTCTCAGTGTCTCAGAGTCTCAGTATCTCTGTGTCTCAGTGTCTCTGTGTCTCTGAGTCTCAGTGTCTCTGAGTCTCAGTGTCACTCTGTCTCAGTGTCTCAGTGTCTCAGTGTCTCTGAGTCTCAGTGTCTCAGAGTCTCAGTGCCTCTGCAAGTCTCAGTGTCTCTGTGTCTCAGTGTCTCAGTGTCTCAGAGTCTCAGTGTCTCTGTATCTCAGTGTCTCAGTGTATCAGTGCCTCTGTGTCTCAGTGTCTCTATGTCTCAGTGTCTCTGTGACACAGTGTCTCTGAGTCTCAGTGTCTCAGTGTCTCTGCGTCTCAGTGTCTCTGAGTCTCAGTGTCTCTCTGTCTCAGTGTCTCAGTGTCTCAGTGTCTCTGTGACACAGTGTCTCTGAGTCTCAGTGTCTCAGTGTCTCTGCGTCTCAGTGTCTCTGAGTCTCAGTGTCTCTCTGTCTCAGTGTCTCAGTGTCTCTGTGTCTCAGTGTCTCTGTGTCTCAGAGTCTCAGTGTCTCTGTGTCTCAGTGACTCAGTGTCTCTGAGTCTCAGTGTCTATGTGTCTCAGTGTCTCTGTGTCTCAGTGTCTCAGTGTCTCTGTGTCTCAGTGTCTCTGTGTCTCTGTGTCTCAGAGTCTCTGTGTCTCTGTATCTCAGTGTCTCAGTGTCTCTGTGTCTCTGTGTCTCAGTGTCTCAGTGTCTCAGTTTCTCTGTGTCTCAGTGTCTCTGTGTCTCAGAGTCTCAGTGTCTCAGTGTCTCAGTGTCTCTGTGTCTCAGAGTCTCAGTGTCTCAGTGTCTCTGTGTCTCAGTGTCTCTGTGTCTCAGAGTCTCAGTGTCTCAGTGTCTCTGTGACTCAGAGTCTCAGTGTCTCAGTGTCTCATTTTCTTAGATTCTCAGTGTCTCTGTGTCGCAGTGTCTCTGAGTCTCAGTGTCTCAGTGTCTCTGTGTCTCTGTGTCTCAGTGTCTCTGAGTCCCTGGGTCTCAGTGTCTCAGTGTCTCAATGTCTCTGTGTCTCAGTGTCTCAGTGTCTCAGTTTCTCTGTGTCTCAGTGTCTCTGAGTCTCAGTGTCTCTGTGTCTCAGTGTCTCTGTGTCTCAGTGTCTCAGTGTCTCTGTGTCTCAGTGTCTCTGAGTCTCTGTGTCTCTGTGTCTCAGTGTCTCTGTGTCTCTGTGTCTCAGAGTCTCAGTGTCTCTGTATCTCAGTGTCTCAGTGTCTCTGTGTCTCAGTGTCACTGTGTCTCAGAGTCTCAGTGTTTCAGTGTCTCTGTGTCTCAGTGTCTCAGTGTCTCTGTGTCTCAGTGTCTCAGTGTCTCTGTGTCTCAGTGTCTCAGAGTGTCTGCGTCTCAGTGTCTCAGTGTCTCTGTGTCCCTGTGTCTCAGTGTCTCAGTGTCTCTGTGTCTCAGTGTCTCAGTGTCTCTGTGTCTCAGTGTCTCTGTGACTCAGAGTCTCAGTGTCTCTGTGTCTCAGTGTCTCAGAGTCTCAGTGTCTCAGTGTCTCAGTGTCTCTGTGACTCAGTGTCTCAGTGTCTCTGTGTCTGAGTGTCTCAGTGTCTCTGTGTCTCAGTGTCTCAGTGTCTCTGAGTCTCAGTGTCTCAGTGTCTCAGTGTCTCTGTGTCTCAGTGTCTCTGTGTCTCAGAGTCTCAGTGTCTCTGTGTCTCAGTGTCTCTGTGTCTCAGAGTCTCAGTGTCTCTGTGTCTCAGTGTCTCTGTGTCTCAGTGTCTCTGAGTCTCAGTGTCTCTGTGTCTCTGTGTCTCAGTGTCTCAGAGTCTCAGTGTCTCAGTGTCCCAGTGTCTCAGTGTCTCTGTGTCTCAGAGTCTCAGTGTCTCTGTGTATCAGTGTCTCAGTGTCTCTGTGTCTCAGTGTCTCAGAGTCTCAGTGTCTCAGTGTCTCAGAGTCTCAGTGTCTCAGTGTCTCTGTGTCTCAGTGTCTCAGTGTCTCAGTTTCTCTGTGTCTCAGTGTCTCTGAGTCTCAGTGTCTCTGTGTCTCAGTGTCTCTGTGTCTCAGTGTCTCTGAGTTTCAGTGTCTCAGTGTCTCTGTGTCTCAGTGTCTCTGAGTCTCAGTGTCTTTGTGTCTCAGTGTCTCAGTGTCTCTGTGTCTCAGTGTCTCTGTGTCTCAGAGTCTCAGTGTCTCAGTGTCTCAGTGTCTCAGTGTCTCTGAGTCACAGTGTCTCAGCGTCTCAGTGTCTCTGAGTCTCTGTGTCTCAGTGTCTCAGAGTCTCAGTATCTCTGTGTCTCAGTGTCTCTGTGTCTCTGAGTCTCAGTGTCTCTGAGTCTCAGTGTCACTCTGTCTCAGTGTCTCAGTGTCTCAGTGTCTCTGAGTCTCAGTGTCTCAGAGTCTCAGTGCCTCTGCAAGTCTCAGTGTCTCTGTGTCTCAGTGTCTCAGTGTCTCAGAGTCTCAGTGTCTCTGTATCTCAGTGTCTCAGTGTATCAGTGCCTCTGTGTCTCAGTGTCTCTATGTCTCAGTGTCTCTGTGACACAGTGTCTCTGAGTCTCAGTGTCTCAGTGTCTCTGCGTCTCAGTGTCTCTGAGTCTCAGTGTCTCTCTGTCTCAGTGTCTCAGTGTCTCAGTGTCTCTGTGACACAGTGTCTCTGAGTCTCAGTGTCTCAGTGTCTCAGTGTCTCAGTGTCTCTGTGTCTCAGTGTCTCTGTGTCTCAGAGTCTCAGTGTCTCTGTGTCTCAGTGACTCAGTGTCTCTGAGTCTCAGTGTCTATGTGTCTCAGTGTCTCTGTGTCTCAGTGTCTCAGTGTCTCTGTGTCTCAGTGTCTCTGTGTCTCTGTGTCTCAGAGTCTCTGTGTCTCTGTATCTCAGTGTCTCAGTGTCTCTGTGTCTCTGTGTCTCAGTGTCTCAGTGTCTCAGTTTCTCTGTGTCTCAGTGTCTCTGTGTCTCAGAGTCTCAGTGTCTCAGTGTCTCAGTGTCTCTGTGTCTCAGAGTCTCAGTGTCTCAGTGTCTCTGTGTCTCAGTGTCTCTGTGTCTCAGAGTCTCAGTGTCTCAGTGTCTCTGTGACTCAGAGTCTCAGTGTCTCAGTGTCTCATTTTCTTAGATTCTCAGTGTCTCTGTGTCGCAGTGTCTCTGAGTCTCAGTGTCTCAGTGTCTCTGTGTCTCTGTGTCTCAGTGTCTCTGAGTCCCTGGGTCTCAGTGTCTCAGTGTCTCAATGTCTCTGTGTCTCAGTGTCTCAGTGTCTCAGTTTCTCTGTGTCTCAGTGTCTCTGAGTCTCAGTGTCTCTGTGTCTCAGTGTCTCTGTGTCTCAGTGTCTCAGTGTCTCTGTGTCTCAGTGTCTCTGAGTCTCTGTGTCTCTGTGTCTCAGTGTCTCTGTGTCTCTGTGTCTCAGAGTCTCAGTGTCTCTGTATCTCAGTGTCTCAGTGTCTCTGTGTCTCAGTGTCACTGTGTCTCAGAGTCTCAGTGTTTCAGTGTCTCTGTGTCTCAGTGTCTCAGTGTCTCTGTGTCTCAGTGTCTCAGTGTCTCTGTGTCTCAGTGTCTCAGAGTGTCTGCGTCTCAGTGTCTCAGTGTCTCTGTGTCCCTGTGTCTCAGTGTCTCAGTGTCTCTGTGTCTCAGTGTCTCAGTGTCTCTGTGTCTCAGTGTCTCTGTGACTCAGAGTCTCAGTGTCTCTGTGTCTCAGTGTCTCAGAGTCTCAGTGTCTCAGTGTCTCAGTGTCTCTGTGACTCAGTGTCTCAGTGTCTCTGTGTCTGAGTGTCTCAGTGTCTCTGTGTCTCAGTGTCTCAGTGTCTCTGAGTCTCAGTGTCTCAGTGTCTCAGTGTCTCTGTGTCTCAGTGTCTCTGTGTCTCAGAGTCTCAGTGTCTCTGTGTCTCAGTGTCTCTGTGTCTCAGAGTCTCAGTGTCTCTGTGTCTCAGTGTCTCTGTGTCTCAGTGTCTCTGAGTCTCAGTGTCTCTGTGTCTCTGTGTCTCAGTGTCTCAGAGTCTCAGTGTCTCAGTGTCCCAGTGTCTCAGTGTCTCTGTGTCTCAGAGTCTCAGTGTCTCTGTGTATCAGTGTCTCAGTGTCTCTGTGTCTCAGTGTCTCAGAGTCTCAGTGTCTCAGTGTCTCAGAGTCTCAGTGTCTCAGTGTCTCTGTGTCTCAGTGTCTCAGTGTCTCAGTTTCTCTGTGTCTCAGTGTCTCTGAGTCTCAGTGTCTCTGTGTCTCAGTGTCTCTGTGTCTCAGTGTCTCTGAGTTTCAGTGTCTCAGTGTCTCTGTGTCTCAGTGTCTCTGAGTCTCAGTGTCTTTGTGTCTCAGTGTCTCAGTGTCTCTGTGTCTCAGTGTCTCTGTGTCTCAGAGTCTCAGTGTCTCAGTGTCTCAGTGTCTCAGTGTCTCTGAGTCACAGTGTCTCAGCGTCTCAGTGTCTCTGAGTCTCTGTGTCTCAGTGTCTCAGAGTCTCAGTATCTCTGTGTCTCAGTGTCTCTGTGTCTCTGAGTCTCAGTGTCTCTGAGTCTCAGTGTCACTCTGTCTCAGTGTCTCAGTGTCTCAGTGTCTCTGAGTCTCAGTGTCTCAGAGTCTCAGTGCCTCTGCAAGTCTCAGTGTCTCTGTGTCTCAGTGTCTCAGTGTCTCAGAGTCTCAGTGTCTCTGTATCTCAGTGTCTCAGTGTATCAGTGCCTCTGTGTCTCAGTGTCTCTATGTCTCAGTGTCTCTGTGACACAGTGTCTCTGAGTCTCAGTGTCTCAGTGTCTCTGCGTCTCAGTGTCTCTGAGTCTCAGTGTCTCTCTGTCTCAGTGTCTCAGTGTCTCAGTGTCTCTGTGACACAGTGTCTCTGAGTCTCAGTGTCTCAGTGTCTCTGCGTCTCAGTGTCTCTGAGTCTCAGTGTCTCTCTGTCTCAGTGTCTCAGTGTCTCAGTGTCTCTGTGTCTCAGTGTCTCTGTGTCTCAGAGTCTCAGTGTCTCTGTGTCTCAGTGACTCAGTGTCTCTGAGTCTCAGTGTCTATGTGTCTCAGTGTCTCTGTGTCTCAGTGTCTCAGTGTCTCTGTGTCTCAGTGTCTCTGTGTCTCTGTGTCTCAGAGTCTCTGTGTCTCTGTATCTCAGTGTCTCAGTGTCTCTGTGTCTCTGTGTCTCAGTGTCTCAGTGTCTCAGTTTCTCTGTGTCTCAGTGTCTCTGTGTCTCAGAGTCTCAGTGTCTCAGTGTCTCAGTGTCTCTGTGTCTCAGAGTCTCAGTGTCTCAGTGTCTCTGTGTCTCAGTGTCTCTGTGTCTCAGAGTCTCAGTGTCTCAGTGTCTCTGTGACTCAGTGTCTCAGTGTCTCAGTGTCTCTGTGTCTCAGAGTCTCAGTGTCTCTGTGACTCAGTGTCTCAGTGTCTCTGTGTCTGAGTGTCTAAGTGTCTCTGTGTCTCAGTGTCTCAGCGTCTCTTTGTCTCAGTGTCTCTGAGTCTCAGTGTCTCAGAGTCTCTGTGTCTCAGTGTCTCAGTGTCTCTGTGACTCAGTGTCTCAGTGTCTCTGTGTCTGAGTGTCTCAGTGTCTCAGTGTCTCAGCGTCTCTTTGTCTCAGTGTCTCTGAGTCTCATTGTCTCACTGTCTCTGTGTCTCAGTGTCTCTGTGTCTCAGAGTCTCTGTGTCTCTGTGTCTCTGTGTCTCAGTGTGTCTGTGTCTCAGAGTCTCAGTGTCTCAGTGTCTCTGTGTCTCAGTGTCTCTGTGTCTCAGTGTCTCAGAGTCTCTGTGTCTCAGTGTCTCAGTGTCTCTGTGACTCAGTGTCTCAGTGTCTCTGTGTCTGAGTGTCTCAGTGTCTCTGTGTCTCAGTGTCTCAGCGTCTCTTTGTCTCAGTGTCTCTGAGTCTCAGTGTCTCAGTGTCTCTGTGTCTCAGTATCTCTGTGTCTCAGAGTCTCAGTGTCTCTGTGTCTCTGTGTCTCAGTGTCTCTGTGTCTCAGAGTATCAGTGTCTCAGTGTCTCTGTGTCTCAGTGTCTCTGTGTCTCAGTGTCTCAGAGTCTCTGTGTCTCAGTGTCTCAGTGTCTCAGTGTCTCTGTGTCTGAGTGTCTCAGCGTCTCTGTGTCTCAGTGTCTCTGCGTCTCAGTGTCTCAGCGTCTCTTTGTCTCAGTGTCTCTGAGTCTCAGTGTCTCAGTGTCTCTGTGTCTCAGAATCTCAGTGTCTCTGTGTCTCTGTGTCTCAGTGTCTCTGTGTCTCAGACTCTCAGTGTCTCATTGTCTCTGTGTTCAGTGTCTCTGTGTGTCATAGTCTCAGTGTCTCAGTGTCTCTGAGTCTCAGTGTCTCAGTATCTCAATGTCTCTGTGTCTCAGTGTCTCTGAGTCTCAGAATCTCAGAATCTCAGAGCCTCAGTGTCTCTGCAAGTCTCAATGTCTCAGTGTCTCTGTGTCTCAGTGTCTCTGAGTCTCAGTGTCTCAGTGTCTCAGAGTCTCAGTGCCTCAGTGTCTCAGTGTCTCTGTGTCTCAGTGTCTCAGAGTCTCAGAGTCTCAGTGTCTCAGTGTCTCTGTGTCTCAGTGTCTCTAAGTCTCAGTGTTTCAGTGTCACAGTGTCTCAGAGTCTCAGTGTCTCTGTGTCTCAGTGTCTCTGTGTCTCAGTGTCTCTGAGTCTCAGTGTCTCTGTGTCTCAGTGTCGCAGTTTCTCAGTGCCTCTGTGTCTCAGTGTCTCTGAGTCTCAGTGTCTCTGAATCTCAGTGTCTCAGTGTCTCAGTGTCTCTGTGTCTCAGTGTCTCTGAGTCTCAGTGTCTCAGTGTCTCATTGTCTCTGAGTCTCTGTGTCTCAGTGTCTCAGAGTCTCAGTGTCTCTGTGTCTCTGTGTCTCAGTGTCTCAGAGACTCAGTGTCTCAGTGTCTCTGAGTCTCAGAGTCTCAGTGTCTCAGTGTCTCAGTGTCTCAGAGTCTCAGTGCCTCTGTGTCTCAGTGTCTCTGTGTCTCTGAGACTCAGTGTCTCTGAGTCTCAGTGTCTCAGTGTCTCAGTGTCTCTGTGTCTCAGTGTCTCTGTGTCTCAGTGTCTCTGAGTCTCAGTGTCTCTGTGTCTCAGTGTCTCAGTGTCTCTGAGTCTCAGCGTCTCAGAGGCTCAGTGCCTCTGCGTCTCAGTGTCTCAGTGTCTCTTTGTCTCAGTGTCTCTGTGTCTCAGTGTCTCTGAGTCTCAGTGTCTCAGTGTCTCTGTGTCTCAGTGTCTCTGTGTCTCAGTGTCTCAGTGTCTCTGTGTCTCTGAGTCTCAGTGTCTCAGTGTCTCTGTGTCTCAGTGTCTCTGTGTCTCAGTGTCTCAGTGTCTCTGAGTCTCAGTGTCTCAGAGGCTCAGTGCCTCTGCGTCTCAGTGTCTCAGTGTCTCTGTGTCTCAGTGTCTCTGTGTCTCAGTGTCTCTGAGTCTCAGTGTCTCAGTGTCTCTGTGTCTCAGTGTCTCTGTGTCTCAGTGTCTCAGTGTCTCTGTGTCTCTGAGTCTCAGTGTCTCAGGGTCTCTGTGTCTC
The DNA here is from genome assembly GCF_965287045.1 of Carcharhinus amblyrhynchos. Lineage (NCBI taxonomy): Eukaryota > Metazoa > Chordata > Chondrichthyes > Carcharhiniformes > Carcharhinidae > Carcharhinus > Carcharhinus amblyrhynchos. The sequence goes on along the minus strand of NW_027649947.1, from coordinate 216,880 downwards.
AGTGTCTCTGTGTCTCATTTTCTTAGATTCTCAGTGTCTCTGTGTCGCAGTGTCTCTGAGTCTCAGTGTCTCAGTGTCTCTGTGTCTCTGTGTCTCAGTGTCTCTGAGTCCCTGGGTCTCAGTGTCTCAGTGTCTCAATGTCTCTGTGTCTCAGTGTCTCAGTGTCTCAGTTTCTCTGTGTCTCAGTGTCTCTGAGTCTCAGTGTCTCTGTGTCTCAGTGTCTCTGAGTCTCAGTGTCTCTGTGTCTCAGTGTCTCTGTGTCTCAGTGTCTCAGTGTCTCTGTGTCTCAGTGTCTCTGAGTCTCTGTGTCTCTGTGTCTCAGTGTCTCTGTGTCTCTGTGTCTCAGAGTCTCAGTGTCTCTGTATCTCAGTGTCTCAGTGTCTCTGTGTCTCAGTGTCACTGTGTCTCAGAGTCTCAGTGTTTCAGTGTCTCTGTGTCTCAGTGTCTCAGTGTCTCTGTGTCTCAGTGTCTCAGTGTCTCTGTGTCTCAGTGTCTCAGAGTGTCTGCGTCTCAGTGTCTCAGTGTCTCTGTGTCCCTGTGTCTCAGTGTCTCAGTGTCTCAGTGTCTCAGTGTCTCTGTGTCTCAGTGTCTCTGTGACTCAGAGTCTCAGTGTCTCTGTGTCTCAGTGTCTCAGAGTCTCTGTGTCTCAGTGTCTCAGTGTCTCTGTGACTCAGTGTCTCAGTGTCTCTGTGTCTGAGTGTCTCAGTGTCTCTGTGTCTCAGTGTCTCAGCGTCTCTTTGTCTCAGTCTCTCTGAGTCTCAGTGTCTCAGTGTCTCAGTGTCTCTGTGTCTCAGTGTCTCTGTGTCTCAGAGTCTCAGTGTCTCTGTGTCTCAGTGTCTCTGTGTCTCAGAGTCTCAGTGTCTCTGTGTCTCAGTGTCTCTGTGTCTCAGTGTCTCTGAGTCTCAGTGTCTCTGTGTCTCTGTGTCTCAGTGTCTCAGAGTCTCAGTGTCTCAGTGACCCAGTGTCTCAGTGTCTCAGTGTCTCTGTGTCTCAGAGTCTCAGTGTCTCTGTGTATCAGTGTCTCAGTGTCTCTGTGTCTCAGTGTCTCAGAGTCTCAGTGTCTCAGTGTCTCAGAGTCTCAGTGTCTCAGTGTCTCTGTGTCTCAGTGTCTCAGTGTCTCAGTTTCTCTGTGTCTCAGTGTCTCTGAGTCTCAGTGTCTCTGTGTCTCAGTGTCTCTGTGTCTCAGTGTCTCTGAGTTTCAGTGTCTCAGTGTCTCTGTGTCTCAGTGTCTCTGAGTCTCAGTGTCTTTGTGTCTCAGTGTCTCAGTGTCTCTGTGTCTCAGTGTCTCTGTGTCTCAGAGTCTCAGTGTCTCAGTGTCTCAGTGTCTCAGTGTCTCTGAGTCACAGTATCTCAGCGTCTCAGTGTCTCTGAGTCTCTGTGTCTCAGTGTCTCAGAGTCTCAGTATCTCTGTGTCTCAGTGTCTCTGTGTCTCTGAGTCTCAGTGTCTCTGAGTCTCAGTGTCACTGTCTCAGTGTCTCAGTGTCTCAGTGTCTCTGAGTCTCAGTGTCTCAGAGTCTCAGTGCCTCTGCAAGTCTCAGTGTCTCTGTGTCTCAGTGTCTCAGTGTCTCAGAGTCTCAGTGTCTCTGTATCTCAGTGTCTCAGTGTATCAGTGCCTCTGTGTCTCAGTGTCTCTATGTCTCAGTGTCTCTGTGACACAGTGTCTCTGAGTCTCAGTGTCTCAGTGTCTCTGCGTCTCAGTGTCTCTGAGTCTCAGTGTCTCTCTGTCTCAGTGTCTCAGTGTCTCAGTGTCTCTGTGACACAGTGTCTCTGAGTCTCAGTGTCTCAGTGTCTCTGCGTCTCAGTGTCTCTGAGTCTCAGTGTCTCTCTGTCTCAGTGTCTCAGTGTCTCAGTGTCTCTGTGTCTCAGTGTCTCTGTGTCTCAGAGTCTCAGTGTCTCTGTGTCTCAGTGACTCAGTGTCTCTGAGTCTCAGTGTCTATGTGTCTCAGTGTCTCTGAGTCACAGTGTCTCAGTGTCTCTGAGTCTCAGTTTCTCTGAGTCTCAGTGTCTCAGTGTCTCTGTGTCCCAGTGTCTCTGTGTCTCTGTCTCTCAGTGTCTCTGAATCTCAGTGTCTCAGTGTCTCAGTGTCTCTGTGTCTCAGTGTCTCTGTGTCTCAGTGTCTCTGAGTCTCAGTGTCTCAGTGACTCTGTGTCTCAGTGTCTCAGAGTCTCAGTGTCTCTGTGTCTCAGTGTCTCTGAGTCTCCGTGTCTCAGTATCTCTGGGTCTCAGTGTCCCTGTGTCTCTGTGTCTCAGTGTCTCTGAGTCTCAGTGTCTCAGTGTCTCTGTGTCTCAGTGTCTCTGTGTCTCAGTGTCTCAGTGTCTCTGAGTCTCAGAGTCTCAGTGTCTCAGTGTCTCTGTATCTCTGAGTCTCAGTGTCTCAGTGTCTCAGTGTCTCTGTGTCTCTTTGTCTCAGTGTGTCTGTGTCTCTGTGTATCAGTGTCTCAGTGTCTCTGTGTCTCAGAGTCTCAGTGTCTCAGTGTCTCTGAGTCTCAGAGTCTCTGTGTCTCAGTGTCTCAGCGTCTCTGTGTCTCTGTGTCTCAGCGTCTCTGTGTCTCTGTGTCTCTGTGTCTCAGTGTCTCTGTGACTCAGTGTCTCATTGTCTCTGTGCCTCAGTGTCTCTGTGTCTCAGTTTCTCAGTGTCTCTGAGTCTCAGAGTCTCAGTGTCTCTGTGTCTCAGCATCTCTTTGTCTCAGTGTCTCAGAGTCTCAGTGTCTCTGTGTCTCAGTGTCTCTGTGTCTCAGTGTCTCAGTGTCTCTGAGTCTCAGAGTCTCAGTGTCTCTGAGTCTCAGTGTCTCAGCGTCTCTGTGTCTTGGTGTCTCAGAGTCTCAGTGTCTCAGTGTCTCTGTGTCTCAGTGTCTGTGTGTCTCATGTGTCTCAGTGTCTCTGTCTCTCAGTGTCTCTGTGTCTCTGAGTCTCAAAGTCTCAGTGTCTCTGTGTCTCAGTGTCTCAGAGTCTCAGTGTCTCTGAGTCTCAGTGTCTCAGCGTCTCTGTGTCTTGGTGTCTCAGAGTCTCTGTGTCTCAGCGTCTCTGTGTCTCAGTTTCTCAGAGTCTCAGTGTCTCTGAGTCTCAGAGTCTCAGTGTCTCTGAGTCTCAGTGTCTCAGCGTCTCTGTGTCTTGGTGTCTCAGAGTCTCAGTGTCTCTGTGTCTCAGTGTGTCTGTGTCTCAGTGACTCAGTGTCTCTGAGTCTCAGTGTCTCAGTGTCTCAGTGTCTCAGTGTCTCTGAGTCTCAGTGTCTCAGTGTCTCTGTGTCTCAGTGTCTCAGTGTCTCTGAGTCTCAGAGTCTCTGTGTCTCAGCGTCTCTGTGTCTCAGTGTCTCAGAGTCTCAGTGTCTCTGTGTCTCAGAGTCTCTTAGTCTCTGTGTCTCAGTGTCTCTGGGTCTCATTGTCTCTGTGTCTCAGTGTCTCTGAGTCTCAGTGTCTTTGTGTCTCAGTGTCTCAGTGTCTCTGTGTCTCTGTGTCTCTGTGTCTCAGTGTCTCTGAGTCTCATTGTCTCTGTGTCTCAGTGTCTCTGTGTCTCTGTGTCTCAGTGACTCTGAGTCTCAGTGTCTCAGTGTCTCAGTGTCTCTGTGACTCAGTGTCTCTCAGTCTCACTGTCTCAGTGTCTCTATGTCTCTGAGTCTCAGAGCCTCAGAGTCTCAGAGTCACAGTGTCTCTGTGTCTCAGTGGCTCAGTGTCTCTGACTCTCAGAGTCTCAGTGTCTCAGTTTCTCTGTGTCTCAGTGTCTCTGAGTCTCAGTGTCTCTGTGTCTCAGTGTCTCTGTGTCTCAGTGTCTCTGAGTTTCAGTGTCTCAGTGTCTCTGTGTCTCAGTGTCTCAGTGTCTCTGAGTCTCAGTGTCTTTGTGTCTCAGTGTCTCAGTGTCTCTGTGTCTCAGTGTCACTGTGTCTCAGAGTCTCAGTGTCTCTGCATCTCAGCGTCTCAGTGTCTCTGAGTCACAGTGTCTCTGAGTCTCAGTGTCACTGTGTCTCAGTGTCTCAGTGTCTCTGAGTCTCAGTGTCTCAGAGTCTCAGTGCCTCTGCAAGTCTCAGTGTCTCTGTGTCTCAGTGTCTCAGTGTCTCAGAGTCTCAGTGTCACTGTATCTCAGTGTCTCAGTGTCTCTGAGTCTCAGAGTCTCAGTGTCTCAGTGTCTCTGAGTCTCAGAGTCTCAGTGTCACAGTGTCTCTGAGTCTCAGATTCTCTGTGTCTCTGTGTCTCAGCGTCTCTTTGTCTCAATGTCTCAGCATCTATGTGTCTCAGTGTCTCTGTGTCTCTGTGTCTCAGTGTCTCTGAGTCTCAGTGTCTCTGTGTCTCAGTGTCTCTGTGTCTCAGCGTCTGTGTCTCAGTGTCTCAGAGTCTCAGTGTCTCTGTGTCTCAGTGTCTCTGTGTCTCAGCGTCTCAGTGTCTCTGAGTCTCAGAGTCTCAGTGTCTCTGAGTCTCAGTGTCTCAGCGTCTCCGTGTCCTGGTGTCTCAGAGTCTCAGTGTCTCTGTGTCTCAGTGTCTCTGTGTCTCTGTGTCTCAGTGTCTCTGTGTTTCAGTGTCTCAGTGTCTCTGAGTCTCAGAGTCTCAGTGTCTCTGTGTCTCAGCGTCTCAGCGTCTCAGAGTCTCAGACTCTCAGAGTCTCAGTGTCTCTGTGTCTCAGTGTCTCTGTGTCTCTGAGTCTCAGAGTCTCAGTGTCTCTGTGTCTCAGTGTCTCAGTGTCTCTGAGTCTCAGAGTCTCAGTGTCTCTGTGTCTCAGTGTCTCAGCGTCTCTGTGTCTCAGTGTCTCAGCGTCTCTGTGTCTCAGTGTCTCTGAGTCTCAGAGTCTCAGTGTCTCTTTGTCTCAGTGTCTCAGAGTCTCAGAGTCTCAGTGTCTCTGTGTCTCAGTGTCTCAGCGTCTCTGTGTCTCACTGTCTCAGTGTCTCAGTGTCTCTGAGTCTCAGAGTCTCAGTGTCTCTGTGTCTCAGCGTCTCTGTGTCTCAGTGTCTCAGAGTCTCAGTGTCTCCGTGTCTCAGTGTCTCTGAGTCTCAGTGTCTCTGTGTCTCAGTGTCTCAGTGTATCTGTGCCTCAGTGTCTCTGAGTCTCGGTGTCTCTGTGTCTCAGTGTCTCAGTGTCTCAGAGTCTCAGTGTCTCTGTGTCTCAGTGTCTCAGCGTCTCTGTGTCTCTGTGTCTCTGTGTCTCTGTGTCTCTGTGTCTCAGTGTCTCAGTGTCTCTGTGCCTCAGTGTCTCAGTGTCTCAGTGTCTCTGAGTCTCTGAGTCTCAGTGTCTCTGAGTCTCAGAGTCTCAGTGTCTCTGTGTCTCAGTGTCTCAGCGTCTCTGCGTCTCAGTGTCTCTGTGTCTCAGTGTCTCTGAGTCTCAGTGTCTCTTTGTCTCAGTGTTTCAGTGTCTCAGTGTCTCAGTGTCTCTGAGACTCAGAGTCTAGGTGTCTCAGTGTCTCTGAGTCTCAGTGTCTCAGAGTCTCAGTGTCTCTGTGTCTCTGTGTCTCAGGTTCTCAGAGACTCAGTGTCTCAGTGTCTCTGAGTCTCAGAGTCTCAGTGTCTCAGTGTGTCAGTGTCTCAGAGTCTCAGTGCCTCTGTGTCTTAGTGTCTCTGTGTCTCTGAGACTCAGTGTCTCTGAGTCTCAGTGTCTCAGTGTCTCAGTGTCTCTGTGTCTCAGTGTCTCAGTGTCTCTGTGTCTCAGTGTCTCTGAGTCTCTGTGTCTCAGTGTCTCTGTGTCTCAGTGTCTCTGAGTCTCAGGGTCTCTGAGTCTCAGTGTCTCAGTGTCTCAGTGTCTCTGTGTCTCAGTGTCTCAGTGTCTCAGTTTCTCTGTGTCTCAGTGTCTCTGAGTCTCAGTGTCTCTGTGCCTCAGTGTCTCAGTGTCTCTGTGTCTCAGTGTCTCTGAGTCTCAGTGTCTCTGTGTCTCAGTATCTCTGAGTCTCAGTGTCTCTGAGTCTCAGTGCCTCAGTGTCTCAGTGTCTCTGTGTCTCAGTGTCTCTGTGTCTCTGTGTCTCAGAGTCTCAGTGTGTCTGTATCTCAGTGTCTCAGTGTCTCCGTGTCTCTGTGTCTCAGTGTCTCAGTGTCTCAGTTTCTCTGTGTCTCAGTGTCTCTGTGTCTCAGAGTCTCAGTGTCTCAGTGTCTCAGTGTCTCTGTGTCTCAGTGTCTCAGAGTGTCTGTGTCTCAGTGTCTCAGTGTCTCAGTGTCTCAGTGTCTCAGTGCCTCTGTGTCTCAGTGTCTCAGTGTCTCAGTGTCCCTGTGTCTCAGTGTCTCATCGTCTCTGTGTCACAGTGTCTCAGAGTCTCAGTGTCTCAGTGCCTCAGTTTCTCTGTGTCTCAGTGTCTCAGTGTCTCAGAGTCTCAGAGTCTCAGTGTCTCTGTGTCTCAGTGTCTCTGAGTCTCAGTGTTTCAGTGTCACAGTGTCTCAGAGTCTCAGTGTCTCTGTGTCTCAGTGTCTCTGTGTCTCAGTGTCTCTGAGTCTCAGTGTCTCTGAATCTCAGTGTCTCAGTGTCTCTGTGTCTCAGTGTCTCTGAGTCTCAGTGTCTCAGTGTCTCAGTGTCTCTGAGTCTCTGTGTCTCAGTGTCTCAGAGTCTCAGTGTCTCTGTGTCTCTGTGTCTCAGTGTCTCAGAGACTCAGTGTCTCAGTGTCTCTGAGTCTCAGAGTCTCAGTGTCTCAGTGTCTCAGAGTCTCAGTGTCTCAGTGTCTCTGTGTCTCAGTGTCTCAGTGTCTCTGTGTCTCAGTGTCTCTGTGACTCAGAGTCTCAGTGTCTCTGTGTCTCAGTGTCTCAGAGTCTCAGTGTCTCAGTGTCTCAGTGTCTCTGTGACTCAGTGTCTCAGTGTCTCTGTGTCTGAGTGTCTCAGTGTCTCTGTGTCTCAGTGTCTCAGCGTCTCTTTGTCTCAGTGTCTCTGAGTCTCAGTGTCTCAGTGTCTCTGTGTCTCAGTGTCTCTGTGTCTCTGAGTCTCAGTGTCTCTGTGTCTCAGTGTCTCTGTGTCTCAGAGTCTCAGTGTCTCTGTGTCTCAGTGTCTCTGTGTCTCAGTGTCTCTGAGTCTCAGTGTCTCTGTGTCTCTGTGTCTCAGTGTCTCAGAGTCTCAGTGTCTCAGTGTCCCAGTGTCTCAGAGTCTCAGTGTCTCAGTGTCTCAGTGTCTCTGTGTCTCAGAGTCTCAGTGTCTCTGTGTCTCAGTGTCTCAGTGTCTCTGTGTCTCAGTGTCTCAGAGTCTCAGTGTCTCAGTGTCTCAGAGTCTCAGTTTCTCAGTGTCTCTGTGTCTCAGTGTCTCAGTGTCTCAGTTTCTCTGTGTCTCAGTGTCTCTGTGTCTCAGTGTCTCTGAGTTTCAGTGTCTCAGCGTCTCTTTGTCTCAGTGTCTCTGAGTCTCAGTGTCTCAGTGTCTCTGTGTCTCAGTGTCTCAGTGTCCCAGTGTCTCAGAGTCTCAGTGTCTCAGTGTCTCAGTGTCTCTGTGTCTCAGAGTCTCAGTGTCTCTGTGTCTCAGTGTCTCAGTGTCTCTGTGTCTCAGTGTCTCTGTGTCTCAGTGTCTCTGTGTCTCAGAGTCTCAGTGTCTCTGTGTCTCAGTGTCTCTGTGTCTCAGTGTCTCTGAGTCTCAGTGTCTCTGTGTCTCTGTGTCTCAGTGTCTCAGAGTCTCAGTGTCTCAGTGTCTCAGTGTCTCTGTGTCTCAGAGTCTCAGTGTCTCTGTGTCTCAGTGTCTCAGTGTCTCTGTGTCTCAGTGTCTCAGAGTCTCAGTGTCTCAGTGTCTCAGAGTCTCAGTGTCTCAGTGTCTCTGTGTCTCAGTGTCTCAGTGTCTCAGTTTCTCTGTGTCTCAGTGTCTCTGAGTCTCAGTGTCTCTGTGTCTCAGTGTCTCTGTGTCTCAGTGTCTCTGAGTTTCAGTGTCTCAGTGTCTCTGTGTCTCAGTGTCTCTGAGTCTCAGTGTCTTTGTGTCTCAGTGTCTCTGTGTCTCAGAGTCTCAGTGTCTCAGTGTCTCAGTGTCTCAGTGTCTCTGAGTCACAGTGTCTCAGCGTCTCAGTGTCTCTGAGTCTCTGTGTCTCAGTGTCTCAGAGTCTCAGTATCTCTGTGTCTCAGTGTCTCTGTGTCTCTGAGTCTCAGTGTCTCTGAGTCTCAGTGTCACTCTGTCTCAGTGTCTCAGTGTCTCAGTGTCTCTGAGTCTCAGTGTCTCTGAGTCTCAGTGCCTCTGCAAGTCTCAGTGTCTCTGTGTCTCAGTGTCTCAGTGTCTCAGAGTCTCAGTGTCTCTGTATCTCAGTGTCTCAGTGTATCAGTGCCTCTGTGTCTCAGTGTCTCTTTGTCTCAGTGTCTCTGTGACACAGTGTCTCTGAGTCTCAGTGTCTCAGTGTCTCTGCGTCTCAGTGTCTCTGAGTCTCAGTGTCTCTCTGTCTCAGTGTCTCAGTGTCTCAGTGTCTCTGTGACACAGTGTCTCTGAGTCTCAGTGTCTCAGTGTCTCTGCGTCTCAGCGTCTCTGAGTCTCAGTGTCTCTCTGTCTCAGTGTCTCAGTGTCTCTGTGTCTCAGTGTCTCTGTGTCTCAGAGTCTCAGTGTCTCTGTGTCTCAGTGTCTCAGTGTCTCTGAGTCTCAGTGTCTATGTGTCTCAGTGTCTCTGAGTCACAGTGTCTCAGTGTCTCTGAGTCTCAGTTTCTCTGAGTCTCAGTGTCTCTGTGTCCCAGTGTCTCTGTGTCTCTGTCTCTCAGTGTCTCTGAATCTCAGTGTCTCAGTGTCTCTGTGTCTCAGTGTCTCTGTGTCTCAGTGTCTCTGAGTCTCAGTGTCTCAGTGACTCTGTGTCTCAGTGTCTCAGAGTCTCAGTGTCTCTGTGACTCAGTGTCTCTGAGTCTCAGTGTCTCAGTATCTCTGGGTCTCAGTGTCCCTGTGTCTCTGTGTCTCAGTGTCTCTGAGTCTCAGAGTCTCAGAGTCTCAGTGTCTCAGTGTCTCAGTGTCTCTGAGTCTCAGAGTCTCAGTGTCTCAGTGTCTCAGTGTCTCTGTGTCTCTTTGTCTCAGTGTGTCTGTGTCTCTGTGTATCAGTGTCTCAGTGTCTCTGTGTCTCAGAGTCTCAGTGTCTCAGTGTCTCTGAGTCTCAGAGTCTCTGTGTCTCAGCGTCTCTGTGTCTCTGTGTCTCAGCGTCTCTGTGTCTCTGTGTCTCAGTGTCTCAGTGTCTCTGAGTCTCAGAGTCTCAGTGTCTCTGTGTCTCAGCATCTCTGTGTCTCAGTGTCTCAGAGTCTCATTGTCTCTGTGTCTCAGTGTCTCTGTGTCTCAGTGTCTCAGTGTCTCTGAGTCTCAGAGTCTCAGTATCTCTGAGTCTCAGTGTCTCAGCGTCTCTGTGTCTTGGTGTCTCAGAGTCTCAGTGTCTCTGTGTCTCAGTGTCTGTGTGTCTCATGTGTCTCAGTGTCTCTGTCTCTCAGTGTCTCTGTGTCTCTGAGTCTCAAAGTCTCAGTGTCTCTGTGTCTCAGCGTCTCAGAGTCTCAGTGTCTCTGAGTCTCAGTGTCTCAGCGTCTCTGTGTCTTGGTGTCTCAGAGTCTCAGTGTCTCAGCGTCTCTGTGTCTCAGTGTCTCAGAGTCTCAGTGTCTCTGAGTCTCAGAGTCTCAGTGTCTCTGAGTCTCAGTGTCTCTGTGTCTTGGTGTCTCAGAGTCTCAGTGTCTCTGTGTCTCAGTGTCTCAGTGTCTCAGTGTCTCTGAGTCTCAGTGTCTCAGTGTCTCAGTGTCTCAGTGTCTCTGAGTCTCAGAGTCTCTGTCTCTCAGCGTCTCTGTGTCTCAGTGTCTCAGAGTCTCAGTGTCTCTGTGTCTCAGAGTCTCTTAGTCTCTGTGTCTCAGTGTCTCTGGGTCTCATTGTCTCTGTGTCTCAGTGTCTCTGAGTCTCAGTGTCTTTGTGTCTCAGTGTCTCAGTGTCTCTGTGTCTCTGTGTCTCTGTGTCTCTGTGTCTCAGTGTCTCTGAGTCTCATTGTCTCTGTGTCTCAGTGTCTCTGTGTCTCTGTGTCTCAGTGACTCTGAGTCTCAGTGTCTCAGTGTCTCAGTGTCTCTGTGACTCAGTGTCTCTGAGTCTCACTGTCTCAGTGTCTCTATGTCTCTGAGTCTCAGAGTCTCAGAGTCACATTGTCTCTGTGTCTCAGTGTCTCAGTGTCTCTGAGTCTCTGAGTCTCAGTGTCTCAGTTTCTCTGTGTCTCAGTGTCTCTGAGTCTCAGTGTCTCTGTGTCTCAGTGTCTCTGTGTCTCAGTGTCTCTGAGTTTCAGTGTCTCAGTGTCTCTGTGTCTCAGTGTCACAGTGTCTCTGAGTCTCAGTGTCTTTGTGTCTCAGTGTCTCAGTGTCTCTGTGTCTCAGTGTCACTGTGTCTCAGAGTCTCAGTGTCTCTGTATCTCAGCGTCTCAGTGTCTCTGAGTCACAGTGTCTCTGAGTCTCAGTGTCACTGTGTCTCAGTGTCTCAGTGTCTCTGAGTCTCAGTGTCTCAGAGTCTCAGTGCCTCTGCAAGTCTCAGTGTCTCTGTGTCTCACTGTCTCAGTGTCTCAGAGTCTCAGTGTCACTGTATCTCAGTGTCTCAGTGTCTCTGAGTCTCAGAGTCTCAGTGTCTCAGTGTCTCTGAGTCTCAGAGTCTCAGTGTCACAGTGTCTCTGAGTCTCAGATTCTCTGTGTCTCTGTGTCTCAGCGTCTCTTTGTCTCAATGTCTCAGCATCTATGTGTCTCAGTGTCTCTGTGTCTCAGTGTCTCTGAGTCTCAGTGTCTCTGTGTCTCAGTGTCTCTGTGTCTCAGCGTCTGTGTCTCAGTGTCTCAGAGTCTCAGTGTCTCTGTGTCTCAGTGTCTCTGTGTCTCAGCGTCTCAGTGTCTCTGAGTCTCAGAGTCTCAGTGTCTCTGAGTCTCAGTGTCTCAGCGTCTCCGTGTCTTGGTGTCTCAGAGTCTCAGTGTCTCTGTGTCTCAGTATCTCTGTGTCTCTGTGTCTCAGTGTCTCTGTGTTTCAGTGTCTCAGTGTCTCTGAGTCTCAGAGTCTCAGTGTCTCTCTGTCTCAGCGTCTCAGCGTCTCAGAGTCTCAGACTCTCAGAGTCTCAGTGTCTCTGTGTCTCAGTGTCTCTGTGTCTCTGAGTCTCAGAGTCTCAGTGTCTCTGTGTCTCAGTGTCTCAGTGTCTCTGAGTCTCAGAGTCTCAGCGTCTCTGTGTCTCAGTGTCTCAGCGTCTCTGTGTCTCAGTGTCTCAGCGTCTCAGTGTCTCAGTGTCTCAGTGTCTCTGAGTCTCAGAGTCTCAGTGTCTCTTTGTCTCAGTGTCTCAGAGTCTCAGAGTCTCAGTGTCTCTGTGTCTCAGTGTCTCAGCGTCTCTGTGTCTCACTGTCTCAGTGTCTCAGTGTCTCTGAGTCTCAGAGTCTCAGTGTCTCTGTGTCTCAGCGTCTCTGTGTCTCAGTGTCTCAGAGTCTCAGTGTCTCCGTGTCTCAGTGTCTCTGAGTCTCAGTGTCTCTGTGTCTCAGTGTCTCAGTGTATCTGTGCCTCAGTGTCTCTGAGTCTCGGTGTCTCTGTGTCTCTGTGTCTCAGTGTCTCAGTGTCTCAGAGTCTCAGTGTCTCTGTGTCTCAGTGTCTCAGCGTCTCTGTGTCTCTGTGTCTCAGTGTCTCAGTGTCTCTGTGCCTCAGTGTCTCAGAGTCTCAGTTTCTCTGAGTCTCTGAGTCTCAGTGTCTCTGAGTCTCAGAGTCTCAGTGTCTCTGTGTCTCAGTGTCTCAGCGTCTCTGCGTCTCAGTGTCTCTGTGTCTCAGTGTCTCTGAGTCTCAGTGTCTCTTTGTCTCAGTGTTTCAGTGTCTCAGTGTCTCAGTGTCTCTTAGTCTCAGAGTCTCTGTGTCTCTGTGTCTCAGCGTCTCTGTGTCTCAGTGTCTCAGCGTCTCTGTGTCTCAGTGTCTCTGAGTCTCAGTGTCTCTTGGTCTCAGTGTTTCATTGTCTCAGTGTCTCAGTGCCTCTGAGACTCAGAGTCTCAGTGTCTCCGTGTCTCAGCTGTCTGTGTCTCAGTCTTTCAGTGTCTCTGTGTCTCTGTGTCTCAGTGTCTCAGTGTCTCAGAGTCTCAGTGTCTCTGTGTCTCAGTGTCCCAGTGTCTCTGTGCCTCAGTGTCTCAGTGTCTCAGTGTCTCAGTGTCTCTGAGTCTCAGAGTCTCATTGTCTCAGTCTCTCTGAGTCTCAGTGTCTCTGTGTCTCAGTGTCTCAGCGTCTCTGTGTCTCTGTGTCTCTGTGTCTCTGGTTCTCAGTGTCTCAGTGTCTCTGTGCCTCAGTGTCTCAGTGTCTCAGTGTCTCTGAGTCTCAGAGTCTCATTGTCTCAGTGTCTCTGAGTCTCAGTGTCTCTGTGTCTCAGTGTTTCAGTGTCTCTGTGTCTCTGTGTCTCAGTGTCTCAGTGTCTCAGAGTCTCAGTGTCTCTGTGTCTCTGTGTCTCAGTGTCTCAGCGTCTCTGTGTCTCTGTGTCTCTGTGTCTCAGTGTCTCAGTGTCTCTGTGCCTCAGTGTCTCAGTGTCTCAGTGTCTCTGAGTCTCAGAGTCTCATTGTCTCAGTGTCTCTGAGTCTCAGAGTCTCTGTGTCTCAGTGTCTCAGCGTCTCTGTGTCTCAGCGTCTCTGTGTCTCAGTGTCTCAGCGTCTCTGTGTCTCAGTGTCTCTGTGTCTCAGTGTCTCTGAGTCTCAGTGTCTCTTTGTCTCAGTGTTTCAGTGTCTCAGTGTCTCAGTGTCTCAGTGTCTCTGAGTCTCAGTGTCTCAGTGCCTCAGTGTCTCTGAGTCTCAGAGTCTCAGTGTCTCAGCGTCTCTGTGTCTCTGTGTCTCTGTGTCTCAGCGTCTCTGTGTCTCTGTGTCTCAGTGTCTCTGTGACTCAGTGTCTCATTGTCTCTGTGCCTCAGTGTCTCAGTGTCTCAGTGTCTCAGTGTCTCCCAGTCTCAGAGTCTCAGTGTCTCTGTGTCTCAGTGTCTCTGTGCCTCAGTGTCTCAGTGTCTCAGAGTCTCAGTGTCTCTGTGTCTCAGTGTCTCAGCGTCTCTGTGTCTCTGTGTCTCTGTGTCTCAGTGTCTCACTGTCTCTGTGCCTCAGTGTCTCAGTGTCTCTGAGTCTCAGATTCTCTGTGTCTCTGTGTCTCAGCGTCTCTTTGTCTCAATATCTCAGCGTCTCTGTGTCTCAGTGTCTCTGTGTCTCAGTGTCTCTGAGTCTCAGTGTCTCTTTGTCTCAGTGTTTCAGTGTCTCAGTGTCTCAGCGTCTCTGAGTCTCAGTGTCTCTGTGTCTCAGTGTCTCTGAGTCTCAGTGTCTCTTTGTCTCAGTGTTTCAGTGTCTCAGTGTCTCTTTGTCTCAGTGTTTCAGTGTCTCTGTGTCTCTTTGTCTCAGTGTTTCAGTGTCTCTGTGTCTCTTTGTCTCAGTGTCTCAGTTTCTCAGTGTCTCAGTGTCTCTGAGTCTCAGAGTCTCAGTGCCTCAGTGTCTCTGTGTCTCAGAGTCTCTGTGTCTCAGTGTCTCAGAGTCTCAGAGTCTCTGTGTCTCAGTGTCTCAGCGTCTCTGTGTCTCTGTGTCTCAGCGTCTCTGTGTCTCTCTGTCTCTGTGTCTCAGTGTCTCTGTGTCTCTGTGTCTCAGTGTCTCTGAGTCTCAGTGTCTCTTTGTCTCAGTGTTTCAGTGTCTCTGTGTCTCAGTGTCTCAGAGTCTCAGAGTCTCAGAGTCTCAGTGTCTCTGTGTCTCAGTGACTCAGCGTCTCTGTGTCTCTGTGTCTCTGTGTCTTTGTGTCTCAGTGTCTCTGTGCCTCTGTGTCTCAGAGTCTCAGTGTCTCTGTGTCTCAGTGTCTCAGCGTCTCTGTGTCTCTGTGTTTCTGTGTCTCTGTGTCTCAGTGTCTCTGTGTTTCTGTGCCTCAGTGTCTCAGTGTCTCAGTGTCTCTGAGTCTCAGAGTCTCAGTGTCTCTGTGTCTCAGTGTCTCAGCTGTCTGTGTCTCAGTGTCTATGTGTCTCTGAGTCTCAGAGTCTCAGAGTCTCAGTGTCTTTGTGTCTCAGTGTCTCAGCGTCTCTGTGCCACTGTGTCTCAGTGTCTCAGTGTCTCAGTGTCTCTGTGCCTCTGTGTCTCAGAGTCTCAGTGTCTCTCTGTCTCAGTGTCTCAGCGTCTCTGTGTCTCTGTGTCTCTGTGTCTCAGTGTCTCAGCGTCTCTGTGTCTCAGTGTCTCAGTGTCTCTGTGCCTCAGTGTCTCAGTGTCTCAGTGTCTCTGAGTCTCAGAGTCTCAGTGTCTCTGTGTCTCAGTGTCTCAGCTGTCTGTGTCTCAGTGTTTCAGTGTCTCTGTGTCTCAGTGTCTCAGAGTCTCTGTGTCTCAGTGTCTCAGTGTCTCTGTGCCTCAGTGTCTCAGTGTCTCAGTGTCTCTGAGTCTCAGAGTCTCATTGTCTCAGTGTCTCTGAGCCACAGTGTCTCTGTGTCTCAGTGTTTCAGTGTCTCTGTGTCTCTGTGTCTCAGTGTCTCAGAGTCTCAGTGTCTCTGTGTCTCAGTGTCTCAGCGTCTCTGTGTCTCTGTGTCTCAGTGTCTCAGTGTCTCAGTGTCTCAGAGTCTCAGTGTCTCTGTGTCTCAGTGTCTCAGCGTCTCTGTGTCTCTGTGTCTCTGTGTCTCTGTGTCTCAGTGTCTCAGTGTCTCTGTGCCTCAGTGTCTCAGTGTCTCAGTGTCTCTGAGTCTCAGAGTCTCATTGTCTCAGTGTCTCTGAGTCCCAGTGTCTCTGTGTCTCAGTGTTTCAGTGTCTCTGTGTCTCTGTGTCTCAGTGTCTCAGTGTCTCAGAGTCTCAGTGTCTCTGTGTCTCTGTGTCTCAGTGTCTCAGCGTCTCTGTGTCTCAGTGTCTCAGTGTCTCTGTGCCTCAGTGTCTCAGTGTCTCAGTGTCTCTGAGTCTCAGAGTCTCATTGTCTCAGTGTCTCTGAGTCTCAGAGTCTCTGTGTCTCAGTGTCTCAGCGTCTCTGTGTCTCAGCGTCTCTGTGTCTCAGTGTCTCAGCGTCTCTGTGTCTCAGTGTCTCTGTGTCTCAGTGTCTCTGAGTCTCAGTGTCTCTTTGTCTCAGTGTTTCAGTGTCTCAGTGTCTCAGTGTCTCAGTGTCTCTGAGTCTCAGTGTCTCAGTGCCTCAGTGTCTCTGAGTCTCAGAGTCTCAGTGTCTCAGCGTCTCTGTTTCTCTGTGTCTCTGTGTCTCAGCGTCTCTGTGTCTCTGTGTCTCAGTGTCTCTGTGACTCAGTGTCTCATTGTCTCTGTGCCTCAGTGTCTCAGTGTCTCAGTGTCTCAGTGTCTCAGTGTCTCGCAGTCTCAGAGTCTCAGTGTCTCTGTGTCTCAGTGTCTCAGTGTCTCTGTGCCTCAGTGTCTCAGTGTCTCAGAGTCTCAGTGTCTCTGTGTCTCAGTGTCTCAGCGTCTCTGTGTCTCTGAGTCTCTGTGTCTCAGTGTCTCAGTGTCGCTGTGCCTCAGTGTCTCAGTGTCTCTGAGTCTCAGATTCTCTGTGTCTCTGTGTCTCAGCGTCTCTTTGTCTCAATATCTCAGCGTCTCTGTGTCTCAGTGTCTCTGTGTCTCAGTGTCTCTGAGTCTCAGTGTCTCTTTGTCTCAGTGTTTCAGTGTCTCAGTGTCTCAGTGTCTCAGCGTCACTGTGTCTCAGTGTCTCTGTGTCTCAGTGTCTCTGAGTCTCAGTGTCTCAGTGTCTCTGTGTCTCAGAGTCTCAGTGTTTCAGTGTCTCTGTGTCTGAGTGTCTCAGTGTCTCTGTGTCTCAGTGTCTCTGTGTCTCAGTGTCTCAGAGTGTCTGTGTCTCAGTGTCTCAGTGTCTCTGTGTCTCAGTGTCTCAGTGTCTCTGTGTCTCAGAGTCTCAGTGTCTCAGTGTCTCTGTGTCTCAGTGTCTCAGTGTCTCTGTGACTCAGAGTCTCAGTGTCTCTGTGTCTCAGTGTCTCAGAGTCTCTGTGTCTCAGTGTCTCAGTGTCTCTGTGACTCAGTGTCTCAGTGTCTCAGTGTCTGAGTGTCTCAGTGTCTCTGTGTCTCAGTGTCTCAGCGTCTCTTTGTCTCAGTGTCTCTGAGTCTCAGTGTCTCAGTGTCTCAGTGTCTCTGTGTCTCAGTGTCTCTGTGTCTCAGAGTCTCAGTGTCTCTGTGTCTCAGTGTCTCTGTGTCTCAGAGTCTCAGTGTCTCTGTGTCTCAGTGTCTCTGAGTCTCAGTGTCTCTGTGTCTCAGTGTCTCAGAGTCTCAGTGTCTCAGTGTCCCAGTGTCTCAGAGTCTCAGTGTCTCAGTGTCTCAGTGTCTCTGTGTCTCAGAGTCTCAGTGTCTCTGTGTCTCAGTGTCTCAGTGTCTCTGTGTCTCAGAGTCTCAGTGTCTCAGTGTCTCAGAGTCTCAGTGTCTCAGTGTCTCTGTGTCTCAGTGTCTCAGTGTCTCAGTTCCTCTGTGTCTCAGTGTCTCTGAGTTCAGTGTCTCTGTGTCTCAGTGTCTCTGTGTCTCAGTGTCTCTGAGTTTCAGTGTCTCAGTGTCTCTGTGTCTCAGTGTCTCTGAGTCTCAGTGTCTTTGTGTCTCAGTGTCTCAGTGTCTCTGTGTCTCAGTGTCTCTGTGTCTCTGTGTGTCAGAGTCTCAGTGTCTCAGTGTCTCAGTGTCTCTGAGTCACAGTGTCTCAGCGTCTCAGTGTCTCTGAGTCTCTGTGTCTCAGTGTCTCAGAGTCTCAGTATCTCTGTGTCTCAGTGTCTCTGTGTCTCTGAGTCTCAGTGTCTCTGAGTCTCAGTGTCACTCTGTCTCAGTGTCTCAGTGTCTCAGTGTCTCAGTGTCTCTGAGTCTCAGTGTCTCAGAGTCTCAGTGCCTCTGCAAGTCTCAGTGTCTCTGTGTCTCAGTGTCTCAGTGTCTCAGAGTCTCAGTGTCTCTGTATCTCAGTGTCTCAGTGTATCAGTGCCTCTGTGTCTCAGTGTCTCTTTGTCTCAGTGTCTCTGTGACACAGTGTCTCTGAGTCTCAGTGTCTCAGTGTCTCTGCGTCTCAGTGTCTCTGAGTCTCAGTGTCTCTCTGTCTCAGTGTCTCAGTGTCTCTGTGACACAGTGTCTCTGAGTCTCAGTGTCTCAGTGTCTCTGCGTCTCAGTGTCTCTGAGTCTCAGTGTCTCTCTGTCTCAGTGTCTCAGTGTCTCAGTGTCTCTGTGTCTCAGTGTCTATGTGTCTCAGAGTCTCAGTGTCTCTGTGTCTCAGTGTCTCTGAGTCTCAGTTTCTCTGAGTCTCAGTGTCTCAGTGTCTCTGTGTCCCAGTGTCTCTGTGTCTCTGTCTCTCAGTGTCTCTGAATCTCAGTGTCTCAGTGTCTTAGTGTCTCTGTGTCTCAGTGTCTCTGTGTCTCAGTGTCTCTGAGTCTCAGTGTCTCAGTGACTCTGTGTCTCAGTGTCTCAGAGTCTCAGTGTCTCTGTGTCTCTGTGTCTCAGAGTCTCAGTGTCTCTGTGTCTCAGTGTCTCTGAGTCTCAGTGTCTCTGTGTCTCAGTGTCTCAGAGTCTCAGTGTCTCAGTGTCCCAGTGTCTCAGAGTCTCAGTGTCTCAGTGTCTCAGTGTCTCTGTGTCTCAGAGTCTCAGTGTCTCTGTGTCTCAGTGTCTCAGTGTCTCTGTGTCTCAGTGTCTCAGAGTCTCAGTGACTCAGTGTCTCAGAGTCTCAGTGTCTCAGTGTCTCTGTGTCTCAGTGTCTCAGTGTCTCAGTTCCTCTGTGTCTCAGTGTCTCTGAGTTCAGTGTCTCTGTGTCTCAGTGTCTCTGTGTCTCAGTGTCTCTGAGTTTCAGTGTCTCAGTGTCTCTGTGTCTCAGTGTCTCTGAGTCTCAGTGTCTTTGTGTCTCAGTGTCTCAGTGTCTCTGTGTCTCAGTGTCTCTGTGTGTCAGAGTCTCAGTGTCTCAGTGTCTCAGTGTCTCTGAGTCACAGAGTCTCAGCGTCTCAGTGTCTCTGAGTCTCTGTGTCTCAGTGTCTCAGAGTCTCAGTATCTCTGTGTCTCAGTGTCTCTGTGTCTCTGAGTCTCAGTGTCTCTGAGTCTCAGTGTCACTCTGTCTCAGTGTCTCAGTGTCTCAGTGTCTCTGAGTCTCAGTGTCTCAGAGTCTCAGTGCCTCTGCAAGTCTCAGTGTCTCTGTGTCTCAGTGTCTCAGTGTCTCAGTGTCTCAGTGTCTCTGTATCTCAGTGTCTCAGTGTATCAGTGCCTCTGTGTCTCAGTGTCTCTTTGTCTCAGTGTCTCTGTGACACAGTGTCTCTGAGTCTCAGTGTCTCTGCGTCTCAGTGTCTCTGAGTCTCAGTGTCTCTCTGTCTCAGTGTCTCAGTGTCTCTGTGACACAGTGTCTCTGAGTCTCAGTGTCTCAGTGTCTCTGCGTCTCAGTGTCTCTGAGTCTCAGTGTCTCTCTGTCTCAGTGTCTCAGTGTCTCAGTGTCTCTGTGTCTCAGTGTCTATGTGTCTCAGAGTCTCAGTGTCTCTGTGTCTCAGTGTCTCTGAGTCTCAGTTTCTCTGAGTCTCAGTGTCTCAGTGTCTCTGTGTCCCCGTGTCTCTGTGTCTCTGTCTCTCAGTGTCTCTGAATCTCAGTGTCTCAGTGTCTCAGTGTCTCTGTGTCTCAGTGTCTCTGTGTCTCAGTGTCTCTGAGTCTCAGTGTCTCAGTATCTCTGGGTCTCAGTGTCCCTGTGTCTCTGTGTCTCAGTGTCTCTGAGTCTCAGTGTCTCAGTGTCTCTGTGTCTCAGTGTCTCTGAGTCTCAGTGTCTCAGTGTCTCTGAGTCTCAGAGTCTCAGTGTCTCAGTGTCTCAGTGTCTCTGAGTCTCAGAGTCTCAGTGTCTCAGTGTCTCTGTGTCTCTTTGTCTCAGTGTGTCTGTGTCTCTGTGTATCAGTGTCTCAGTGTCTCTGTGTCTCAGAGTCTCAGTGTCTCTGAGTCTCAGAGTCTCTGTGTCTCAGTGTCTCAGAGTCTCAGTGTCTCAGTGTCCCAGTGTCTCAGAGTCTCAGTGTCTCAGTGTCTCAGTGTCTCTGTGTCTCAGAGTCTCAGTGTCTCTGTGTCTCAGTGTCTCAGTGTCTCTGTGTCTCAGTGTCTCAGAGTCTCAGTGTCTCAGTGTCTCAGAGTCTCAGTGTCTCAGTGTCTCTGTGTCTCAGTGTCTCAGTGTCTCAGTTCCTCTGTGTCTCAGTGTCTCTGAGTTCAGTGTCTCTGTGTCTCAGTGTCTCTGTGTCTCAGTGTCTCTGAGTTTCAGTGTCTCAGTGTCTCTGTGTCTCAGTGTCTCTGAGTCTCAGTGTCTTTGTGTCTCAGTGTCTCAGTGTCTCTGTGTCTCAGTGTCTCTGTGTGTCAGAGTCTCAGTGTCTCAGTGTCTCAGTGTCTCTGAGTCACAGTGTCTCAGCGTCTCAGTGTCTCTGAGTCTCTGTGTCTCAGTGTCTCAGAGTCTCAGTATCTCTGTGTCTCAGTGTCTCTGTGTCTCTGAGTCTCAGTGTCTCTGAGTCTCAGTGTCACTCTGTCTCAGTGTCTCAGTGTCTCAGTGTCTCTGAGTCTCAGTGTCTCAGAGTCTCAGTGCCTCTGCAAGTCTCAGTGTCTCTGTGTCTCAGTGTCTCAGTGTCTCAGAGTCTCAGTGTCTCTGTATCTCAGTGTCTCAGTGTATCAGTGCCTCTGTGTCTCAGTGTCTCTTTGTCTCAGTGTCTCTGTGACACAGTGTCTCTGAGTCTCAGTGTCTCAGTGTCTCTGCGTCTCAGTGTCTCTGAGTCTCAGTGTCTCTCTGTCTCAGTGTCTCAGTGTCTCAGTGTCTCTGTGACACAGTGTCTCTGAGTCTCAGTGTCTCAGTGTCTCTGCGTCTCAGTGTCTCAGTGTCTCAGTGTCTCTGTGTCTCAGTGTCTATGTGTCTCAGAGTCTCAGTGTCTCTGTGTCTCAATGTCTCTGAGTCTCAGTTTCTCTGAGTCTCAGTGTCTCAGTGTCTCTGTGTCCCAGTGTCTCTGTGTCTCTGTCTCTCAGTGTCTCTGAATCTCAGTGTATCAGTGTCTCAGTGTCTCTGTGTCTCAGTGTCTCTGTGTCTCAGTGTCTCTGAGTCTCAGTGTCTCAGTGACTCTGTGTCTCAGTGTCTCAGAGTCTCAGTGTCTCTGTGTCTCTGTGTCTCAGAGTCTCAGTGTCTCTGTGTCTCAGTGTCTCTGAGTCTCAGCGTCTCTCTGTCTCAGTGTCTCAGTGTCTCAGTGTCTCTGTGACACAGTGTCTCTGAGTCTCAGTGTCTCAGTGTCTCTGCGTCTCAGTGTCTCTGAGTCTCAGTGTCTCTCTGTCTCAGTGTCTCAGTGTCTCAGTGTCTCTGTGTCTCAGTGTCTATGTGTCTCAGAGTCTCAGTGTCTCTGTGTCTCAGTGTCTCTGAGTCTCAGTTTCTCTGAGTCTCAGTGTCTCAGTGTCTCTGTGTCCCAGTGTCTCTGTGTCTCTGTCTCTCAGTGTCTCTGAATCTCAGTGTCTCAGTGTCTCAGTGTCTCTGTGTCTCAGTGTCTCTGTGTCTCAGTGTCTCTGAGTCTCAGTGTCTCAGTGACTCTGTGTCTCAGTGTCTCAGAGTCTCAGTGTCTCTGTGTCTCAGTGTCTCTGAGTCTCAGTGTCTCAGTATCTCTGGGTCTCAGTGTCCCTGTGTCTCTCTGTCTCAGTGTCTCTGAGTCTCAGTGTCTCAGTGTCTCTGTGTCTCAGTGTCTCTGAGTCTCAGTGTCTCAGTGTCTCTGAGTCTCAGTGTCTCAGTGTCTCTGAGTCTCAGAGTCTCAGTGTCTCAGTGTCTCTGTGTCTCAGTGTCTCAGTGTCTCAGTTCCTCTGTGTCTCAGTGTCTCTGAGTTCAGTGTCTCTGTGTCTCAGTGTCTCTGTGTCTCAGTGTCTCTGAGTTTCAGTGTCTCAGTGTCTCTGTGTCTCAGTGTCTCTGAGTCTCAGTGTCTTTGTGTCTCAGTGTCTCAGTGTCTCTGTGTCTCAGTGTCTCTGTGTGTCAGAGTCTCAGTGTCTCAGTGTCTCAGTGTCTCTGAGTCACAGTGTCTCAGCGTCTCAGTGTCTCTGAGTCTCTGTGTCTCAGTGTCTCAGAGTCTCAGTATCTCTGTGTCTCAGTGTCTCTGTGTCTCTGAGTCTCAGTGTCTCTGAGTCTCAGTGTCAGTCTGTCTCAGTGTCTCAGTGTCTCAGTGTCTCTGAGTCTCAGTGTCTCAGAGTCTCAGTGCCTCTGCAAGTCTCAGTGTCTCTGTGTCTCAGTGTCTCAGTGTCTCAGAGTCTCAGTGTCTCTGTATCTCAGTGTCTCAGTGTATCAGTGCCTCTGTGTCTCAGTGTCTCTTTGTCTCAGTGTCTCTGTGACACAGTGTCTCTGAGTCTCAGTGTCTCAGTGTCTCTGCGTCTCAGTGTCTCTGAGTCTCAGTGTCTCTCTGTCTCAGTGTCTCAGTGTCTCAGTGTCTCTGTGACACAGTGTCTCTGAGTCTCAGTGTCTCAGTGTCTCTGCGTCTCAGTGTCTCTGAGTCTCAGTGTCTCTCTGTCTCAGTGTCTCAGTGTCTCAGTGTCTCTGTGTCTCAGTGTCTATGTGTCTCAGAGTCTCAGTGTCTCTGTGTCTCAGTGTCTCTGAGTCTCAGTTTCTCTGAGTCTCAGTGTCTCAGTGTCTCTGTGTCCCAGTGTCTCTGTGTCTCTGTCTCTCAGTGTCTCTGAATCTCAGTGTCTCAGTGTCTCAGTGTCTCTGTGTCTCAGTGTCTCTGAGTCTCAGTGTCTCAGTGACTCTGTGTCTCAGTGTCTCAGAGTCTCAGTGTCTCTGTGTCTCTGTGTCTCAGAGTCTCAGTGTCTCTGTGTCTCAGTGTCTCTGAGTCTCAGTGTCTCTGTGTCTCAGTGTCTCAGAGTCTCAGTGTCTCAGTGTCCCAGTGTCTCAGAGTCTCAGTGTCTCAGTGTCTCAGTGTCTCTGTGTCTCAGAGTCTCAGTGTCTCTGTGTCTCAGTGTCTCAGTGTCTCTGTGTCTCAGTGTCTCAGAGTCTCAGTGTCTCAGTGTCTCAGAGTCTCAGTGTCTCAGTGTCTCTGTGTCTCAGTGTCTCAGTGTCTCAGTTCCTCTGTGTCTCAGTGTCTCTGAGTTCAGTGTCTCTGTGTCTCAGTGTCTCTGTGTCTCAGTGTCTCTGAGTTTCAGTGTCTCAGTGTCTCTGTGTCTCAGTGTCTCTGAGTCTCAGTGTCTCAGTGTCTCTGTGTCTCAGTGTCTCTGTGTGTCAGAGTCTCAGTGTCTCAGTGTCTCAGTGTCTCTGAGTCACAGTGTCTCAGCGTCTCAGTGTCTCTGAGTCTCTGTGTCTCAGTGTCTCAGAGTCTCAGTATCTCTGTGTCTCAGTGTCTCTGTGTCTCTGAGTCTCAGTGTCTCTGAGTCTCAGTGTCACTCTGTCTCAGTGTCTCAGTGTCTCTGAGTCTCAGTGTCTCAGAGTCTCAGTGCCTCTGCAAGTCTCAGTGTCTCTGTGTCTCAGTGTCTCAGTGTCTCAGAGTCTCAGTGTCTCTGTATCTCAGTGTCTCAGTGTATCAGTGCCTCTGTGTCTCAGTGTCTCTTTGTCTCAGTGTCTCTGTGACACAGTGTCTCTGAGTCTCAGTGTCTCAGTGTCTCTGCGTCTCAGTGTCTCTGAGTCTCAGTGTCTCTCTGTCTCAGTGTCTCAGTGTCTCAGTGTCTCTGTGACACAGTGTCTCTGAGTCTCAGTGTCTCAGTGTCTCTGCGTCTCAGTGTCTCTGAGTCTCAGTGTCTCTCTGTCTCAGTGTCTCAGTGTCTCAGTGTCTCTGTGTCTCAGTGTCTATGTGTCTCAGAGTCTCAGTGTCTCTGTGTCTCAGTGTCTCTGAGTCTCAGTTTCTCTGAGTCTCAGTGTCTCAGTGTCTCTGTGTCCCAGTGTCTCTGTGTCTCTGTCTCTCAGTGTCTCTGAATCTCAGTGTATCAGTGTCTCAGTGTCTCTGTGTCTCAGTGTCTCTGTGTCTCAGTGTCTCTGTGTCTCAGTGTCTCTGAGTCTCAGTGTCTCAGTGACTCTGTGTCTCAGTGTCTCAGAGTCTCAGTGTCTCTGTGTCTCAGTGTCTCTGAGTCTCAGTGTCTCAGTATCTCTGGGTCTCAGTGTCCCTGTGTCTCTGTGTCTCAGTGTCTCTGAGTCTCAGTGTCTCAGTGTCTCTGTGTCTCAGTGTCTCTGAGTCTCAGTGTCTCAGTGTCTCTGAGTCTCAGAGTCTCAGTGTCTCAGTGTCTCAGTGTCTCTGAGTCTCAGAGTCTCAGTGTCTCAGTGTCTCTGTGTCTCTTTGTCTCAGTGTGTCTGTGTCTCTGTGTATCAGTGTCTCAGTGTCTCTGTGTCTCAGAGTCTCAGTGTCTCTGAGTCTCAGAGTCTCTGTGTCTCAGTGTCTCAGCGTCTCTGTGTCTCTGTGTCTCAGCGTCTCTGTGTCTCTGTGTCTCTGTGTCTCAGTGTCTCTGTGACTCAGTGTCTCATTGTCTCTGTGCCTCAGTGTCTCTGTGTCTCAGTGTCTCAGAGTCTCAGAGTCTCAGTGTCTCTGTGTCTCAGCATCTCTGTGTCTCAGTGTCTCAGAGTCTCAGTGTGTCTGTGTCTCAGTGTCTCTGTGTCTCAGTGTCTCAGTGTCTCTGAGTCTCAGAGTCTCAGTGTCTCTGAGTCTCAGTGTCTCAGCGTCTCTGTGTCTTGGTGTCTCAGAGTCTCATGTGTCTCAGTGTCTCTGTCTCTCAGTGTCTCTGTGTCTCTGAGTCTCAAAGTCTCAGTGTCTCTGTGTCTCAGTGTCTCAGAGTCTCAGTGTCTCTGAGTCTCAGTGTCTCAGCGTCTCTGTGTCTTGGTGTCTCAGAGTCTCAGTGTCTCAGCGTCTCTGTGTCTCAGTGTCTCAGAGTCTCAGTGTCTCTGAGTCTCAGAGTCTCAGTGTCTCTGAGTCTCAGTGTCTCAGCGTCTCTGTGTCTTGGTGTCTCAGAGTCTCAGTGTCTCTGTGTCTCAGTGTGTCTGTGTCTCAGTGTCTCAGTGTCTCTGAGTCTCAGTGTCTCAGTGTCTCAGTGTCTCACTGTCTCAGTGTCTCTGAGTCTCAGTGTCTCAGTGCCTCTGTGTCTCAGTGTCTCAGTGTCTCAGTGTCTCTGAGTCTCAGAGTCTCTGTGTCTCAGCATCTCTGTGTCTCAGTGTCTCAGAGTCTCAGTGTCTCTGTGTCTCAGAGTCTCTTAGTCTCTGTGTCTCAGTGTCTCTAAGTCTCATTGTCTCTGTGTCTCAGTGTCTCTGAGTCTCAGTGTCTATGTGTCTCAGTGTCTCTGTGTCTCTGTGTCTCTGTGTCTCAGTGTCTCTGAGTCTCATTGTCTCTGTGTCTCAGTGTCTCTGTGTCTCAGTGACTCTGAGTCTCAGTGTCTCAGTGTCTCAGTGTCTCTGTGACTCAGTGTCTCTGAGTCTCACTGTCTCAGTGTCTCTATATCTCTGAGTCTCAGAGTCTCAGAGTCTCAGAGTCACAGTGTCTCTGTGTCTCAGTGTCTCTGAGTCTCAGAGTCTCAGTGTCTCAGTTTCTCTGTGTCTCAGTGTCTCTGAGTCTCAGTGTCTCAGTGTCTCTGTGTCTCAGTGTCTCAGTGTCTCTGAGTCTCAGTGTCTTTGTGTCTCAGTGTCTCAGTGTCTCAGTGTCTCAGTGTCTCTGAGTCTCAGTGTCTCAGAGTCTCAGTGCCTCTGCAAGTCTCAGTGTCTCTGTGTCTCAGTGTCTCAGTGTCTCAGAGTCTCAGTGTCACTGTATCTCAGTGTCTCAGTGTCTCAGTGTCTCTGAGTCTCAGAGTCTCAGTGTCTCAGTGTCTCTGAGTCTCAGAGTCTCAGTGTCACAGTGTCTCTGAGTCTCAGATTCTCTGTGTCTCTGTGTCTCAGCGTCTCTTTGTCTCAATGTCTCAGCATCTATGTGTCTCAGTGTCTCTGTGTCTCAGTGTCTCTGAGTCTCAGTGTCTCTGTGTCTCAGTGTCTCTGTGTCTCAGCGTCTGTGTCTCAGTGTCTCAGAGTCTCAGTGTCTCTGTGTCTCAGTGTCTCTGTGTCTCAGCGTCTCAGTGTCTCTGAGTCTCAGAGTCTCAGTGTCTCTGAGTCTCAGTGTCTCAGCGTCTCCGTGTCTTGGTGTCTCAGAGTCTCAGTGTCTCTGTGCCTCAGTGTCTCTGTGTCTCTGTGTCTCAGTGTCTCTGTGTTTCAGTGTCTCAGTGTCTCTGAGTCTCAGAGTCTCAGTGTCTCTGTCTCAGCGTCTCAGCGTCTCAGAGTCTCAGACTCTCAGAGTCTCAGTGTCTCTGTGTCTCAGTGTCTCTGTGTCTCTGAGTCTCAGAGTCTCAGTGTCTCTGTGTCTCAGTGTCTCAGTGTCTCTGAGTCTCAGAGTCTCAGTGTCTCTGTGTCTCAGTGTCTCTGTCTCTCAGTGTCTCTGAATCTCAGTGTCTCAGTGTCTCAGTGTCTCTGTGTCTCAGTGTCTCTGAGTCTCAGTGTCTCAGTGACTCTGTGTCTCAGTGTCTCAGAGTCTCAGTGTCTCTGTGTCTCTGTGTCTCAGAGTCTCAGTGTCTCTGTGTCTCAGTGTCTCTGAGTCTCAGTGTCTCTGTGTCTCAGTGTCTCAGAGTCTCAGTGTCTCAGTGTCCCAGTGTCTCAGAGTCTCAGTGTCTCAGTGTCTCAGTGTCTCTGTGTCTCAGAGTCTCAGTGTCTCTGTGTCTCAGTGTCTCAGTGTCTCTGTGTCTCAGTGTCTCAGAGTCTCAGTGTCTCAGTGTCTCAGAGTCTCAGTGTCTCAGTGTCTCTGTGTCTCAGTGTCTCAGTGTCTCAGTTCCTCTGTGTCTCAGTGTCTCTGAGTTCAGTGTCTCTGTGTCTCAGTGTCTCTGTGTCTCAGTGTCTCTGAGTTTCAGTGTCTCAGTGTCTCTGTGTCTCAGTGTCTCTGAGTCTCAGTGTCTCAGTGTCTCAGTGTCTCTGTGTCTCAGTGTCTCTGTGTGTCAGAGTCTCAGTGTCTCAGTGTCTCAGTGTCTCTGAGTCACAGTGTCTCAGCGTCTCAGTGTCTCTGAGTCTCTGTGTCTCAGTGTCTCAGAGTCTCAGTATCTCTGTGTCTCAGTGTCTCTGTGTCTCTGAGTCTCAGTGTCTCTGAGTCTCAGTGTCACTCTGTCTCAGTGTCTCAGTGTCTCAGTGTCTCTGAGTCTCAGTGTCTCAGAGTCTCAGTGCCTCTGCAAGTCTCAGTGTCTCTGTGTCTCAGTGTCTCAGTGTCTCAGAGTCTCAGTGTCTCTGTATCTCAGTGTCTCAGTGTATCAGTGCCTCTGTGTCTCAGTGTCTCTTTGTCTCAGTGTCTCTGTGACACAGTGTCTCTGAGTCTCAGTGTCTCAGTGTCTCTGCGTCTCAGTGTCTCTGAGTCTCAGTGTCTCTCTGTCTCAGTGTCTCAGTGTCTCAGTGTCTCTGTGACACAGTGTCTCTGAGTCTCAGTGTCTCAGTGTCTCTGCGTCTCAGTGTCTCTGAGTCTCAGTGTCTCTCTGTCTCAGTGTCTCAGTGTCTCAGTGTCTCTGTGTCTCAGTGTCTATGTGTCTCAGAGTCTCAGTGTCTCTGTGTCTCAGTGTCTCTGAGTCTCAGTTTCTCTGAGTCTCAGTGTCTCAGTGTCTCTGTGTCCCAGTGTCTCTGTGTCTCTGTCTCTGTGTCTCTGAATCTCAGTGTATCAGTGTCTCAGTGTCTCTGTGTCTCAGTGTCTCTGTGTCTCAGTGTCTCTGAGTCTCAGTGTCTCAGTGACTCTGTGTCTCAGTGTCTCAGAGTCTCAGTGTCTCTGTGTCTCAGTGTCTCTGAGTCTCAGTGTCTCAGTATCTCTGGGTCTCAGTGTCCCTGTGTCTCTGTGTCTCAGTGTCTCTGAGTCTCAGTGTCTCAGTGTCTCTGTGTCTCAGTGTCTCTGAGTCTCAGTGTCTCAGTGTCTCTGAGTCTCAGAGTCTCAGTGTCTCAGTGTCTCAGTGTCTCTGAGTCTCAGAGTCTCAGTGTCTCAGTGTCTCTGTGTCTCTTTGTCTCAGTGTGTCTGTGTCTCTGTGTATCAGTGTCTCAGTGTCTCTGTGTCTCAGAGTCTCAGTGTCTCTGAGTCTCAGAGTCTCTGTGTCTCAGTGTCTCAGCGTCTCTGTGTCTCTGTGTCTCAGCGTCTCTGTGTCTCTGTGTCTCTGTGTCTCAGTGTCTCTGTGACTCAGTGTCTCATTGTCTCTGTGCCTCAGTGTCTCTGTGTCTCAGTGTCTCAGAGTCTCAGAGTCTCAGTGTCTCTGTGTCTCAGCATCTCTGTGTCTCAGTGTCTCAGAGTCTCAGTGTCTCTGTGTCTCAGTGTCTCTGTGTCTCAGTGTCTCAGTGTCTCTGAGTCTCAGAGTCTCAGTGTCTCTGAGTCTCAGTGTCTCAGCGTCTCTGTGTCTTGGTGTCTCAGAGTCTCATGTGTCTCAGTGTCTCTGTCTCTCAGTGTCTCTGTGTCTCTGAGTCTCAAAGTCTCAGTGTCTCTGTGTCTCAGTGTCTCAGAGTCTCAGTGTCTCTGAGTCTCAGTGTCTCAGCGTCTCTGTGTCTTGGTGTCTCAGAGTCTCAGTGTCTCAGCGTCTCTGTGTCTCAGTGTCTCAGAGTCTCAGTGTCTCTGAGTCTCAGAGTCTCAGTGTCTCTGAGTCTCAGTGTCTCAGCGTCTCTGTGTCTTGGTGTCTCAGAGTCTCAGTGTCTCTGTGTCTCAGTGTGTCTGTGTCTCAGTGTCTCAGTCTCTAGAGTCTCCAGTGTCCTCAGTGTCTCAGTGTCTCACTGTCTCAGTGCTCTGAGTCTCAGTGTCTCAGTGCCACTGTGTCTCAGTGTCTCAGTGTCTCAGTGTCTCTGAGTCTCAGAGTCTCTGTGTCTCAGCATCTCTGTGTCTCAGTGTCTCAGAGTCTCAGTGTCTCTGTGTCTCAGAGTCTCTTAGTCTCTGTGTCTCAGTGTCTCTAAGTCTCATTGTCTCTGTGTCTCAGTGTCTCTGAGTCTCAGTGTCTATGTGTCTCAGTGTCTCTGTGTCTCTGTGTCTCTGTGTCTCAGTGTCTCTGAGTCTCATTGTCTCTGTGTCTCAGTGTCTCTGTGTCTCAGTGACTCTGAGTCTCAGTGTCTCAGTGTCTCAGTGTCTCTGTGACTCAGTGTCTCTGAGTCTCACTGTCTCAGTGTCTCTATATCTCTGAGTCTCAGAGTCTCAGAGTCTCAGAGTCACAGTGTCTCTGTGTCTCAGTGTCTCTGAGTCTCAGAGTCTCAGTGTCTCAGTTTCTCTGTGTCTCAGTGTCTCTGAGTCTCAGTGTCTCAGTGTCTCTGTGTCTCAGTGTCTCAGTGTCTCTGAGTCTCAGTGTCTTTGGGTCTCAGTGTCTCAGTGTCTCAGTGTCTCAGTGTCTCTGAGTCTCAGTGTCTCAGAGTCTCAGTGCCTCTGCAAGTCTCAGGGTCTCTGTGTCTCAGTGTCTCAGTGTCTCAGAGTCTCAGTGTCACTGTATCTCAGTGTCTCAGTGTCTCAGTGTCTCTGAGTCTCAGAGTCTCAGTGTCTCAGTGTCTCTGAGTCTCAGAGTCTCAGTGTCACAGTGTCTCTGAGTCTCAGATTCTCTGTGTCTCTGTGTCTCAGCGTCTCTTTGTCTCAATGTCTCAGCATCTATGTGTCTCAGTGTCTCTGTGTCTCAGTGTCTCTGAGTCTCAGTGTCTCTGTGTCTCAGTGTCTCTGTGTCTCAGCGTCTGTGTCTCAGTGTCCTCAGAGTCTCAGTGTCTCTGTGTCTCAGTGTCTCTGTGTCTCAGCGTCTCAGTGTCTCTGAGTCTCAGAGTCTCAGTGTCTCTGAGTCTCAGTGTCTCAGCGTCTCCGTGTCTTGGTGTCTCAGAGTCTCAGTGTCTCTGTGCCTCAGTGTCTCTGTGTCTCTGTGTCTCAGTGTCTCTGTGTTTCAGTGTCTCAGTGTCTCTGAGTCTCAGAGTTCTCAGTGTCTCTGTCTCAGCGTCTCAGCGTCTCAGAGTCTCAGACTCTCAGAGTCTCAGTGTCTCTGTGTCTCAGTGTCTCTGTGTCTCTGAGTCTCCAGAGTCTCAGTGTCTCTGTGTCTCAGTGTCTCAGTGTCTCTGAGTCTCAGAGTCCTCAGTGTCTCTGTGTCTCAGTGTCTCAGCGTCTCTGTGTCTCAGTGTCTCAGCGTCTCAGTGTCTCAGTGTCTCAGTGTCTCTGATCTCAGAGCTCAGTGTCTCTTTGTCTCAGTGTCTCAGAGTCTCAGAGTCTCCGTGTCTCTGTGTCTCAGTGTCTCAGCGTCTCTGTGTCTCACTGTCTCAGTGTCTCAGTGTCTCTGAGTCTCAGAGTCTCAGTGTCTCTGTGTCTCAGCGTCTCTGTGTCTCAGTGTCTCAGAGTCTCAGTGTCTCCGTGTCTCAGTGTCTCTGAGTCTCAGTGTCTTGTGTCTCAGTGTCTCAGTGTATCTGTGCCTCAGTGTCTCTGAGTCTCGGTGTCTCTGTGTCTCTGTGTCTCAGTGTCTCAGTGTCTCAGAGTCTCAGTGTCTCTGTGTCTCAGTGTCTCAGCGTCTCTGTGTCTCTGTGTCTCTGTGTCTCAGTGTCTCAGCGTCTCTGTGTCTCTGTGTCTCAGTGTCTCAGGTGTCTCTGTGCCTCAGTGTCTCAGTGTCTCAGTGTCTCTGAGTCTCAGAGTCTCATTGTCTCAGTGTCTCTGAGTCTCTGTGTCTCAGTGTCTCAGCGTCTCTGTGTTCTCAGCGTCTCTGTGTCTCAGTGTCTCAGCGTCTCTGTGTCTCAGTGTCTCTGTGTCTCAGTGTCTCTGAGTCTCAGTGTCTCTTTGTCTCAGTGTTTCAGTGTCTCAGTGTCTCAGTGTCTCTGAGTCTCAGAGTCTCAGTGCCTCAGTGTCTCTGAGTCTCAGAGTCTCAGTGTCTCAGCGTCTCTGTTTCTCTGTGTCTCTGTGTCTCAGCGTCTCTGTGTCTCTGTGTCTCAGTGTCTCTGTGACTCAGTGTCTCATTGTCTCTGTGCCTCAGTGTCTCTGTGCCTCAGTGTCTCAGTGTCTCAGAGTCTCAGTGTCTCTGTGTCTCAGTGTCTCAGCGTCTCTGTGTCTCTGAGTCTCTGTGTCTCAGTGTCTCAGTGTCGCTGTGCCTCAGTGTCTCAGTGTCTCTGAGTCTCAGATTCTCTGTGTCTCTGTGTCTCAGCGTCTCTTTGTCTCAATATCTCAGCGTCTCTGTGTCTCAGTGTCTCTGTGTCTCAGTGTCTCTGAGTCTCAGTGTCTCTTTGTCTCAGTGTTTCAGTGTCTCAGTGTCTCAGCGTCACTGTGTCTCAGTGTCTCTGTGTCTCAGTGTCTCAGTCTCAGTGTCTCAGTGTCTCTGTGTCTCAGAGTCTCAGTGTTTCAGTGTCTCTGTGTCTCAGTGTCTCAGTGTCTCAGTGTCTCTGAGTCACAGTGTCTCAGCGTCTCAGTGTCTCTGAGTCTCTGTGTCTCAGTGTCTCAGAGTCTCAGTATCTCTGTGTCTCAGTGTCTCTGTGTCTCTGAGTCTCAGTGTCTCTGAGTCTCAGTGTCACTCTGTCTCAGTGTCTCAGTGTCTCAGTGTCTCTGAGTCTCAGTGTCTCAGAGTCTCAGTGCCTCTGCAAGTCTCAGTGTCTCTGTGTCTCAGTGTCTCAGTGTCTCAGAGTCTCAGTGTCTCTGTATCTCAGTGTCTCAGTGTATCAGTGCCTCTGTGTCTCAGTGTCTCTTTGTCTCAGTGTCTCTGTGACACAGTGTCTCTGAGTCTCAGTGTCTCAGTGTCTCTGCGTCTCAGTGTCTCTGAGTCTCAGTGTCTCTCTGTCTCAGTGTCTCAGTGTCTCAGTGTCTCTGTGACACAGTGTCTCTGAGTCTCAGTGTCTCAGTGTCTCTGCGTCTCAGTGTCTCTGAGTCTCAGTGTCTCTCTGTCTCAGTGTCTCAGTGTCTCAGTGTCTCTGTGTCTCAGTGTCTATGTGTCTCAGAGTCTCAGTGTCTCTGTGTCTCAATGTCTCTGAGTCTCAGTTTCTCTGAGTCTCAGTGTCTCAGTGTCTCTGTGTCCCAGTGTCTCTGTGTCTCTGTCTCTCAGTGTCTCTGAATCTCAGTGTCTCAGTGTCTCAGTGTCTCTGTGTCTCAGTGTCTCTGTGTCTCAGTGTCTCTGAGTCTCAGTGTCTCAGTGACTCTGTGTCTCAGTGTCTCAGAGTCTCAGTGTCTCTGTGTCTCTGTGTCTCAGAGTCTCAGTGTCTCTGTGTCTCAGTGTCTCTGAGTCTCAGCGTCTCTCTGTCTCAGTGTCTCAGTGTCTCAGTGTCTCTGTGACACAGTGTCTCTGAGTCTCAGTGTCTCAGTGTCTCTGCGTCTCAGTGTCTCTGAGTCTCAGTGTCTCTCTGTCTCAGTGTCTCAGTGTCTCAGTGTCTCTGTGTCTCAGTGTCTATGTGTCTCAGAGTCTCAGTGTCTCTGTGTCTCAGTGTCTCTGAGTCTCAGTTTCTCTGAGTCTCAGTGTCTCAGTGTCTCTGTGTCCCAGTGTCTCTGTGTCTCTGTCTCTCAGTGTCTCTGAATCTCAGTGTCTCAGTGTCTCAGTGTCTCTGTGTCTCAGTGTCTCTGTGTCTCAGTGTCTCTGAGTCTCAGTGTCTCAGTGACTCTGTGTCTCAGTGTCTCAGAGTCTCAGTGTCTCTGTGTCTCAGTGTCTCTGAGTCTCAGTGTCTCAGTATCTCTGGGTCTCAGTGTCCCTGTGTCTCTCTGTCTCAGTGTCTCTGAGTCTCAGTGTCTCAGTGTCTCTGTGTCTCAGTGTCTCTGAGTCTCAGTGTCTCAGTGTCTCTGAGTCTCAGTGTCTCAGTGTCTCTGAGTCTCAGAGTCTCAGTGTCTCAGTGTCTCTGTGTCTCAGTGTCTCAGTGTCTCAGTTCCTCTGTGTCTCAGTGTCTCTGAGTTCAGTGTCTCTGTGTCTCAGTGTCTCTGTGTCTCAGTGTCTCTGAGTTTCAGTGTCTCAGTGTCTCTGTGTCTCAGTGTCTCTGAGTCTCAGTGTCTTTGTGTCTCAGTGTCTCAGTGTCTCTGTGTCTCAGTGTCTCTGTGTGTCAGAGTCTCAGTGTCTCAGTGTCTCAGTGTCTCTGAGTCACAGTGTCTCAGCGTCTCAGTGTCTCTGAGTCTCTGTGTCTCAGTGTCTCAGAGTCTCAGTATCTCTGTGTCTCAGTGTCTCTGTGTCTCTGAGTCTCAGTGTCTCTGAGTCTCAGTGTCAGTCTGTCTCAGTGTCTCAGTGTCTCAGTGTCTCTGAGTCTCAGTGTCTCAGAGTCTCAGTGCCTCTGCAAGTCTCAGTGTCTCTGTGTCTCAGTGTCTCAGTGTCTCAGAGTCTCAGTGTCTCTGTATCTCAGTGTCTCAGTGTATCAGTGCCTCTGTGTCTCAGTGTCTCTTTGTCTCAGTGTCTCTGTGACACAGTGTCTCTGAGTCTCAGTGTCTCAGTGTCTCTGCGTCTCAGTGTCTCTGAGTCTCAGTGTCTCTCTGTCTCAGTGTCTCAGTGTCTCAGTGTCTCTGTGACACAGTGTCTCTGAGTCTCAGTGTCTCAGTGTCTCTGCGTCTCAGTGTCTCTGAGTCTCAGTGTCTCTCTGTCTCAGTGTCTCAGTGTCTCAGTGTCTCTGTGTCTCAGTGTCTATGTGTCTCAGAGTCTCAGTGTCTCTGTGTCTCAGTGTCTCTGAGTCTCAGTTTCTCTGAGTCTCAGTGTCTCAGTGTCTCTGTGTCCCAGTGTCTCTGTGTCTCTGTCTCTCAGTGTCTCTGAATCTCAGTGTCTCAGTGTCTCAGTGTCTCTGTGTCTCAGTGTCTCTGAGTCTCAGTGTCTCAGTGACTCTGTGTCTCAGTGTCTCAGAGTCTCAGTGTCTCTGTGTCTCTGTGTCTCAGAGTCTCAGTGTCTCTGTGTCTCAGTGTCTCTGAGTCTCAGTGTCTCTGTGTCTCAGTGTCTCAGAGTCTCAGTGTCTCAGTGTCCCAGTGTCTCAGAGTCTCAGTGTCTCAGTGTCTCAGTGTCTCTGTGTCTCAGAGTCTCAGTGTCTCTGTGTCTCAGTGTCTCAGTGTCTCTGTGTCTCAGTGTCTCAGAGTCTCAGTGTCTCAGTGTCTCAGAGTCTCAGTGTCTCAGTGTCTCTGTGTCTCAGTGTCTCAGTGTCTCAGTTCCTCTGTGTCTCAGTGTCTCTGAGTTCAGTGTCTCTGTGTCTCAGTGTCTCTGTGTCTCAGTGTCTCTGAGTTTCAGTGTCTCAGTGTCTCTGTGTCTCAGTGTCTCTGAGTCTCAGTGTCTCAGTGTCTCTGTGTCTCAGTGTCTCTGTGTGTCAGAGTCTCAGTGTCTCAGTGTCTCAGTGTCTCTGAGTCACAGTGTCTCAGCGTCTCAGTGTCTCTGAGTCTCTGTGTCTCAGTGTCTCAGAGTCTCAGTATCTCTGTGTCTCAGTGTCTCTGTGTCTCTGAGTCTCAGTGTCTCTGAGTCTCAGTGTCACTCTGTCTCAGTGTCTCAGTGTCTCTGAGTCTCAGTGTCTCAGAGTCTCAGTGCCTCTGCAAGTCTCAGTGTCTCTGTGTCTCAGTGTCTCAGTGTCTCAGAGTCTCAGTGTCTCTGTATCTCAGTGTCTCAGTGTATCAGTGCCTCTGTGTCTCAGTGTCTCTTTGTCTCAGTGTCTCTGTGACACAGTGTCTCTGAGTCTCAGTGTCTCAGTGTCTCTGCGTCTCAGTGTCTCTGAGTCTCAGTGTCTCTCTGTCTCAGTGTCTCAGTGTCTCAGTGTCTCTGTGACACAGTGTCTCTGAGTCTCAGTGTCTCAGTGTCTCTGCGTCTCAGTGTCTCTGAGTCTCAGTGTCTCTCTGTCTCAGTGTCTCAGTGTCTCAGTGTCTCTGTGTCTCAGTGTCTATGTGTCTCAGAGTCTCAGTGTCTCTGTGTCTCAATGTCTCTGAGTCTCAGTTTCTCTGAGTCTCAGTGTCTCAGTGTCTCTGTGTCCCAGTGTCTCTGTGTCTCTGTCTCTCAGTGTCTCTGAATCTCAGTGTCTCAGTGTCTCAGTGTCTCTGTGTCTCAGTGTCTCTGTGTCTCAGTGTCTCTGAGTCTCAGTGTCTCAGTGACTCTGTGTCTCAGTGTCTCAGAGTCTCAGTGTCTCTGTGTCTCTGTGTCTCAGAGTCTCAGTGTCTCTGTGTCTCAGTGTCTCTGAGTCTCAGCGTCTCTCTGTCTCAGTGTCTCAGTGTCTCAGTGTCTCTGTGACACAGTGTCTCTGAGTCTCAGTGTCTCAGTGTCTCTGCGTCTCAGTGTCTCTGAGTCTCAGTGTCTCTCTGTCTCAGTGTCTCAGTGTCTCAGTGTCTCTGTGTCTCAGTGTCTATGTGTCTCAGAGTCTCAGTGTCTCTGTGTCTCAGTGTCTCTGAGTCTCAGTTTCTCTGAGTCTCAGTGTCTCAGTGTCTCTGTGTCCCAGTGTCTCTGTGTCTCTGTCTCTCAGTGTCTCTGAATCTCAGTGTCTCAGTGTCTCAGTGTCTCTGTGTCTCAGTGTCTCTGTGTCTCAGTGTCTCTGAGTCTCAGTGTCTCAGTGACTCTGTGTCTCAGTGTCTCAGAGTCTCAGTGTCTCTGTGTCTCAGTGTCTCTGAGTCTCAGTGTCTCAGTATCTCTGGGTCTCAGTGTCCCTGTGTCTCTCTGTCTCAGTGTCTCTGAGTCTCAGTGTCTCAGTGTCTCTGTGTCTCAGTGTCTCTGAGTCTCAGTGTCTCAGTGTCTCTGAGTCTCAGTGTCTCAGTGTCTCTGAGTCTCAGAGTCTCAGTGTCTCAGTGTCTCTGTGTCTCAGTGTCTCAGTGTCTCAGTTCCTCTGTGTCTCAGTGTCTCTGAGTTCAGTGTCTCTGTGTCTCAGTGTCTCTGTGTCTCAGTGTCTCTGAGTTTCAGTGTCTCAGTGTCTCTGTGTCTCAGTGTCTCTGAGTCTCAGTGTCTTTGTGTCTCAGTGTCTCAGTGTCTCTGTGTCTCAGTGTCTCTGTGTGTCAGAGTCTCAGTGTCTCAGTGTCTCAGTGTCTCTGAGTCACAGTGTCTCAGCGTCTCAGTGTCTCTGAGTCTCTGTGTCTCAGTGTCTCAGAGTCTCAGTATCTCTGTGTCTCAGTGTCTCTGTGTCTCTGAGTCTCAGTGTCTCTGAGTCTCAGTGTCAGTCTGTCTCAGTGTCTCAGTGTCTCAGTGTCTCTGAGTCTCAGTGTCTCAGAGTCTCAGTGCCTCTGCAAGTCTCAGTGTCTCTGTGTCTCAGTGTCTCAGTGTCTCAGAGTCTCAGTGTCTCTGTATCTCAGTGTCTCAGTGTATCAGTGCCTCTGTGTCTCAGTGTCTCTTTGTCTCAGTGTCTCTGTGACACAGTGTCTCTGAGTCTCAGTGTCTCAGTGTCTCTGCGTCTCAGTGTCTCTGAGTCTCAGTGTCTCTCTGTCTCAGTGTCTCAGTGTCTCAGTGTCTCTGTGACACAGTGTCTCTGAGTCTCAGTGTCTCAGTGTCTCTGCGTCTCAGTGTCTCTGAGTCTCAGTGTCTCTCTGTCTCAGTGTCTCAGTGTCTCAGTGTCTCTGTGTCTC
Organism: Carcharhinus amblyrhynchos; assembly: GCF_965287045.1. Classification (NCBI taxonomy): domain Eukaryota; kingdom Metazoa; phylum Chordata; class Chondrichthyes; order Carcharhiniformes; family Carcharhinidae; genus Carcharhinus; species Carcharhinus amblyrhynchos. The sequence continues at coordinate 181,735 of NW_027649947.1, read as the reverse complement.
AGTGTCTATGTGTCTCAGAGTCTCAGTGTCTCTGTGTCTCAGTGTCTCTGAGTCTCAGTTTCTCTGAGTCTCAGTGTCTCAGTGTCTCTGTGTCCCAGTGTCTCTGTGTCTCTGTCTCTCAGTGTCTCTGAATCTCAGTGTCTCAGTGTCTCAGTGTCTCTGTGTCTCAGTGTCTCTGAGTCTCAGTGTCTCAGTGACTCTGTGTCTCAGTGTCTCAGAGTCTCAGTGTCTCTGTGTCTCTGTGTCTCAGAGTCTCAGTGTCTCTGTGTCTCAGTGTCTCTGAGTCTCAGTGTCTCTGTGTCTCAGTGTCTCAGAGTCTCAGTGTCTCAGTGTCCCAGTGTCTCAGAGTCTCAGTGTCTCAGTGTCTCAGTGTCTCTGTGTCTCAGAGTCTCAGTGTCTCTGTGTCTCAGTGTCTCAGTGTCTCTGTGTCTCAGAGTCTCAGTGTCTCAGTGTCTCAGAGTCTCAGAGTCTCAGTGTCTCTGTGTCTCAGTGTCTCAGTGTCTCAGTTCCTCTGTGTCTCAGTGTCTCTGAGTTCAGTGTCTCTGTGTCTCAGTGTCTCTGTGTCTCAGTGTCTCTGAGTTTCAGTGTCTCAGTGTCTCTGTGTCTCAGTGTCTCTGAGTCTCAGTGTCTCAGTGTCTCTGTGTCTCAGTGTCTCTGTGTGTCAGAGTCTCAGTGTCTCAGTGTCTCAGTGTCTCTGAGTCACAGTGTCTCAGCGTCTCAGTGTCTCTGAGTCTCTGTGTCTCAGTGTCTCAGAGTCTCAGTATCTCTGTGTCTCAGTGTCTCTGTGTCTCTGAGTCTCAGTGTCTCTGAGTCTCAGTGTCACTCTGTCTCAGTGTCTCAGTGTCTCTGAGTCTCAGTGTCTCAGAGTCTCAGTGCCTCTGCAAGTCTCAGTGTCTCTGTGTCTCAGTGTCTCAGTGTCTCAGAGTCTCAGTGTCTCTGTATCTCAGTGTCTCAGTGTATCAGTGCCTCTGTGTCTCAGTGTCTCTTTGTCTCAGTGTCTCTGTGACACAGTGTCTCTGAGTCTCAGTGTCTCAGTGTCTCTGCGTCTCAGTGTCTCTGAGTCTCAGTGTCTCTCTGTCTCAGTGTCTCAGTGTCTCAGTGTCTCTGTGACACAGTGTCTCTGAGTCTCAGTGTCTCAGTGTCTCTGCGTCTCAGTGTCTCTGAGTCTCAGTGTCTCTCTGTCTCAGTGTCTCAGTGTCTCAGTGTCTCTGTGTCTCAGTGTCTATGTGTCTCAGAGTCTCAGTGTCTCTGTGTCTCAGTGTCTCTGAGTCTCAGTTTCTCTGAGTCTCAGTGTCTCAGTGTCTCTGTGTCCCAGTGTCTCTGTGTCTCTGTCTCTCAGTGTCTCTGAATCTCAGTGTATCAGTGTCTCAGTGTCTCTGTGTCTCAGTGTCTCTGTGTCTCAGTGTCTCTGTGTCTCAGTGTCTCTGAGTCTCAGTGTCTCAGTGACTCTGTGTCTCAGTGTCTCAGAGTCTCAGTGTCTCTGTGTCTCAGTGTCTCTGAGTCTCAGTGTCTCAGTATCTCTGGGTCTCAGTGTCCCTGTGTCTCTGTGTCTCAGTGTCTCTGAGTCTCAGTGTCTCAGTGTCTCTGTGTCTCAGTGTCTCTGAGTCTCAGTGTCTCAGTGTCTCTGAGTCTCAGAGTCTCAGTGTCTCAGTGTCTCAGTGTCTCTGAGTCTCAGAGTCTCAGTGTCTCAGTGTCTCTGTGTCTCTTTGTCTCAGTGTGTCTGTGTCTCTGTGTATCAGTGTCTCAGTGTCTCTGTGTCTCAGAGTCTCAGTGTCTCTGAGTCTCAGAGTCTCTGTGTCTCAGTGTCTCAGCGTCTCTGTGTCTCTGTGTCTCAGCGTCTCTGTGTCTCTGTGTCTCTGTGTCTCAGTGTCTCTGTGACTCAGTGTCTCATTGTCTCTGTGCCTCAGTGTCTCTGTGTCTCAGTGTCTCAGAGTCTCAGAGTCTCAGTGTCTCTGTGTCTCAGCATCTCTGTGTCTCAGTGTCTCAGAGTCTCAGTGTGTCTGTGTCTCAGTGTCTCTGTGTCTCAGTGTCTCAGTGTCTCTGAGTCTCAGAGTCTCAGTGTCTCTGAGTCTCAGTGTCTCAGCGTCTCTGTGTCTTGGTGTCTCAGAGTCTCATGTGTCTCAGTGTCTCTGTCTCTCAGTGTCTCTGTGTCTCTGAGTCTCAAAGTCTCAGTGTCTCTGTGTCTCAGTGTCTCAGAGTCTCAGTGTCTCTGAGTCTCAGTGTCTCAGCGTCTCTGTGTCTTGGTGTCTCAGAGTCTCAGTGTCTCAGCGTCTCTGTGTCTCAGTGTCTCAGAGTCTCAGTGTCTCTGAGTCTCAGAGTCTCAGTGTCTCTGAGTCTCAGTGTCTCAGCGTCTCTGTGTCTTGGTGTCTCAGAGTCTCAGTGTCTCTGTGTCTCAGTGTGTCTGTGTCTCAGTGTCTCAGTGTCTCTGAGTCTCAGTGTCTCAGTGTCTCAGTGTCTCACTGTCTCAGTGTCTCTGAGTCTCAGTGTCTCAGTGCCTCTGTGTCTCAGTGTCTCAGTGTCTCAGTGTCTCTGAGTCTCAGAGTCTCTGTGTCTCAGCATCTCTGTGTCTCAGTGTCTCAGAGTCTCAGTGTCTCTGTGTCTCAGAGTCTCTTAGTCTCTGTGTCTCAGTGTCTCTAAGTCTCATTGTCTCTGTGTCTCAGTGTCTCTGAGTCTCAGTGTCTATGTGTCTCAGTGTCTCTGTGTCTCTGTGTCTCTGTGTCTCAGTGTCTCTGAGTCTCATTGTCTCTGTGTCTCAGTGTCTCAGTGTCTCAGTGACTCTGAGTCTCAGTGTCTCAGTGTCTCAGTGTCTCTGTGACTCAGTGTCTCTGAGTCTCACTGTCTCAGTGTCTCTATATCTCTGAGTCTCAGAGTCTCAGAGTCTCAGAGTCACAGTGTCTCTGTGTCTCAGTGTCTCTGAGTCTCAGAGTCTCAGTGTCTCAGTTTCTCTGTGTCTCAGTGTCTCTGAGTCTCAGTGTCTCAGTGTCTCTGTGTCTCAGTGTCTCAGTGTCTCTGAGTCTCAGTGTCTTTGTGTCTCAGTGTCTCAGTGTCTCAGTGTCTCAGTGTCTCTGAGTCTCAGTGTCTCAGAGTCTCAGTGCCTCTGCAAGTCTCAGTGTCTCTGTGTCTCAGTGTCTCAGTGTCTCAGAGTCTCAGTGTCACTGTATCTCAGTGTCTCAGTGTCTCAGTGTCTCTGAGTCTCAGAGTCTCAGTGTCTCAGTGTCTCTGAGTCTCAGAGTCTCAGTGTCACAGTGTCTCTGAGTCTCAGATTCTCTGTGTCTCTGTGTCTCAGCGTCTCTTTGTCTCAATGTCTCAGCATCTATGTGTCTCAGTGTCTCTGTGTCTCAGTGTCTCTGAGTCTCAGTGTCTCTGTGTCTCAGTGTCTCTGTGTCTCAGCGTCTGTGTCTCAGTGTCTCAGAGTCTCAGTGTCTCTGTGTCTCAGTGTCTCTGTGTCTCAGCGTCTCAGTGTCTCTGAGTCTCAGAGTCTCAGTGTCTCTGAGTCTCAGTGTCTCAGCGTCTCCGTGTCTTGGTGTCTCAGAGTCTCAGTGTCTCTGTGCCTCAGTGTCTCTGTGTCTCTGTGTCTCAGTGTCTCTGTGTTTCAGTGTCTCAGTGTCTCTGAGTCTCAGAGTCTCAGTGTCTCTGTCTCAGCGTCTCAGCGTCTCAGAGTCTCAGACTCTCAGAGTCTCAGTGTCTCTGTGTCTCAGTGTCTCTGTGTCTCTGAGTCTCAGAGTCTCAGTGTCTCTGTGTCTCAGTGTCTCAGTGTCTCTGAGTCTCAGAGTCTCAGTGTCTCTGTGTCTCAGTGTCTCTGTCTCTCAGTGTCTCTGAATCTCAGTGTCTCAGTGTCTCAGTGTCTCTGTGTCTCAGTGTCTCTGAGTCTCAGTGTCTCAGTGACTCTGTGTCTCAGTGTCTCAGAGTCTCAGTGTCTCTGTGTCTCTGTGTCTCAGAGTCTCAGTGTCTCTGTGTCTCAGTGTCTCTGAGTCTCAGTGTCTCTGTGTCTCAGTGTCTCAGAGTCTCAGTGTCTCAGTGTCCCAGTGTCTCAGAGTCTCAGTGTCTCAGTGTCTCAGTGTCTCTGTGTCTCAGAGTCTCAGTGTCTCTGTGTCTCAGTGTCTCAGTGTCTCTGTGTCTCAGTGTCTCAGAGTCTCAGTGTCTCAGTGTCTCAGAGTCTCAGTGTCTCAGTGTCTCTGTGTCTCAGTGTCTCAGTGTCTCAGTTCCTCTGTGTCTCAGTGTCTCTGAGTTCAGTGTCTCTGTGTCTCAGTGTCTCTGTGTCTCAGTGTCTCTGAGTTTCAGTGTCTCAGTGTCTCTGTGTCTCAGTGTCTCTGAGTCTCAGTGTCTCAGTGTCTCAGTGTCTCTGTGTCTCAGTGTCTCTGTGTGTCAGAGTCTCAGTGTCTCAGTGTCTCTGAGTCACAGTGTCTCAGCGTCTCAGTGTCTCTGAGTCTCTGTGTCTCAGTGTCTCAGAGTCTCAGTATCTCTGTGTCTCAGTGTCTCTGTGTCTCTGAGTCTCAGTGTCTCTGAGTCTCAGTGTCACTCTGTCTCAGTGTCTCAGTGTCTCAGTGTCTCTGAGTCTCAGTGTCTCAGAGTCTCAGTGCCTCTGCAAGTCTCAGTGTCTCTGTGTCTCAGTGTCTCAGTGTCTCAGAGTCTCTGTGTCTCTGTATCTCAGTGTCTCAGTGTATCAGTGCCTCTGTGTCTCAGTGTCTCTTTGTCTCAGTGTCTCTGTGACACAGTGTCTCTGAGTCTCAGTGTCTCAGTGTCTCTGCGTCTCAGTGTCTCTGAGTCTCAGTGTCTCTCTGTCTCAGTGTCTCAGTGTCTCAGTGTCTCTGTGACACAGTGTCTCTGAGTCTCAGTGTCTCAGTGTCTCTGCGTCTCAGTGTCTCTGAGTCTCAGTGTCTCTCTGTCTCAGTGTCTCAGTGTCTCAGTGTCTCTGTGTCTCAGTGTCTATGTGTCTCAGAGTCTCAGTGTCTCTGTGTCTCAGTGTCTCTGAGTCTCAGTTTCTCTGAGTCTCAGTGTCTCAGTGTCTCTGTGTCCCAGTGTCTCTGTGTCTCTGTCTCTGTGTCTCTGAATCTCAGTGTATCAGTGTCTCAGTGTCTCTGTGTCTCAGTGTCTCTGTGTCTCAGTGTCTCTGAGTCTCAGTGTCTCAGTGACTCTGTGTCTCAGTGTCTCAGAGTCTCAGTGTCTCTGTGTCTCAGTGTCTCTGAGTCTCAGTGTCTCAGTATCTCTGGGTCTCAGTGTCCCTGTGTCTCTGTGTCTCAGTGTCTCTGAGTCTCAGTGTCTCAGTGTCTCTGTGTCTCAGTGTCTCTGAGTCTCAGTGTCTCAGTGTCTCTGAGTCTCAGAGTCTCAGTGTCTCAGTGTCTCAGTGTCTCTGAGTCTCAGAGTCTCAGTGTCTCAGTGTCTCTGTGTCTCTTTGTCTCAGTGTGTCTGTGTCTCTGTGTATCAGTGTCTCAGTGTCTCTGTGTCTCAGAGTCTCAGTGTCTCTGAGTCTCAGAGTCTCTGTGTCTCAGTGTCTCAGCGTCTCTGTGTCTCTGTGTCTCAGCGTCTCTGTGTCTCTGTGTCTCTGTGTCTCAGTGTCTCTGTGACTCAGTGTCTCATTGTCTCTGTGCCTCAGTGTCTCTGTGTCTCAGTGTCTCAGAGTCTCAGAGTCTCAGTGTCTCTGTGTCTCAGCATCTCTGTGTCTCAGTGTCTCAGAGTCTCAGTGTCTCTGTGTCTCAGTGTCTCTGTGTCTCAGTGTCTCAGTGTCTCTGAGTCTCAGAGTCTCAGTGTCTCTGAGTCTCAGTGTCTCAGCGTCTCTGTGTCTTGGTGTCTCAGAGTCTCATGTGTCTCAGTGTCTCTGTCTCTCAGTGTCTCTGTGTCTCTGAGTCTCAAAGTCTCAGTGTCTCTGTGTCTCAGTGTCTCAGAGTCTCAGTGTCTCTGAGTCTCAGTGTCTCAGCGTCTCTGTGTCTTGGTGTCTCAGAGTCTCAGTGTCTCAGCGTCTCTGTGTCTCAGTGTCTCAGAGTCTCAGTGTCTCTGAGTCTCAGAGTCTCAGTGTCTCTGAGTCTCAGTGTCTCAGCGTCTCTGTGTCTTGGTGTCTCAGAGTCTCAGTGTCTCTGTGTCTCAGTGTGTCTGTGTCTCAGTGTCTCAGTGTCTCTGAGTCTCAGTGTCTCAGTGTCTCAGTGTCTCACTGTCTCAGTGTCTCTGAGTCTCAGTGTCTCAGTGCCTCTGTGTCTCAGTGTCTCAGTGTCTCAGTGTCTCTGAGTCTCAGAGTCTCTGTGTCTCAGCATCTCTGTGTCTCAGTGTCTCAGAGTCTCAGTGTCTCTGTGTCTCAGAGTCTCTTAGTCTCTGTGTCTCAGTGTCTCTAAGTCTCATTGTCTCTGTGTCTCAGTGTCTCTGAGTCTCAGTGTCTATGTGTCTCAGTGTCTCTGTGTCTCTGTGTCTCTGTGTCTCAGTGTCTCTGAGTCTCATTGTCTCTGTGTCTCAGTGTCTCTGTGTCTCAGTGACTCTGAGTCTCAGTGTCTCAGTGTCTCAGTGTCTCTGTGACTCAGTGTCTCTGAGTCTCACTGTCTCAGTGTCTCTATATCTCTGAGTCTCAGAGTCTCAGAGTCTCAGAGTCACAGTGTCTCTGTGTCTCAGTGTCTCTGAGTCTCAGAGTCTCAGTGTCTCAGTTTCTCTGTGTCTCAGTGTCTCTGAGTCTCAGTGTCTCAGTGTCTCTGTGTCTCAGTGTCTCAGTGTCTCTGAGTCTCAGTGTCTTTGTGTCTCAGTGTCTCAGTGTCTCAGTGTCTCAGTGTCTCTGAGTCTCAGTGTCTCAGAGTCTCAGTGCCTCTGCAAGTCTCAGTGTCTCTGTGTCTCAGTGTCTCAGTGTCTCAGAGTCTCAGTGTCACTGTATCTCAGTGTCTCAGTGTCTCAGTGTCTCTGAGTCTCAGAGTCTCAGTGTCTCAGTGTCTCTGAGTCTCAGAGTCTCAGTGTCACAGTGTCTCTGAGTCTCAGATTCTCTGTGTCTCTGTGTCTCAGCGTCTCTTTGTCTCAATGTCTCAGCATCTATGTGTCTCAGTGTCTCTGTGTCTCAGTGTCTCTGAGTCTCAGTGTCTCTGTGTCTCAGTGTCTCTGTGTCTCAGCGTCTGTGTCTCAGTGTCTCAGAGTCTCAGTGTCTCTGTGTCTCAGTGTCTCTGTGTCTCAGCGTCTCAGTGTCTCTGAGTCTCAGAGTCTCAGTGTCTCTGAGTCTCAGTGTCTCAGCGTCTCCGTGTCTTGGTGTCTCAGAGTCTCAGTGTCTCTGTGCCTCAGTGTCTCTGTGTCTCTGTGTCTCAGTGTCTCTGTGTTTCAGTGTCTCAGTGTCTCTGAGTCTCAGAGTCTCAGTGTCTCTGTCTCAGCGTCTCAGCGTCTCAGAGTCTCAGACTCTCAGAGTCTCAGTGTCTCTGTGTCTCAGTGTCTCTGTGTCTCTGAGTCTCAGAGTCTCAGTGTCTCTGTGTCTCAGTGTCTCAGTGTCTCTGAGTCTCAGAGTCTCAGTGTCTCTGTGTCTCAGTGTCTCAGCGTCTCTGTGTCTCAGTGTCTCAGCGTCTCAGTGTCTCAGTGTCTCAGTGTCTCTGAGTCTCAGAGTCTCAGTGTCTCTTTGTCTCAGTGTCTCAGAGTCTCAGAGTCTCCGTGTCTCTGTGTCTCAGTGTCTCAGCGTCTCTGTGTCTCACTGTCTCAGTGTCTCAGTGTCTCTGAGTCTCAGAGTCTCAGTGTCTCTGTGTCTCAGCGTCTCTGTGTCTCAGTGTCTCAGAGTCTCAGTGTCTCCGTGTCTCAGTGTCTCTGAGTCTCAGTGTCTTGTGTCTCAGTGTCTCAGTGTATCTGTGCCTCAGTGTCTCTGAGTCTCGGTGTCTCTGTGTCTCTGTGTCTCAGTGTCTCAGTGTCTCAGAGTCTCAGTGTCTCTGTGTCTCAGTGTCTCAGCGTCTCTGTGTCTCTGTGTCTCTGTGTCTCAGTGTCTCAGCGTCTCTGTGTCTCTGTGTCTCAGTGTCTCAGTGTCTCTGTGCCTCAGTGTCTCAGTGTCTCAGTGTCTCTGAGTCTCAGAGTCTCATTGTCTCAGTGTCTCTGAGTCTCTGTGTCTCAGTGTCTCAGCGTCTCTGTGTCTCAGCGTCTCTGTGTCTCAGTGTCTCAGCGTCTCTGTGTCTCAGTGTCTCTGTGTCTCAGTGTCTCTGAGTCTCAGTGTCTCTTTGTCTCAGTGTTTCAGTGTCTCAGTGTCTCAGTGTCTCTGAGTCTCAGAGTCTCAGTGCCTCAGTGTCTCTGAGTCTCAGAGTCTCAGTGTCTCAGCGTCTCTGTTTCTCTGTGTCTCTGTGTCTCAGCGTCTCTGTGTCTCTGTGTCTCAGTGTCTCTGTGACTCAGTGTCTCATTGTCTCTGTGCCTCAGTGTCTCTGTGCCTCAGTGTCTCAGTGTCTCAGAGTCTCAGTGTCTCTGTGTCTCAGTGTCTCAGCGTCTCTGTGTCTCTGAGTCTCTGTGTCTCAGTGTCTCAGTGTCGCTGTGCCTCAGTGTCTCAGTGTCTCTGAGTCTCAGATTCTCTGTGTCTCTGTGTCTCAGCGTCTCTTTGTCTCAATATCTCAGCGTCTCTGTGTCTCAGTGTCTCTGTGTCTCAGTGTCTCTGAGTCTCAGTGTCTCTTTGTCTCAGTGTTTCAGTGTCTCAGTGTCTCAGCGTCACTGTGTCTCAGTGTCTCTGTGTCTCAGTGTCTCTGAGTCTCAGTGTCTCAGTGTCTCTGTGTCTCAGAGTCTCAGTGTTTCAGTGTCTCTGTGTCTCAGTGTCTCAGTGTCTCTGTGTCTCAGTGTCTCTGTGTCTCAGTGTCTCAGAGTGTCTGTGTCTCAGTGTCTCAGTGTCTCTGTGTCTCAGAGTCTCAGTGTCTCAGTGTCTCTGTGTCTCAGTGTCTCTGTGTCTCAGTGTCTCTGTGACTCAGAGTCTCAGTGTCTCTGTGTCTCAGTGTCTCAGAGTCTCAGTGTCTCAGTATCTCAGTGTCTCTGTGACTCAGTGTCTCAGTGTCTCTGTGTCTGAGTGTCTCAGTGTCTCTGTGTCTCAGTGTCTCAGTGTCTCTTTGTCTCAGTGTCTCTGAGTCTCAGTGTCTCAGTGTCTCAGTGTCTCTGTGTCTCAGTGTCTCTGTGTCTCAGAGTCTCAGTGTCTCTGTGTCTCAGTGTCTCTGTGTCTCAGAGTCTCAGTGTCTCTGTGTCTCAGTGTCTCTGAGTCTCAGTGTCTCTGTGTCTCAGTGTCTCAGTGTCTCAGTTCCTCTGTGTCTCAGTGTCTCTGAGTTCAGTGTCTCTGTGTCTCAGTGTCTCTGTGTCTCAGTGTCTCTGAGTTTCAGTGTCTCAGTGTCTCTGTGTCTCAGTGTCTCTGAGTCTCAGTGTCTTTGTGTCTCAGTGTCTCAGTGTCTCTGTGTCTCAGTGTCTCTGTGTGTCAGAGTCTCATTGTCTCAGTGTCTCAGTGTCTCTGAGTCACAGTGTCTCAGCGTCTCAGTGTCTCTGAGTCTCTGTGTCTCAGTGTCTCAGAGTCTCAGTATCTCTGTGTCTCAGTGTCTCTGTGTCTCTGAGTCTCAGTGTCTCTGAGTCTCAGTGTCACTCTGTCTCAGTGTCTCAGTGTCTCAGTGTCTCTGAGTCTCAGTGTCTCAGAGTCTCAGTGCCTCTGCAAGTCTCAGTGTCTCTGTGTCTCAGTGTCTCAGTGTCTCAGAGTCTCAGTGTATCTGTATCTCAGTGTCTCAGTGTATCAGTGCCTCTGTGTCTCAGTGTCTCTTTGTCTCAGTGTCTCTGTGACACAGTGTCTCTGAGTCTCAGTGTCTCAGTGTCTCTGCGTCTCAGTGTCTCTGAGTCTCAGTGTCTCTCTGTCTCAGTGTCTCAGTGTCTCAGTGTCTCTGTGACACAGTGTCTCTGAGTCTCAGTGTCTCAGTGTCTCTGCGTCTCAGTGTCTCTGAGTCTCAGTGTCTCTCTGTCTCAGTGTCTCAGTGTCTCAGTGTCTCTGTGTCTCAGTGTCTATGTGTCTCAGAGTCTCAGTGTCTCTGTGTCTCAGTGTCTCAGTGTCTCTGAGTCTCAGTGTCTATGTGTCTCAGTGTCTCTGAGTCACAGTGTCTCAGTGTCTCTGAGTCTCAGTTTCTCTGAGTCTCAGTGTCTCAGTGTCTCTGTGTCCCAGTGTCTCTGTGTCTCTGTCTCTGTGTCTCTGAATCTCAGTGTCTCAGTGTCTCAGTGTCTCTGTGTCTCAGTGTCTCTGTGTCTCAGTGTCTCTGAGTCTCAGTGTCTCAGTGACTCTGTGTCTCAGTGTCTCAGAGTCTCAGTGTCTCTGTGTCTCAGTGTCTCTGAGTCTCAGTGTCTCAGTATCTCTGGGTCTCAGTGTCCCTGTGTCTCTGTGTCTCAGTGTCTCTGAGTCTCAGTGTCTCAGTGTCTCTGTGTCTCAGTGTCTCTGAGTCTCAGTGTCTCAGTGTCTCTGAGTCTCAGAGTCTCAGTGTCTCAGTGTCTCAGTGTCTCTGAGTCTCAGAGTCTCAGTGTCTCAGTGTCTCTGTGTCTCTTTGTCTCAGTGTGTCTGTGTCTCTGTGTATCAGTGTCTCAGTGTCTCTGTGTCTCAGAGTCTCAGTGTCTCTGAGTCTCAGAGTCTCTGTGTCTCAGTGTCTCAGCGTCTCTGTGTCTCTGTGTCTCAGCGTCTCTGTGTCTCTGTGTCTCTGTGTCTCAGTGTCTCTGTGACTCAGTGTCTCATTGTCTCTGTGCCTCAGTGTCTCTGTGTCTCAGTGTCTCAGAGTCTCAGAGTCTCAGTGTCTCTGTGTCTCAGCATCTCTGTGTCTCAGTGTCTCAGAGTCTCAGTGTCTCTGTGTCTCAGTGTCTCTGTGTCTCAGTGTCTCAGTGTCTCTGAGTCTCAGAGTCTCAGTGTCTCTGAGTCTCAGTGTCTCAGCGTCTCTGTGTCTTGGTGTCTCAGAGTCTCATGTGTCTCAGTGTCTCTGTCTCTCAGTGTCTCTGTGTCTCTGAGTCTCAAAGTCTCAGTGTCTCTGTGTCTCAGTGTCTCAGAGTCTCAGTGTCTCTGAGTCTCAGTGTCTCAGCGTCTCTGTGTCTTGGTGTCTCAGAGTCTCAGTGTCTCAGCGTCTCTGTGTCTCAGTGTCTCAGAGTCTCAGTGTCTCTGAGTCTCAGAGTCTCAGTGTCTCTGAGTCTCAGTGTCTCAGCGTCTCTGTGTCTTGGTGTCTCAGAGTCTCAGTGTCTCTGTGTCTCAGTGTGTCTGTGTCTCAGTGTCTCAGTGTCTCTGAGTCTCAGTGTCTCAGTGTCTCAGTGTCTCAGTGTCTCTGAGTCTCAGTGTCTCAGTGTCTCTGTGTCTCAGTGTCTCAGTGTCTCAGTGTCTCTGAGTCTCAGAGTCTCTGTGTCTCAGCGTCTCTGTGTCTCAGTGTCTCAGAGTCTCAGTGTCTCTGTGTCTCAGAGTCTCTTAGTCTCTGTGTCTCAGTGTCTCTAAGTCTCATTGTCTCTGTGTCTCAGTGTCTCTGAGTCTCAGTGTCTATGTGTCTCAGTGTCTCAGTGTCTCTGTGTCTCTGTGTCTCTGTGTCTCAGTGTCTCTGAGTCTCATTGTCTCTGTGTCTCAGTGTCTCTGTGTCTCTGTGTCTCAGTGACTCTGAGTCTCAGTGTCTCAGTGTCTCAGTGTCTCTGTGACTCAGTGTCTCTGAGTCTCACTGTCTCAGTGTCTCTATGTCTCTGAGTCTCAGAGTCTCAGAGTCTCAGAGTCACAGTGTCTCTGTGTCTCAGTGTCTCAGTGTCTCTGAGTCTCAGAGTCTCAGTGTCTCAGTTTCTCTGTGTCTCAGTGTCTCTGAGTCTCAGTGTCTCTGTGTCTCAGTGTCTCTGTGTCTCAGTGTCTCTGAGTTTCAGTGTCTCAGTGTCTCTGTGTCTCAGTGTCTCAGTGTCTCTGAGTCTCAGTGTCTTTGTGTCTCAGTGTCTCAGTGTCTCAGTGTCTCAGTGTCTCTGAGTCTCAGTGTCTCAGAGTCTCAGTGCCTCTGCAAGTCTCAGTGTCTCTGTGTCTCAGTGTCTCAGTGTCTCAGAGTCTCAGTGTCACTGTATCTCAGTGTCTCAGTGTCTCAGTGTCTCTGAGTCTCAGAGTCTCAGTGTCTCTGAGTCTCAGAGTCTCAGTGTCACAGTGTCTCTGAGTCTCAGATTCTCTGTGTCTCTGTGTCTCAGCGTCTCTTTGTCTCAATGTCTCAGCATCTATGTGTCTCAGTGTCTCTGTGTCTCAGTGTCTCTGAGTCTCAGTGTCTCTGTGTCTCAGTGTCTCTGTGTCTCAGCGTCTGTGTCTCAGTGTCTCAGAGTCTCAGTGTCTCTGTGTCTCAGTGTCTCTGTGTCTCAGCGTCTCAGTGTCTCTGAGTCTCAGAGTCTCAGTGTCTCTGAGTCTCAGTGTCTCAGCGTCTCCGTGTCTTGGTGTCTCAGAGTCTCAGTGTCTCTGTGTCTCAGTGTCTCTGTGTCTCTGTGTCTCAGTGTCTCTGTGTTTCAGTGTCTCAGTGTCTCTGAGTCTCAGAGTCTCAGTGTCTCTGTCTCAGCGTCTCAGAGTCTCAGACTCTCAGAGTCTCAGTGTCTCTGTGTCTCAGTGTCTCTGTGTCTCTGAGTCTCAGAGTCTCAGTGTCTCTGTGTCTCAGTGTCTCAGTGTCTCTGAGTCTCAGAGTCTCAGTGTCTCTGTGTCTCAGTGTCTCAGCGTCTCTGTGTCTCAGTGTCTCAGCGTCTCTGTGTCTCAGTGTCTCAGTGTCTCAGTGTCTCTGAGTCTCAGAGTCTCAGTGTCTCTTTGTCTCAGTGTCTCAGGGTCTCAGAGTCTCAGTGTCTCTGTGTCTCAGTGTCTCAGCGTCTCTGTGTCTCACTGTCTCAGTGTCTCAGTGTCTCTGAGTCTCAGAGTCTCAGTGTCTCTGTGTCTCAGCGTCTCTGTGTCTCAGTGTCTCAGAGTCTCAGTGTCTCCGTGTCTCAGTGTCTCTGAGTCTCAGTGTCTCTGTGTCTAAGTGTCTCAGTGTATCTGTGCCTCAGTGTCTCTGAGTCTCGGTGTCTCTGTGTCTCTGTGTCTCTGTGTCTCAGTGTCTCAGTGTCTCAGAGTCTCAGTGTCTCTGTGTCTCAGTGTCTCAGCGTCTCTGTGTCTCTGTGTCTCAGTGTCTCAGTGTCTCTGTGCCTCAGTGTCTCAGTGTCTCAGTGTCTCTGAGTCTCTGAGTCTCAGTGTCTCTGAGTCTCAGAGTCTCAGTGTCTCTGTGTCTCAGTGTCTCAGCGTCTCTGCGTCTCAGTGTCTCTGTGTCTCAGTGTCTCTGAGTCTCAGAGTCTCTTTGTCTCAGTGTTAAGTGTCTCAGTGTCTCAGTGTCTCTGAGACTCAGAGTCTCAGTGTCTCAGTGTCTCTGAGTCTCAGAGTCTCTGTGTCTCTGTGTCTCAGCGTCTCTGTGTCTCAGTGTCTCAGCGTCTCTGTGTCTCAGTGTCTCTGAGTCTCAGTGTCTCTTGGTCTCAGTGTTTCAGTCTCTCAGTGTCTCTGAGACTCAGAGTCTCAGTGTCTCAGTGTCTCTGAGTCTCAGAGTCTCTGTGTCTCTGTGTCTCAGCGTCTCTGTGTCTCAGTGTCTCAGAGTCTCAGCGTCTCTGTGTCTCAGTGTCTCAGCTGTCTGAGTCTCAGTGTTTCAGTGTCTCTGTGTCTCTGTGTCTCAGTGTCTCAGTGTCTCAGAGTCTCAGTGTCTCTGTGTCTCAGTGTCCCAGTGTCTCTGTGCCTCAGTGTCTCAGTGTCTCTGAGTCTCAGAGTCTCATTGTCTCAGTGTCTCTGAGTCTCAGTGTCTCTGTGTCTCATTGTTTCAGTGTCTCTGTGTCTCTGTGTCTCAGTGTCTCAGTGTCTCAGAGTCTCAGTGTCTCTGTGTCTCAGTGTCTCAGCGTCTCTGTGTCTCAGTGTCTCAGTGTCTCGGAGTCTCAGTGTCTCTGTGTCTCAGTGTCTCAGCGTCTCTGTGTCTCTGTGTCTCTGTGTCTCTGGGTCTCAGTGTCTCAGTGTCTCTGTGCCTCAGTGTCTCAGTGTCTCAGTGTCTCTGAGTCTCAGAGTCTCATTGTCTCAGTGTCTCTGAGTCTCAGTGTCTCTGTGTCTCAGTGTTTCAGTGTCTCTGTGTCTCAGTGTCTCAGTGTCTCAGAGTCTCAGTGTCTCTGTGTCTCAGTGTCTCAGCGTCTCTGTGTCTCTGTGTCTCTGTGTCTCAGTGTCTCAGTGTCTCTGTGCCTCAGTGTCTCAGTGTCTCAGTGTCTCAGTGTCTCTGAGTCTCAGAGTCTCATTGTCTCAGTGTCTCTGAGTCTCAGAGTCTCTGTGTCTCAGTGTCTCAGCGTCTCTGTGTCTCAGCGTCTCTGTGTCTCAGTGTCTCAGCGTCTCTGTGTCTCAGTGTCTCTGTGTCTCAGTGTCTCTGAGTCTCAGAGTCTCTTTGTCTCAGTGTCTCAGTGTCTCAGTGTCTCTGAGTCTCAGTGTCTCAGTGCCTCAGTGTCTCTGAGTCTCAGAGTCTCAGTGTCTCAGCGTCTCTGTGTCTCTGTGCCTCTGTGTCTCAGCGTCTCTGTGTCTCTGTGTCTCAGTGTCTCTGTGACTCAGTGTCTCATTGTCTCTGTGCCTCAGTGTCTCAGTGTCTCAGTGTCTCAGTGTCTCAGTGTCTCTGTGCCTCAGTGCCTCAGTGTCTCAGTGTCTCAGAGTCTCAGTGTCTCTGTGTCTCAGTGTCTCAGCGTCTCTGTGTCTCTGTGTCTCTGTGTCTCAGTGTCTCACTGTCTCTGTGCCTCAGTGTCTCAGTGTCTCTGAGTCTCAGATTCTCTGTGTCTCTGTGTCTCAGCGTCTCTTTGTCTCAATATCTCAGCGTCTCTGTGTCTCAGTGTCTCTGTGTCTCAGTGTCTCTGAGTCTCAGTGTCTCTTTGTCTCAGTGTTTCAGTGTCTCAGTGTCTCAGCGTCTCTGTGTCTCAGTGTCTCTGTGTCTCAGTGTCTCTGAGTCTCAGTGTCTCTTTGTCTCAGAGTTTCAGTGTCTCATTGTCTCTTTGTCTCAGTGTTTCAGTGTCTCTGTGTCTCTTTGTCTCAGTGTTTCAGTGTCTCTGCGTCTCTTTGTCTCAGTGTCTCAGTTTCTCAGTGTCTCAGTGTCTCTGAGTCTCAGAGTCTCAGTGCCTCAGTGTCTCTGAGTCTCAGAGTCTCTGTGTCTCAGTGTCTCAGAGTCTCAGAGTCTCTGTGTCTCAGTGTCTCAGCGTCTCTGTGTCTCTGTCTCAGCGTCTCTGTGTCTCTGTGTCTCTGTGCCTCAGTGTCTCTGTGTCTCTGTGTCTCAGTGTCTCTGAGTCTCAGTGTCTCTTCGTCTCAGTGTTTCAGTGTCTCTGTGTCTCAGTGTCTCAGTGTCTCAGTGTCTCAGAGTCTCAGTGTCTCTGTGTCTCAGTGACTCAGCGTCTCTGTGTCTATGTGTCTCAGTGTCTCTGTGCCTCTGTGTCTCAGAGTCTCAGTGTCTCTGTGTCTCAGTGTCTCAGCGTCTCTGTGTCTCTGTGTCTCTGTGTCTCTGTGTCTCAGTGTCTCTGTGCCTCAGTGTCTCAGTGTCTCAGTGTCTCTGAGTCTCAGAGTCTCAGTGTCTCTGTGTCTCAGTGTCTCAGCTGTCTGTGTCTCAGTGTCTATGTGTCTCTGAGTCTCAGAGTCTCAGAGTCTCAGAGTCTCAGTGTCTTTGTGTCTCAGTGTCTCAGCGTCTCTGTGCCTCTGTGTCTCAGTGTCTCAGTGTCTCAGTGTCTCTGTGCCTCTGTGTCTCAGAGTCTCAGTGTCTCAGTGTCTCAGTGTCTCAGCGTCTCTGTGTCTCTGTGTCTCTGTGTCTCAGTGTCTCAGCGTCTCTGTGTCTCTGTGTCTCTGTGTCTCAGTGTCTCAGTGTCTCTGTGCCTCAGTGTCTCAGTGTCTCTGAGTCTCAGAGTCTCAGTGTCTCTGTGTCTCAGTGTCTCAGCTGTCTGTGTCTCAGTGTTTCAGTGTCTCTGTGTCTCTGTGTCTCAGTGTCTCAGTGTCTCAGAGTCTCAGTGTCTCTGTGTCTCAGTGTCTCAGTGTCTCTGTGCCTCAGTGTCTCAGTGTCTCAGTGTCTCAGTGTCTCAGAGTCTCATTGTCTCAGTGTCTCTGAGCCTCAGTGTCTCTGTGTCTCAGTGTTTCAGTGTCTCTGTGTCTCAGTGTCTCAGTGTCTCAGAGTCTCAGTGTCTCTGTGTCTCAGTGTCTCAGCGTCTCTGTGTCTCTGTGTCTCTGTGTCTCAGTGTCTCAGTGTCTCAGTGTCTCAGAGTCTCAGTGACTCTGTGTCTCTGTGTCTCAGCGTCTCTGTGTCTCTGTGTCTCTGTGTCTCAGTGTCTCAGTGTCTCTGTGCCTCAGTGTCTCAGTGTCTCAGTGTCTCTGAGTCTCAGAGTCTCATTGTCTCAGTGTCTCTGAGTCTCAGTGTCTCTGTGTCTCAGTGTTTCAGTGTCTCTGTGTCTCTGTGTCTCAGTGTCTCAGTGTCTCAGAGTCTCAGTGTCTCTGTGTCTCTGTGTCTCAGTGTCTCAGCGTCTCTGTGTCTCTGTGTCTCAGTGTCTCAGTGTCTCTGTGCCTCAGTGTATCAGTGTCTCTGAGTCTCAGAGTCTCATTGTCTCAGTGTCTCTGAGTCTCAGAGTCTCTGTGTCTCAGTGTCTCAGCGTCTCTGTGTCTCAGCGTCTCTGTGTCTCAGTGTCTCAGCGTCTCTGTGTCTCAGTGTCTCTGTGTCTCAGTGTCTCTGAGTCTCAGTGTCTCTTTGTCTCAGTGTCTCAGTGTCTCAGTGTCTCTGAGTCTCAGAGTCTCAGTGCCTCAGTGTCTCTGAGTCTCAGAGTCTCAGTGTCTCAGCGTCTCTGTTTCTCTGTGTCTCTGTGTCTCAGCGTCTCTGTGTCTCTGTGTCTCAGTGTCTCTGTGACTCAGTGTCTCATTGTCTCTGTGCCTCAGTGTCTCAGTGTCTCAGTGTCTCAGTGTCTCGCAGTCTCAGAGTCTCAGTGTCTCTGTGTCTCAGTGTCTCAGTGTCTCTGTGCCTCAGTGTCTCAGTGTCTCAGAGTCTCAGTGACTCTGAGTCTCAGTGTCTCAGTGTCTCAGTGTCTCTGTGACTCAGTGTCTCTGAGTCTCACTGTCTCAGTGTCTCTATGTCTCTGAGTCTCAGAGTCTCAGAGTCTCAGAGTCACAGTGTCTCTGTGTCTCAGTGTCTCAGTGTCTCTGAGTCTCAGAGTCTCAGTGTCTCAGTTTCTCTGTGTCTCAGTGTCTCTGAGTCTCAGTGTCTCAGTGTCTCTGTGTCTCAGTGTCTCAGTGTCTCTGAGTCTCAGTGTCTTTGTGTCTCAGTGTCTCAGTGTCTCAGTGTCTCAGTGTCTCTGAGTCTCAGTGTCTCAGAGTCTCAGTGCCTCTGCAAGTCTCAGTGTCTCTGTGTCTCAGTGTCTCAGTGTCTCAGAGTCTCAGTGTCACTGTATCTCAGTGTCTCAGTGTCTCAGTGTCTCTGAGTCTCAGAGTCTCAGTGTCTCAGTGTCTCTGAGTCTCAGAGTCTCAGTGTCACAGTGTCTCTGAGTCTCAGATTATCTGTGTCTCTGTGTCTCAGCGTCTCTTTGTCTCAATGTCTCAGCATCTATGTGTCTCAGTGTCTCTGTGTCTCAGTGTCTCTGAGTCTCAGTGTCTCTGTGTCTCAGTGTCTCTGTGTCTCAGCGTCTGTGTCTCAGTGTCTCAGAGTCTCAGTGTCTCTGTGTCTCAGTGTCTCTGTGTCTCAGCGTCTCAGTGTCTCTGAGTCTCAGAGTCTCAGTGTCTCTGAGTCTCAGTGTCTCAGCGTCTCCGTGTCTTGGTGTCTCAGAGTCTCAGTGTCTCTGTGCCTCAGTGTCTCTGTGTCTCTGTGTCTCAGTGTCTCTGTGTTTCAGTGTCTCAGTGTCTCTGAGTCTCAGAGTCTCAGTGTCTCTGTCTCAGCGTCTCAGCGTCTCAGAGTCTCAGACTCTCAGAGTCTCAGTGTTTCTGTGTCTCAGTGTCTCTGTGTCTCTGAGTCTCAGAGTCTCAGTGTCTCTGTGTCTCAGTGTCTCAGTGTCTCTGAGTCTCAGAGTCTCAGTGTCTCTGTGTCTCAGTGTCTCAGCGTCTCTGTGTCTCAGTGACTCAGCGTCTCAGTGTCTCAGTGTCTCAGTGTCTCTGAGTCTCAGAGTCTCAGTGTCTCTTTGTCTCAGTGTCTCAGAGTCTCAGAGTCTCAGTGTCTCTGTGTCTCAGTGTCTCAGCGTCTCTGTGTCTCACTGTCTCAGTGTCTCAGTGTCTCTGAGTCTCAGAGTCTCAGTGTCTCTGTGTCTCAGCGTCTCTGTGTCTCAGTGTCTCAGAGTCTCAGTGTCTCCGTGTCTCAGTGTCTCTGAGTCTCAGTGTCTCTGTGTCTCAGTGTCTCAGTGTATCTGTGCCTCAGTGTCTCTGAGTCTCGGTGTCTCTGTGTCTCTGTGTCTCAGTGTCTCAGTGTCTCAGAGTCTCAGAGTCTCAGTGTCTCTGTGTCTCAGTGTCTCAGCGTCTCTGTGTCTCTGTGTCTCTGTGTCTCAGTGTCTCAGCGTCTCTGTGTCTCTGTGTCTCAGTGTCTCAGTGTCTCTGTGCCTCAGTGTCTCAGTGTCTCAGTGTCTCTGAGTCTCAGAGTCTCATTGTCTCAGTGTCTCTGAGTCTCAGAGTCTCTGTGTCTCAGTGTCTCAGCGTCTCTGTGTCTCAGCGTCTCTGTGTCTCAGTGTCTCAGCGTCTCTGTGTCTCAGTGTCTCTGTGTCTCAGTGTCTCTGAGTCTCAGTGTCTCTTTGTCTCAGTGTTTCAGTGTCTCAGTGTCTCAGTGTCTCTGAGTCTCAGAGTCTCAGTGCCTCAGTGTCTCTGAGTCTCAGAGTCTCAGTGTCTCAGCGTCTCTGTTTCTCTGTGTCTCTGTGTCTCAGCGTCTCTGTGTCTCTGTGTCTCATTGTCTCAGTGTCTCAGTGTCTCAGTGTCTCAGTGTCTCGCAGTCTCAGAGTCTCAGTGTCTCTGTGTCTCAGTGTCTCAGTGTCTCTGTGCCTCAGTGTCTCAGTGTCTCAGAGTCTCAGTGTCTCTGTGTCTCAGTGTCTCAGCGTCTCTGTGTCTCTGAGTCTCTGTGTCTCAGTGTCTCAGTGTCGCTGTGCCTCAGTGTCTCAGTGTCTCTGAGTCTCAGATTCTCTGTGTCTCTGTGTCTCAGCGTCTCTTTGTCTCAATATCTCAGCGTCTCTGTGTCTCAGTGTCTCTGTGTCTCAGTGTCTCTGAGTCTCAGTGTCTCTTTGTCTCAGTGTTTCAGTGTCTCAGTGTCTCAGTGTCTCAGCGTCACTGTGTCTCAGTGTCTCTGTGTCTCAGTGTCTCTGAGTCTCAGTGTCTCAGTGTCTCTGTGTCTCAGAGTCTCAGTGTTTCAGTGTCTCTGTGTCTCAGTGTCTCAGTGTCTCTGTGTCTCAGTGTCTCTGTGTCTCAGTGTCTCAGAGTGTCTGTGTCTCAGTGTCTCAGTGTCTCAGTGTCTCTGTGTCTCAGAGTCTCAGTGTCTCAGTGTCTCTGTGTCTCAGTGTCTCAGTGTCTCTGTGTCTCAGTGTCTCTGTGACTCAGAGTCTCAGTGTCTCTGTGTCTCAGTGTCTCAGAGTCTCAGTGTCTCAGTGTCTCTGTGACTCAGTGTCTCAGTGTCTCTGTGTCTCAGTGTCTCAGTGTCTCTGTGTCTCAGTGTCTCAGCGTCTCTTTGTCTCAGTGTCTCTGAGTCTCAGTGTCTCAGTGTCTCAGTGTCTCTGTGTCTCAGTGTCTCTGTGTCTCAGAGTCTCAGTGTCTCTGTGTCTCAGTGTCTCTGTGTCTCAGAGTCTCAGTGTCTCTGTGTCTCAGTGTCTCTGAGTCTCAGTGTCTCTGTGTCTCAGTGTCTCAGAGTCTCAGTGTCTCAGTGTCCCAGTGTCTCAGAGTCTCAGTGTCTCAGTGTCTCAGTGTCTCTGTGTCTCAGAGTCTCAGTGTCTCTGTGTCTCAGTGTCTCAGTGTCTCTGTGTCTCAGTGTCTCAGAGTCTCAGTGTCTCAGTGTCTCAGAGTCTCAGTGTCTCAGTGTCTCTGTGTCTCAGTGTCTCAGTGTCTCAGTTCCTCTGTGTCTCAGTGTCTCTGAGTTCAGTGTCTCTGTGTCTCAGTGTCTCTGTGTCTCAGTGTCTCTGAGTTTCAGTGTCTCAGTGTCTCTGTGTCTCAGTGTCTCTGAGTCTCAGTGTCTTTGTGTCTCAGTGTCTCAGTGTCTCTGTGTCTCAGTGTCTCTGTGTGTCAGAGTCTCATTGTCTCAGTGTCTCAGTGTCTCTGAGTCACAGTGTCTCAGCGTCTCAGTGTCTCTGAGTCTCTGTGTCTCAGTGTCTCAGAGTCTCAGTATCTCTGTGTCTCAGTGTCTCTGTGTCTCTGAGTCTCAGTGTCTCTGAGTCTCAGTGTCACTCTGTCTCAGTGTCTCAGTGTCTCAGTGTCTCTGAGTCTCAGTGTCTCAGAGTCTCAGTGCCTCTGCAAGTCTCAGTGTCTCTGTGTCTCAGTGTCTCAGTGTCTCAGACTCTCAGTGTCTCTGTATCTCAGTGTCTCAGTGTATCAGTGCCTCTGTGTCTCAGTGTCTCTTTGTCTCAGTGTCTCTGTGACACAGTGTCTCTGAGTCTCAGTGTCTCAGTGTCTCTGCGTCTCAGTGTCTCTGAGTCTCATTGTCTCTCTGTCTCAGTGTCTCAGTGTCTCAGTGTCTCTGTGACACAGTGTCTCTGAGTCTCAGTGTCTCAGTGTCTCTGCGTCTCAGTGTCTCTGAGTCTCAGTGTCTCTCTGTCTCAGTGTCTCTGTGTCTCAGTGTCTATGTGTCTCAGAGTCTCAGTGTCTCTGTGTCTCAGTGTCTCAGTGTCTCTGAGTCTCAGTGTCTATGTGTCTCAGTGTCTCAGCGTCTCTGTGTCTCAGTGACTCTGTGTCTCTGTGTCTCAGCGTCTCTGTGTCTCTGTGTCTCTGTGTCTCAGTGTCTCAGTGTCTCTGTGCCTCAGTGTCTCAGTGTCTCAGTGTCTCTGAGTCTCAGAGTCTCATTGTCTCAGTGTCTCTGAGTCTCAGTGTCTCTGTGTCTCAGTGTTTCAGTGTCTCTGTGTCTCTGTGTCTCAGTGTCTCAGTGTCTCAGAGTCTCAGTGTCTCTGTGTCTCTGTGTCTCAGTGTCTCAGCGTCTCTGTGTCTCTGTGTCTCAGTGTCTCAGTGTCTCTGTGCCTCAGTGTATCAGTGTCTCTGAGTCTCAGAGTCTCATTGTCTCAGTGTCTCTGAGTCTCAGAGTCTCTGTGTCTCAGTGTCTCAGCGTCTCTGTGTCTCAGCGTCTCTGTGTCTCAGTGTCTCAGCGTCTCTGTGTCTCAGTGTCTCTGTGTCTCAGTGTCTCTGAGTCTCAGTGTCTCTTTGTCTCAGTGTCTCAGTGTCTCAGTGTCTCTGAGTCTCAGAGTCTCAGTGCCTCAGTGTCTCTGAGTCTCAGAGTCTCAGTGTCTCAGCGTCTCTGTTTCTCTGTGTCTCTGTGTCTCAGCGTCTCTGTGTCTCTGTGTCTCAGTGTCTCTGTGACTCAGTGTCTCATTGTCTCTGTGCCTCAGTGTCTCAGTGTCTCAGTGTCTCAGTGTCTCGCAGTCTCAGAGTCTCAGTGTCTCTGTGTCTCAGTGTCTCAGTGTCTCTGTGCCTCAGTGTCTCAGTGTCTCAGAGTCTCAGTGACTCTGAGTCTCAGTGTCTCAGTGTCTCAGTGTCTCTGTGACTCAGTGTCTCTGAGTCTCACTGTCTCAGTGTCTCTATGTCTCTGAGTCTCAGAGTCTCAGAGTCTCAGAGTCACAGTGTCTCTGTGTCTCAGTGTCTCAGTGTCTCTGAGTCTCAGAGTCTCAGTGTCTCAGTTTCTCTGTGTCTCAGTGTCTCTGAGTCTCAGTGTCTCAGTGTCTCTGTGTCTCAGTGTCTCAGTGTCTCTGAGTCTCAGTGTCTTTGTGTCTCAGTGTCTCAGTGTCTCAGTGTCTCAGTGTCTCTGAGTCTCAGTGTCTCAGAGTCTCAGTGCCTCTGCAAGTCTCAGTGTCTCTGTGTCTCAGTGTCTCAGTGTCTCAGAGTCTCAGTGTCACTGTATCTCAGTGTCTCAGTGTCTCAGTGTCTCTGAGTCTCAGAGTCTCAGTGTCTCAGTGTCTCTGAGTCTCAGAGTCTCAGTGTCACAGTGTCTCTGAGTCTCAGATTATCTGTGTCTCTGTGTCTCAGCGTCTCTTTGTCTCAATGTCTCAGCATCTATGTGTCTCAGTGTCTCTGTGTCTCAGTGTCTCTGAGTCTCAGTGTCTCTGTGTCTCAGTGTCTCTGTGTCTCAGCGTCTGTGTCTCAGTGTCTCAGAGTCTCAGTGTCTCTGTGTCTCAGTGTCTCTGTGTCTCAGCGTCTCAGTGTCTCTGAGTCTCAGAGTCTCAGTGTCTCTGAGTCTCAGTGTCTCAGCGTCTCCGTGTCTTGGTGTCTCAGAGTCTCAGTGTCTCTGTGCCTCAGTGTCTCTGTGTCTCTGTGTCTCAGTGTCTCTGTGTTTCAGTGTCTCAGTGTCTCTGAGTCTCAGAGTCTCAGTGTCTCTGTCTCAGCGTCTCAGCGTCTCAGAGTCTCAGACTCTCAGAGTCTCAGTGTTTCTGTGTCTCAGTGTCTCTGTGTCTCTGAGTCTCAGAGTCTCAGTGTCTCTGTGTCTCAGTGTCTCAGTGTCTCTGAGTCTCAGAGTCTCAGTGTCTCTGTGTCTCAGTGTCTCAGCGTCTCTGTGTCTCAGTGACTCAGCGTCTCAGTGTCTCAGTGTCTCAGTGTCTCTGAGTCTCAGAGTCTCAGTGTCTCTTTGTCTCAGTGTCTCAGAGTCTCAGAGTCTCAGTGTCTCTGTGTCTCAGTGTCTCAGCGTCTCTGTGTCTCACTGTCTCAGTGTCTCAGTGTCTCTGAGTCTCAGAGTCTCAGTGTCTCTGTGTCTCAGCGTCTCTGTGTCTCAGTGTCTCAGAGTCTCAGTGTCTCCGTGTCTCAGTGTCTCTGAGTCTCAGTGTCTCTGTGTCTCAGTGTCTCAGTGTATCTGTGCCTCAGTGTCTCTGAGTCTCGGTGTCTCTGTGTCTCTGTGTCTCAGTGTCTCAGTGTCTCAGAGTCTCAGAGTCTCAGTGTCTCTGTGTCTCAGTGTCTCAGCGTCTCTGTGTCTCTGTGTCTCTGTGTCTCAGTGTCTCAGCGTCTCTGTGTCTCTGTGTCTCAGTGTCTCAGTGTCTCTGTGCCTCAGTGTCTCAGTGTCTCAGTGTCTCTGAGTCTCAGAGTCTCATTGTCTCAGTGTCTCTGAGTCTCAGAGTCTCTGTGTCTCAGTGTCTCAGCGTCTCTGTGTCTCAGCGTCTCTGTGTCTCAGTGTCTCAGCGTCTCTGTGTCTCAGTGTCTCTGTGTCTCAGTGTCTCTGAGTCTCAGTGTCTCTTTGTCTCAGTGTTTCAGTGTCTCAGTGTCTCAGTGTCTCTGAGTCTCAGAGTCTCAGTGCCTCAGTGTCTCTGAGTCTCAGAGTCTCAGTGTCTCAGCGTCTCTGTTTCTCTGTGTCTCTGTGTCTCAGCGTCTCTGTGTCTCTGTGTCTCATTGTCTCAGTGTCTCAGTGTCTCAGTGTCTCAGTGTCTCGCAGTCTCAGAGTCTCAGTGTCTCTGTGTCTCAGTGTCTCAGTGTCTCTGTGCCTCAGTGTCTCAGTGTCTCAGAGTCTCAGTGTCTCTGTGTCTCAGTGTCTCAGCGTCTCTGTGTCTCTGAGTCTCTGTGTCTCAGTGTCTCAGTGTCGCTGTGCCTCAGTGTCTCAGTGTCTCTGAGTCTCAGATTCTCTGTGTCTCTGTGTCTCAGCGTCTCTTTGTCTCAATATCTCAGCGTCTCTGTGTCTCAGTGTCTCTGTGTCTCAGTGTCTCTGAGTCTCAGTGTCTCTTTGTCTCAGTGTTTCAGTGTCTCAGTGTCTCAGTGTCTCAGCGTCACTGTGTCTCAGTGTCTCTGTGTCTCAGTGTCTCTGAGTCTCAGTGTCTCAGTGTCTCTGTGTCTCAGAGTCTCAGTGTTTCAGTGTCTCTGTGTCTCAGTGTCTCAGTGTCTCTGTGTCTCAGTGTCTCTGTGTCTCAGTGTCTCAGAGTGTCTGTGTCTCAGTGTCTCAGTGTCTCAGTGTCTCTGTGTCTCAGAGTCTCAGTGTCTCAGTGTCTCTGTGTCTCAGTGTCTCAGTGTCTCTGTGTCTCAGTGTCTCTGTGACTCAGAGTCTCAGTGTCTCTGTGTCTCAGTGTCTCAGAGTCTCAGTGTCTCAGTGTCTCTGTGACTCAGTGTCTCAGTGTCTCTGTGTCTCAGTGTCTCAGTGTCTCTGTGTCTCAGTGTCTCAGCGTCTCTTTGTCTCAGTGTCTCTGAGTCTCAGTGTCTCAGTGTCTCAGTGTCTCTGTGTCTCAGTGTCTCTGTGTCTCAGAGTCTCAGTGTCTCTGTGTCTCAGTGTCTCTGTGTCTCAGAGTCTCAGTGTCTCTGTGTCTCAGTGTCTCTGAGTCTCAGTGTCTCTGTGTCTCAGTGTCTCAGAGTCTCAGTGTCTCAGTGTCCCAGTGTCTCAGAGTCTCAGTGTCTCAGTGTCTCAGTGTCTCTGTGTCTCAGAGTCTCAGTGTCTCTGTGTCTCAGTGTCTCAGTGTCTCTGTGTCTCAGTGTCTCAGAGTCTCAGTGTCTCAGTGTCTCAGAGTCTCAGTGTCTCAGTGTCTCTGTGTCTCAGTGTCTCAGTGTCTCAGTTCCTCTGTGTCTCAGTGTCTCTGAGTTCAGTGTCTCTGTGTCTCAGTGTCTCTGTGTCTCAGTGTCTCTGAGTTTCAGTGTCTCAGTGTCTCTGTGTCTCAGTGTCTCTGAGTCTCAGTGTCTTTGTGTCTCAGTGTCTCAGTGTCTCTGTGTCTCAGTGTCTCTGTGTGTCAGAGTCTCATTGTCTCAGTGTCTCAGTGTCTCTGAGTCACAGTGTCTCAGCGTCTCAGTGTCTCTGAGTCTCTGTGTCTCAGTGTCTCAGAGTCTCAGTATCTCTGTGTCTCAGTGTCTCTGTGTCTCTGAGTCTCAGTGTCTCTGAGTCTCAGTGTCACTCTGTCTCAGTGTCTCAGTGTCTCAGTGTCTCTGAGTCTCAGTGTCTCAGAGTCTCAGTGCCTCTGCAAGTCTCAGTGTCTCTGTGTCTCAGTGTCTCAGTGTCTCAGACTCTCAGTGTCTCTGTATCTCAGTGTCTCAGTGTATCAGTGCCTCTGTGTCTCAGTGTCTCTTTGTCTCAGTGTCTCTGTGACACAGTGTCTCTGAGTCTCAGTGTCTCAGTGTCTCTGCGTCTCAGTGTCTCTGAGTCTCATTGTCTCTCTGTCTCAGTGTCTCAGTGTCTCAGTGTCTCTGTGACACAGTGTCTCTGAGTCTCAGTGTCTCAGTGTCTCTGCGTCTCAGTGTCTCTGAGTCTCAGTGTCTCTCTGTCTCAGTGTCTCTGTGTCTCAGTGTCTATGTGTCTCAGAGTCTCAGTGTCTCTGTGTCTCAGTGTCTCAGTGTCTCTGAGTCTCAGTGTCTATGTGTCTCAGTGTCTCTGAGTCACAGTGTCTCAGTGTCTCTGAGTCTCAGTTTCTCTGAGTCTCAGTGTCTCAGTGTCTCTGTGTCCCAGTGTCTCTGTGTCTCTGTCTCTGTGTCTCTGAATCTCAGTGTCTCAGTGTCTCAGTGTCTCTGTGTCTCAGTGTCTCTGTGTCTCAGTGTCTCTGAGTCTCAGTGTCTCAGTGACTCTGTGTCTCAGTGTCTCAGTGTCTCAGAGTCTCAGTGTCTCTGTGTCTCAGTGTCTCTGAGTCTCAGTGTCTCAGTATCTCTGGGTCTCAGTGTCCCTGTGTCTCTGTGTCTCAGTGTCTCTGAGTCTCAGTGTCTCAGTGTCTCTGTGTCTCAGTGTCTCTGAGTCTCAGTGTCTCAGTGTCTCTGAGTCTCAGAGTCTCAGTGTCTCAGTGTCTCAGTGTCTCTGAGTCTCAGAGTCTCAGTGTCTCAGTGTCTCTGTGTCTCTTTGTCTCAGTGTGTCTGTGTCTCTGTGTATCAGTGTCTCAGTGTCTCTGTGTCTCAGAGTCTCAGTGTCTCTGAGTCTCAGAGTCTCTGTGTCTCAGTGTCTCAGCGTCTCTGTGTCTCTGTGTCTCAGCGTCTCTGTGTCTCTGTGTCTCTGTGTCTCAGTGTCTCTGTGACTCAGTGTCTCATTGTCTCTGTGCCTCAGTGTCTCTGTGTCTCAGTGTCTCAGAGTCTCAGAGTCTCAGTGTCTCTGTGTCTTGGTGTCTCAGAGTCTCATGTGTCTCAGTGTCTCTGTCTCTCAGTGTCTCTGTGTCTCTGAGTCTCAAAGTCTCAGTGTCTCTGTGTCTCAGTGTCTCAGAGTCTCAGTGTCTCTGAGTCTCAGTGTCTCAGCGTCTCTGTGTCTTGGTGTCTCAGAGTCTCATGTGTCTCAGTGTCTCTGTCTCTCAGTGTCTCTGTGTCTCTGAGTCTAAAAGTCTCAGTGTCTCAGTGTCTCTGAGTCTCAGAGTCTCAGTGTCTCTGAGTCTCAGTGTCTCAGCGTCTCTGTGTCTTGGTGTCTCAGAGTCTCAGTGTCTCTGTGTCTCAGTGTGTCTGTGTCTCAGTGTCTCAGTGTCTCTGAGTCTCAGTGTCTCAGTGTCTCAGTGTCTCAGTGTCTCAAGGTCTCTGAGTCTCAGTGTCTCTGTGTCTCAGTGTCTCAGTGTCTCAGTGTCTCTGAGTCTCAGAGTCTCTGTGTCTCAGCGTTTCTGTGTCTCAGTGTCTCAGAGTCTCAGTGTCTCAGTGTCTCAGAGTCTCTTAGTCTCTGTGTCTCAGTGTCTCTAAGTCTCATTGTCTCTGTGTCTCAGTGTCTCTGAGTCTCAGTGTCTATGTGTCTCAGTGTCTCAGTGTCTCTGTGTCTCTGTGTCTCTGTGTCTCAGTGTCTCTGAGTCTCATTGTCTCTGTGTCTCAGTGTCTCTGTGTCTCTGTGTCTCAGTGACTCTGAGTCTCAGTGTCTCAGTGTCTCAGTGTCTCTGTGACTCAGTGTCTCTGAGTCTCACTGTCTCAGTGTCTCTATGTCTCTGAGTCTCAGAGTCTCAGAGTCTCAGAGTCACAGTGTCTCTGTGTCTCAGTGTCTCAGTGTCTCTGAGTCTCAGAGTCTCAGTGTCTCAGTTTCTCTGTGTCTCAGTGTCTCTGAGTCTCAGTGTCTCTGTGTCTCAGTGTCTCTGTGTCTCAGTGTCTCTGAGTTTCAGTGTCTCAGTGTCTCTGTGTCTCAGTGTCTCAGTGTCTCTGAGTCTCAGTGTCTTTGTGTCTCAGTGTCTCAGTGTCTCAGTGTCTCTGAGTCTCAGTGTCTCAGAGTCTCAGTGCCTCTGCAAGTCTCAGTGTCTCTGTGTCTCAGTGTCTCAGTGTCTCAGAGTCTCAGTGTCACTGTATCTCAGTGTCTCAGTGTCTCAGTGTCTCTGAGTCTCAGAGTCTCAGTGTCTCAGTGTCTCTGAGTCTCAGAGTCTCAGTGTCACAGTGTCTCTGAGTCTCAGATTCTCTGTGTCTCTGTGTCTCAGCGTCTCTTTGTCTCAATGTCTCAGCATCTATGTGTCTCAGTGTCTCTGTGTCTCAGTGTCTCTGAGTCTCAGTGTCTCTGTGTCTCAGTGTCTCTGTGTCTCAGCGTCTGTGTCTCAGTGTCTCAGAGTCTCAGTGTCTCTGTGTCTCAGTGTCTCTGTGTCTCAGCGTCTCAGTGTCTCTGAGTCTCAGAGTCTCAGTGTCTCTGAGTCTCAGTGTCTCAGCGTCTCCGTGTCTTGGTGTCTCAGAGTCTCAGTGTCTCTGTGTCTCAGTGTCTCTGTGTCTCTGTGTCTCAGTGTCTCTGTGTTTCAGTGTCTCAGTGTCTCTGAGTCTCAGAGTCTCAGTGTCTCTGTCTCAGCGTCTCAGCGTCTCAGAGTCTCAGACTCTCAGAGTCTCAGTGTCTCTGTGTCTCAGTGTCTCTGTGTCTCTGAGTCTCAGAGTCTCAGTGTCTCTGTGTCTCAGTGTCTCAGTGTCTCTGAGTCTCAGAGTCTCAGTGTCTCTGTGTCTCAGTGTCTCAGCGTCTCTGTGTCTCAGTGTCTCAGCGTCTCTGTGTCTCAGTGTCTCAGTGTCTCAGTGTCTCTGAGTCTCAGAGTCTCAGTGTCTCTTTGTCTCAGTGTCTCAGAGTCTCAGAGTCTCAGTGTCTCTGTGTCTCAGTGTCTCAGCGTCTCTGTGTCTCACTGTCTCAGTGTCTCAGTGTCTCTGAGTCTCAGAGTCTCAGTGTCTCTGTGTCTCAGCGTCTCTGTGTCTCAGTGTCTCAGAGTCTCAGTGTCTCCGTGTCTCAGTGTCTCTGAGTCTCAGTGTCTCTGTGTCTCAGTGTCTCAGTGTATCTGTGCCTCAGTGTCTCTGAGTCTCGGTGTCTCTGTGTCTCTGTGTCTCAGTGTCTCAGTGTCTCAGTGTCTCAGAGTCTCAGTGTCTCTGTGTCTCAGTGTCTCAGCGTCTCTGTGTCTCTGTGTCTCAGTGTCTCAGTGTCTCTGTGCCTCAGTGTCTCAGTGTCTCAGTGTCTCTGAGTCTCTGAGTCTCAGTGTCTCTGACTCTCAGAGTCTCAGTGTCTCTGTGTCTCAGTGTCTCAGCGTCTCTGCGTCTCAGTGTCTCTGTGTCTCAGTGTCTCTGAGTCTCAGTGTCTCTTTGTCTCAGTGTTAAGTGTCTCAGTGTCTCAGTGTCTCTGAGACTCAGAGTCTCAGTGTCTCAGTGTCTCTGAGTCTCAGAGTCTCTGTGTCTCTGTGTCTCAGCGTCTCTGTGTCTCAGTGTCTCAGCGTCTCTGTGTCTCAGTGTCTCTGAGTCTCAGTGTCTCTTGGTCTCAGTGTTTCAGTGTCTCAGTGTCTCTGAGACTCAGAGTCTCAGTGTCTCAGTGTCTCCGAGTCTCAGAGTCTCTGTGTCTCTGTGTCTCAGCGTCTCTGTGTCTCAGTGTCTCAGAGTCTCAGTGTCTCTGTGTCTCAGTGTCTCAGCTGTCTGAGTCTCAGTGTTTCAGTGTCTCTGTGTCTCTGTGTCTCAGTGTCTCAGTGTCTCAGAGTCTCAGTGTCTCTGTGTCTCAGTGTCCCAGTGTCTCTGTGCCTCAGTGTCTCAGTGTCTCAGTGTCTCTGAGTCTCAGAGTCTCATTGTCTCAGTGTCTCTGAGTCTCAGTGTCTCTGTGTGTCATTGTTTCAGTGTCTCTGTGTCTCTGTGTCTCAGTGTCTCAGTGTCTCAGAGTCTCAGTGTCTCTGTGTCTCAGTGTCTCAGCGTCTCTGTGTCTCAGTGTCTCAGTGTCTCGGAGTCTCAGTGTCTCTGTGTCTCAGTGTCTCAGCGTCTCTGTGTCTCTGTGTCTCTGGGTCTCAGTGTCTCAGTGTCTCTGTGCCTCAGTGTCTCAGTGTCTCAGTGTCTCTGAGTCTCAGAGTCTCATTGTCTCAGTGTCTCTGAGTCTCAGTGTCTCTGTGTCTCAGTGTCTCTGAGTCTCAGTGTCTCAGTGTCTCTGAGTCTCAGAGTCTCAGTGTCTCAGTGTCTCAGTGTCTCTGAGTCTCAGAGTCTCAGTGTCTCAGTGTCTCTGTGTCTCTTTGTCTCCGTGTGTCTGTGTCTCTGTGTATCAGTGTCTCAGTGTCTCTGTGTCTCAGAGTCTCAGTGTCTCTGAGTCTCAGAGTCTCTGTGTCTCAGTGTCTCAGCGTCTCTGTGTCTCTGTGTCTCAGCGTCTCTGTGTCTCTGTGTCTCTGTGTCTCAGTGTCTCTGTGACTCAGTGTCTCATTGTCTCTGTGCCTCAGTGTCTCTGTGTCTCAGTGTCTCAGAGTCTCAGAGTCTCAGTGTCTCTGTGTCTCAGCATCTCTGTGTCTCAGTGTCTCAGAGTCTCAGTGTCTCTGTGTCTCAGTGTCTCTGTGTCTCAGTGTCTCAGTGTCTCTGAGTCTCAGAGTCTCAGTGTCTCTGAGTCTCAGTGTCTCAGCGTCTCTGTGTCTTGGTGTCTCAGAGTCTCATGTGTCTCAGTGTCTCTGTCTCTCAGTGTCTCTGTGTCTCTGAGTCTCAAAGTCTCAGTGTCTCTGTGTCTCAGTGTCTCAGAGTCTCAGTGTCTCTGAGTCTCAGTGTCTCAGCGTCTCTGTGTCTTGGTGTCTCAGAGTCTCAGTGTCTCAGCGTCTCTGTGTCTCAGTGTCTCAGAGTCTCAGTGTCTCTGAGTCTCAGAGTCTCAGTGTCTCTGAGTCTCAGTGTCTCAGCGTCTCTGTGTCTTGGTGTCTCAGAGTCTCAGTGTCTCTGTGTCTCAGTGTGTCTGTGTCTCAGTGTCTCAGTGTCTCTGAGTCTCAGTGTCTCAGTGTCTCAGTGTCTCACTGTCTCAGTGTCTCTGAGTCTCAGTGTCTCAGTGTCTCTGTGTCTCAGTGTCTCAGTGTCTCAGTGTCTCTGAGTCTCAGAGTCTCTGTGTCTCAGCGTCTCTGTGTCTCAGTGTCTCAGAGTCTCAGTGTCTCTGTGTCTCAGAGTCTCTTAGTCTCTGTGTCTCAGTGTCTCTAAGTCTCATTGTCTCTGTGTCTCAGTGTCTCTGAGTCTCAGTGTCTATGTGTCTCAGTGTCTCTGTGTCTCTGTGTCTCTGTGTCTCAGTGTCTCTGAGTCTCATTGTCTCTGTGTCTCAGTGTCTCTGTGTCTCTGTGTCTCAGTGACTCTGAGTCTCAGTGTCTCAGTGTCTCAGTGTCTCTGTGACTCAGTGTCTCTGAGTCTCACTGTCTCAGTGTCTCTATGTCTCTGAGTCTCAGAGTCTCAGAGTCTCAGAGTCACAGTGTCTCTGTGTCTCAGTGTCTCAGTGTCTCTGAGTCTCAGAGTCTCAGTGTCTCAGTTTCTCTGTGTCTCAGTGTCTCTGAGTCTCAGTGTCTCTGTGTCTCAGTGTCTCTGTGTCTCAGTGTCTCTGAGTTTCAGTGTCTCAGTGTCTCTGTGTCTCAGTGTCTCAGTGTCTCTGAGTCTCAGTGTCTTTGTGTCTCAGTGTCTCAGTGTCTCAGTGTCTCTGAGTCTCAGTGTCTCAGAGTCTCAGTGCCTCTGCAAGTCTCAGTGTCTCTGTGTCTCAGTTTCTCAGTGTCTCAGAGTCTCAGTGTCACTGTATCTCAGTGTCTCAGTGTCTCAGTGTCTCTGAGTCTCAGAGTCTCAGTGTCTCAGTGTCTCTGAGTCTCAGAGTCTCAGTGTCACAGTGTCTCTGAGTCTCAGATTCTCTGTGTCTCTGTGTCTCAGCGTCTCTTTGTCTCAATGTCTCAGCATCTATGTGTCTCAGTTTCTCTGTGTCTCAGTGTCTCTGAGTCTCAGTGTCTCTGTGTCTCAGTGTCTCTGTGTCTCAGCGTCTGTGTCTCAGTGTCTCAGAGTCTCAGTGTCTCTGTGTCTCAGTGTCTCTGTGTCTCAGCGTCTCAGTGTCTCTGAGTCTCAGAGTCTCAGTGTCTCTGAGTCTCAGTGTCTCAGCGTCTCCGTGTCTTGGTGTCTCAGAGTCTCAGTGTCTCTGTGTCTCAGTGTCTCTGTGTCTCTGTGTCTCAGTGTCTCTGTGTTTCAGTGTCTCAGTGTCTCTGAGTCTCAGAGTCTCAGTGTCTCTGTCTCAGCGTCTCAGCGTCTCAGAGTCTCAGACTCTCAGAGTCTCAGTGTCTCTGTGTCTCAGTGTCTCAGTGTCTCTGTGTCTCAGTGTCTCAGCGTCTCTGTGTCTCAGTGTCTCAGTGTCTCTGAGTCTCAGTGTCTCAGTGTCTCAGTGTCTCTGAGTCTCAGAGTCTCAGTGTCTCTTTGTCTCAGTGTCTCAGAGTCTCAGAGTCTCAGTGTCTCTGTGTCTCAGTGTCTCAGCGTCTCTGTGTCTCACTGTCTCAGTGTCTCAGTGTCTCTGAGTCTCAGTGTCTCTGTGTCTCAGCGTCTCTGTGTCTCAGTGTCTCAGAGTCTCAGTGTCTCCGTGTCTCAGTGTCTCTGAGTCTCAGTGTCTCTGTGTCTCAGTGTCTCAGTGTATCTGTGCCTCAGTGTCTCTGAGTCTCGGTGTCTCTGTGTCTCTGTGTCTCTGTGTCTCAGTGTCTCAGTGTCTCAGAGTCTCAGTGTCTCTGTGTCTCAGTGTCTCAGCGTCTCTGTGTCTCTGTGTCTCAGTGTCTCAGTGTCTCTGTGCCTCAGTGTCTCAGTGTCTCAGTGTCTCTGAGTCTCTGAGTCTCAGTGTCTCTGAGTCTCAGAGTCTCAGTGTCTCTGTGTCTCAGTGTCTCAGCGTCTCTGCGTCTCAGTGTCTCTGTGTCTCAGTGTCTCTGAGTCTCAGTGTCTCTTTGTCTCAGTGTTAAGTGTCTCAGTGTCTCAGTGTCTCTGAGACTCAGAGTCTCAGTGTCTCAGTGTCTCTGAGTCTCAGAGTCTCTGTGTCTCTGTGTCTCAGCGTCTCTGTGTCTCAGTGTCTCAGCGTCTCTGTGTCTCAGTGTCTCTGAGTCTCAGTGTCTCTTGGTCTCAGTGTTTCAGTGTCTCAGTGTCTCTGAGACTCAGAGTCTCAGTGTCTCAGTGTCTCCGAGTCTCAGATTCTCTGTGTCTCTGTGTCTCAGCGTCTCTGTGTCTCAGTGTCTCAGAGTCTCAGTGTCTCTGTGTCTCAGTGTCTCAGCTGTCTGAGTCTCAGTGTTTCAGTGTCTCTGTGTCTCTGTGTCTCAGTGTCTCAGTGTCTCAGAGTCTCAGTGTCTCTGTGTCTCAGTGTCCCAGTGTCTCTGTGCCTCAGTGTCTCAGTGTCTCAGTGTCTCTGAGTCTCAGAGTCTCATTGTCTCAGTGTCTCTGAGTCTCAATGTCTCTGTGTGTCATTGTTTCAGTGTCTCTGTGTCTCTGTGTCTCAGTGTCTCAGTGTCTCAGAGTCTCAGTGTCTCTGTGTCTCAGCGTCTCTGTGTCTCAGTGTCTCAGTGTCTCGGAGTCTCAGTGTCTCTGTGTCTCAGTGTCTCAGCGTCTCTGTGTCTCTGTGTCTCTGTGTCTCTGGGTCTCAGTGTCTCAGTGTCTCTGTGCCTCAGTGTCTCAGTGTCTCAGTGTCTCTGAGTCTCAGAGTCTCATTGTCTCAGTGTCTCTGAGTCTCAGTGTCTCTGTGTCTCAGTGTCTCTGAGTCTCAGTGTCTCAGTGTCTCTGAGTCTCAGAGTCTCAGTGTCTCAGTGTCTCAGTGTCTCTGAGTCTCAGAGTCTCAGTGTCTCAGTGTCTCTGTGTCTCTTTGTCTCAGTGTGTCTGTGTCTCTGTGTATCAGTGTCTCAGTGTCTCTGTGTCTCAGAGTCTCAGTGTCTCTGAGTCTCAGAGTCTCTGTGTCTCAGTGTCTCAGCGTCTCTGTGTCTCTGTGTCTCAGCGTCTCTGTGTCTCTGTGTCTCTGTGTCTCAGTGTCTCTGTGACTCAGTGTCTCATTGTCTCTGTGCCTCAGTGTCTCTGTGTCTCAGTGTCTCAGAGTCTCAGAGTCTCAGTGTCTCTGTGTCTCAGCATCTCTGTGTCTCAGTGTCTCAGAGTCTCAGTGTCTCTGTGTCTCAGTGTCTCTGTGTCTCAGTGTCTCAGTGTCTCTGAGTCTCAGAGTCTCAGTGTCTCTGAGTCTCAGTGTCTCAGCGTCTCTGTGTCTTGGTGTCTCAGAGTCTCATGTGTCTCAGTGTCTCTGTCTCTCAGTGTCTCTGTGTCTCTGAGTCTCAAAGTCTCAGTGTCTCTGTGTCTCAGTGTCTCAGAGTCTCAGTGTCTCTGAGTCTCAGTGTCTCAGCGTCTCTGTGTCTTGGTGTCTCAGAGTCTCAGTGTCTCTGCGTCTCTGTGTCTCAGTGTCTCAGAGTCTCAGTGTCTCTGAGTCTCAGAGTCGCAGTGTCTCTGAGTCTCAGTGTCTCAGCGTCTCTGTGTCTTGGTGTCTCAGTGTCTCAGTGTCTCTGTGTCTCAGTGTGTCTGTGTCTCAGTGTCTCAGTGTCTCTGAGTCTCAGTGTCTCAGTGTCTCAGTGTCTCAGTGTCTCAGTGTCTCTGAGTCTCAGTGTCTCAGTGTCTCTGTGTCTCAGTGTCTCAGTGTCTCAGTGTCTCTGAGTCTCAGAGTCTCTGTGTCTCAGCGTCTCTGTGTCTCAGTGTCTCAGAGTCTCAGTGTCTCTGTGTCTCAGAGTCTCTTAGTCTCTGTGTCTCAGTGTCTCTAAGTCTCATTGTCTCTGTGTCTCAGTGTCTCTGAGTCTCAGTGTCTATGTGTCTCAGTGTCTCAGTGTCTCTGTGTCTCTGTGTCTCTGTGTCTCAGTGTCTCTGAGTCTCATTGTCTCTGTGTCTCAGTGTCTCTGTGTCTCTGTGTCTCAGTGACTCTGAGTCTCAGTGTCTCAGTGTCTCAGTGTCTCTGTGACTCAGTGTCTCTGAGTCTCACTGTCTCAGTGTCTCTATGTCTCTGAGTCTCAGAGTCTCAGAGTCTCAGAGTCACAGTGTCTCTGTGTCTCAGTGTCTCAGTGTCTCTGAGTCTCAGAGTCTCAGTGTCTCAGTTTCTCTGTGTCTCAGTGTCTCTGAGTCTCAGTGTCTCTGTGTCTCAGTGTCTCTGTGTCTCAGTGTCTCTGAGTTTCAGTGTCTCAGTGTCTCTGTGTCTCAGTGTCTCAGTGTCTCTGAGTCTCAGTGTCTTTGTGTCTCAGTGTCTCAGTGTCTCAGTGTCTCAGTGTCTCTGAGTCTCAGTGTCTCAGAGTCTCAGTGCCTCTGCAAGTCTCAGTGTCTCTGTGTCTCAGTGTCTCAGTGTCTCAGAGTCTCAGTGTCACTGTATCTCAGTGTCTCAGTGTCTCAGTGTCTCTGAGTCTCAGAGTCTCAGTGTCTCAGTGTCTCTGAGTCTCAGAGTCTCAGTGTCACAGTGTCTCTGAGTCTCAGATTCTCTGTGTCTCTGTGTCTCAGCGTCTCTTTGTCTCAATGTCGCAGCATCTATGTGTCTCAGTGTCTCTGTGTCTCAGTGTCTCTGTGTCTCAGTGTCTCTGTGTCTCAGCGTCTCAGTGTCTCTGAGTCTCAGAGTCTCAGTGTCACAGTGTCTCTGAGTCTCAGATTCTCTGTGTCTCTGTGTCTCAGCGTCTCTTTGTCTCAATGTCTCAGCATCTATGTGTCTCAGTGTCTCTGTGTCTCAGCGTCTGTGTCTCAGTGTCTCAGAGTCTCAGTGTCTCTGTGTCTCAGTGTCTCTGTGTCTCAGCGTCTCAGTGTCTCTGAGTCTCAGAGTCTCAGTGTCTCTGAGTCTCAGTGTCTCAGCGTCTCCGTGTCTTGGTGTCTCAGAGTCTCAGTGTCTCTGTGTCTCAGTGTCTCTGTGTCTCTGTGTCTCAGTGTCTCTGTGTTTCAGTGTCTCAGTGTCTCTGAGTCTCAGAGTCTCAGTGTCTCTGTCTCAGCGTCTCAGCGTCTCAGAGTCTCAGACTCTCAGAGTCTCAGTGTCTCTGTGTCTCAGTGTCTCTGTGTCTCTGAGTCTCAGAGTCTCAGTGTCTCTGTGTCTCAGTGTCTCAGTGTCTCTGAGTCTCAGAGTCTCAGTGTCTCTGTGTCTCAGTGTCTCAGCGTCTCTGTGTCTCAGTGTCTCAGCGTCTCTGTGTCTCAGTGTCTCAGTGTCTCAGTGTCTCTGAGTCTCAGAGTCTCAGTGTCTCTTTGTCTCAGTGTCTCAGAGTCTCAGAGTCTCAGTGTCTCTGTGTCTCAGTGTCTCAGCGTCTCTGTGTCTCACTGTCTCAGTGTCTCAGTGTCTCTGAGTCTCAGAGTCTCAGTGTCTCTGTGTCTCAGCGTCTCTGTGTCTCAGTGTCTCAGAGTCTCAGTGTCTCCGTGTCTCAGTGTCTCTGAGTCTCAGTGTCTCTGTGTCTCAGTGTCTCAGTGTATCTGTGCCTCAGTGTCTCTGAGTCTCGGTGTCTCTGTGTCTCTGTGTCTCTGTGTCTCAGTGTCTCAGTGTCTCAGAGTCTCAGTGTCTCTGTGTCTCAGTGTCTCAGCGTCTCTGTGTCTCTGTGTCTCAGTGTCTCAGTGTCTCTGTGCCTCAGTGTCTCAGTGTCTCAGTGTCTCTGAGTCTCTGAGTCTCAGTGTCTCTGAGTCTCAGAGTCTCAGTGTCTCTGTGTCTCAGTGTCTCAGCGTCTCTGCGTCTCAGTGTCTCTGTGTCTCAGTGTCTCTGAGTCTCAGTGTCTCTTTGTCTCAGTGTTAAGTGTCTCAGTGTCTCAGTGTCTCTGAGACTCAGAGTCTCAGTGTCTCAGTGTCTCTGAGTCTCAGAGTCTCTGTGTCTCTGTGTCTCAGCGTCTCTGTGTCTCAGTGTCTCAGCGTCTCTGTGTCTCAGTGTCTCTGAGTCTCAGTGTCTCTTGGTCTCAGTGTTTCAGTGTCTCAGTGTCTCTGAGACTCAGAGTCTCAGTGTCTCAGTGTCTCCGAGTCTCAGAGTCTCTGTGTCTCTGTGTCTCAGCGTCTCTGTGTCTCAGTGTCTCAGAGTCTCAGTGTCTCTGTGTCTCAGTGTCTCAGCTGTCTGAGTCTCAGTGTTTCAGTGTCTCTGTGTCTCTGTGTCTCAGTGTCTCAGTGTCTCAGAGTCTCAGTGTCTCTGTGTCTCAGTGTCCCAGTGTCTCTGTGCCTCAGTGTCTCAGTGTCTCAGTGTCTCTGAGTCTCAGAGTCTCATTGTCTCAGTGTCTCTGAGTCTCAGTGTCTCTGTGTCTCATTGTTTCAGTGTCTCTGTGTCTCTGTGTCTCAGTGTCTCAGTGTCTCAGAGTCTCACTGTCTCTGTGTCTCAGTGTCTCAGCGTCTCTGTGTCTCAGTGTCTCAGTGTCTCGGAGTCTCAGTGTCTCTGTGTCTCAGTGTCTCAGCGTCTCTGTGTCTCTGTGTCTCTGTGTCTCTGGGTCTCAGTGTCTCAGTGTCTCTGTGCCTCAGTGTCTCAGTGTCTCAGTGTCTCTGAGTCTCAGAGTCTCATTGTCTCAGTGTCTCTGAGTCTCAGTGTCTCTGTGTCTCAGTGTTTCAGTGTCTCTGTGTCTCTGTGTCTCAGTGTCTCAGTGTCTCAGAGTCTCTGTGTCTCAGTGTCTCAGCGTCTCTGTGTCTCTGTGTCTCTGTGTCTCAGTGTCTCAGTGTCTCTGTGCCTCAGTGTCTCAGTGTCTCAGTGTCTCTGAGTCTCAGAGTCTCATTGTCTCAGTGTCTCTGAGTCTCAGAGTCTCTGTGTCTCAGTGTCTCAGCGTCTCTGTGTCTCAGCGTCTCTGTGTCTCAGTGTCTCAGCGTCTCTGTGTCTCAGTGTCTCTGTGTCTCAGTGTCTCTGAGTCTCAGTGTCTCTTTGTCTCAGTGTCTCAGTGTCTCAGTGTCTCAGTGTCTCTGAGTCTCAGTGTCTCAGTGCCTCAGTGTCTCTGAGTCTCAGAGTCTCAGTGTCTCAGCGTCTCTGTGTCTCTGTGCCTCAGTGTCTCAGTGTCTCAGTGTCTCTGTGCCTCAGTGTCTCAGTGTCTCAGAGTCTCAGTGTCTCTGTGTCTCAGTGTCTCAGCGTCTCTGTGTCTCTGTGTCTCTGTGTCTCAGTGTCTCACTGTCTCTGTGCCTCAGTGTCTCAGTGTCTCTGAGTCTCAGATTCTCTGTGTCTCTGTGTCTCAGCGTCTCTTTGTCTCAATATCTCAGCGTCTCTGTGTCTCAGTGTCTCTGTGTCTCAGTGTCTCTGAGTCTCAGTGTCTCTTTGTCTCAGTGTTCCAGTGTCTCAGTGTCTCAGCGTCTCTGTGTCTCAGTGTCTCTGTGTCTCAGTGTCTCTGAGTCTCAGTGTCTCTTTGTCTCAGTGTTTCAGTGTCTCATTGTCTCTTTGTCTCAGTGTTTCAGTGTCTCTGTGTCTCTTTGTCTCAGTGTTTCAGTGTCTCTGTGTCTCTTTGTCTCAGTGTCTCAGTTTCTCAGTGTCTCAGTGTCTCTGAGTCTCAGAGTCTCAGTGCCTCAGTGTCTCTGAGTCTCAGAGTCTCTGTGTCTCAGTGTCTCAGAGTCTCAGAGTCTCTGTGTCTCAGTGTCTCAGCGTCTCTGTGTCTCTGTCTCAGCGTCTCTGTGTCTCTGTGTCTCTGTGTCTCAGTGTCTCTGTGTCTCTGTGTCTCAGTGTCTCTGAGTCTCAGTGTCTCTTTGTCTCAGTGTTTCAGTGTCTCAGTGTCTCAGTGTCTCAGTGTCTCAGAGTCTCAGAGTCTCAGTGTCTCAGTGACTCAGCGTCTCTGTGTCTCTGTGTCTCTGTGTCTATGTGTCTCAGTGTCTCTGTGCCTCTGTGTCTCAGAGTCTCAGTGTCTCTGTGTCTCAGTGTCTCAGCGTCTCTGTGTCTCTGTGTCTCTGTGTCTCTGTGTCTCAGTGTCTCAGTGTCTCTGTGCCTCAGTGTCTCAGTGTCTCAGTGTCTCTGAGTCTCAGAGTCTCAGTGTCTCTGTGTCTCAGTGTCTCAGCTGTCTGTGTCTCAGTGTCTATGTGTCTCTGAGTCTCAGAGTCTCAGAGTCTCAGAGTCTCAGTGTCTTTGTGTCTCAGTGTCTCAGCGTCTCTGTGCCTCTGTGTCTCTGTGTCTCAGTGTCTCAGTGTCTCTGTGCCTCTGTGTCTCAGAGTCTCAGTGTCTCAGTGTCTCAGTGTCTCAGCGTCTCTGTGTCTCTGTGTCTCTGTGTCTCAGTGTCTCAGCGTCTCTGTGTCTCTGTGTCTCTGTGTCTCAGTGTCTCAGTGTCTCTGTGCCTCAGTGTCTCAGTGTCTCAGTGTCTCTGAGTCTCAGAGTCTCAGTGTCTCTGTGTCTCAGTGTCTCAGCTGTCTGTGTCTCAGTGTTTCAGTGTCTCTGTGTCTCTGTGTCTCAGTGTCTCAGTGTCTCAGAGTCTCAGTGTCTCTGTGTCTCAGTGTCTCAGTGTCTCTGTGCCTCAGTGTCTCAGTGTCTCAGATTCTCAGAGTCTCATTGTCTCAGTGTCTCTGAGCCTCAGTGTCTCTGTGTCTCAGTGTTTCAGTGTCTCTGTGTCTCAGTGTCTCAGTGTCTCAGAGTCTCAGTGTCTCTGTGTCTCAGTGTCTCAGCGTCTCTGTGTCTCTGTGTCTCAGTGTCTCAGTGTCTCAGTGTCTCAGAGTCTCAGTGACTCTGTGTCTCTGTGTCTCAGCGTCTCTGTGTCTCTGTGTCTCTGTGTCTCTGTGTCTCAGTGTCTCAGTGTCTCTGTGCCTCAGTGTCTCAGTGTCTCAGTGTCTCTGAGTCTCAGAGTCTCATTGTCTCTGTGTCTCTGTGTCTCAGTGTCTCAGTGTCTCTGTGCCTCAGTGTCTCAGTGTCTCAGTGTCTCTGAGTCTCTGAGTCTCAGTGTCTCTGAGTCTCAGAGTCTCAGTGTCTCTGTGTCTCAGTGTCTCAGCGTCTCTGCGTCTCAGTGTCTCTGTGTCTCAGTGTCTCTGAGTCTCAGTGTCTCTTTGTCTCAGTGTTAAGTGTCTCAGTGTCTCAGTGTCTCTGAGACTCAGAGTCTCAGTGTCTCAGTGTCTCTGAGTCTCAGAGTCTCTGTGTCTCTGTGTCTCAGCGTCTCTGTGTCTCAGTGTCTCAGCGTCTCTGTGTCTCAGTGTCTCTGAGTCTCAGTGTCTCTTGGTCTCAGTGTTTCAGTGTCTCAGTGTCTCTGAGACTCAGAGTCTCAGTGTCTCAGTGTCTCCGAGTCTCAGAGTCTCTGTGTCTCTGTGTCTCAGCGTCTCTGTGTCTCAGTGTCTCAGAGTCTCAGTGTCTCTGTGTCTCAGTGTCTCAGCTGTCTGAGTCTCAGTGTTTCAGTGTCTCTGTGTCTCTGTGTCTCAGTGTCTCAGTGTCTCAGAGTCTCAGTGTCTCTGTGTCTCAGTGTCCCAGTGTCTCTGTGCCTCAGTGTCTCAGTGTCTCAGTGTCTCTGAGTCTCAGAGTCTCATTGTCTCAGTGTCTCTGAGTCTCAGTGTCTCTGTGTCTCATTGTTTCAGTGTCTCTGTGTCTCTGTGTCTCAGTGTCTCAGTGTCTCAGAGTCTCACTGTCTCTGTGTCTCAGTGTCTCAGCGTCTCTGTGTCTCAGTGTCTCAGTGTCTCGGAGTCTCAGTGTCTCTGTGTCTCAGTGTCTCAGCGTCTCTGTGTCTCTGTGTCTCTGTGTCTCTGGGTCTCAGTGTCTCAGTGTCTCTGTGCCTCAGTGTCTCAGTGTCTCAGTGTCTCTGAGTCTCAGAGTCTCATTGTCTCAGTGTCTCTGAGTCTCAGTGTCTCTGTGTCTCAGTGTTTCAGTGTCTCTGTGTCTCTGTGTCTCAGTGTCTCAGTGTCTCAGAGTCTCTGTGTCTCAGTGTCTCAGCGTCTCTGTGTCTCTGTGTCTCTGTGTCTCAGTGTCTCAGTGTCTCTGTGCCTCAGTGTCTCAGTGTCTCAGTGTCTCTGAGTCTCAGAGTCTCATTGTCTCAGTGTCTCTGAGTCTCAGAGTCTCTGTGTCTCAGTGTCTCAGCGTCTCTGTGTCTCAGCGTCTCTGTGTCTCAGTGTCTCAGCGTCTCTGTGTCTCAGTGTCTCTGTGTCTCAGTGTCTCTGAGTCTCAGTGTCTCTTTGTCTCAGTGTCTCAGTGTCTCAGTGTCTCAGTGTCTCTGAGTCTCAGTGTCTCAGTGCCTCAGTGTCTCTGAGTCTCAGAGTCTCAGTGTCTCAGCGTCTCTGTGTCTCTGTGCCTCTGTGTCTCAGCGTCTCTGTGTCTCTGTGTCTCAGTGTCTCTGTGACTCAGTGTCTCATTGTCTCTGTGCCTCAGTGTCTCAGTGTCTCAGTGTCTCTGTGCCTCAGTGTCTCAGTGTCTCAGAGTCTCAGTGTCTCTGTGTCTCAGTGTCTCAGCGTCTCTGTGTCTCTGTGTCTCTGTGTCTCAGTGTCTCACTGTCTCTGTGCCTCAGTGTCTCAGTGTCTCTGAGTCTCAGATTCTCTGTGTCTCTGTGTCTCAGCGTCTCTTTGTCTCAATATCTCAGCGTCTCTGTGTCTCAGTGTCTCTGTGTCTCAGTGTCTCTGAGTCTCAGTGTCTCTTTGTCTCAGTGTTTCAGTGTCTCAGTGTCTCAGCGTCTCTGTGTCTCAGTGTCTCTGTGTCTCAGTGTCTCTGAGTCTCAGTGTCTCTTTGTCTCAGTGTTTCAGTGTCTCATTGTCTCTTTGTCTCAGTGTTTCAGTGTCTCTGTGTCTCTTTGTCTCAGTGTTTCAGTGTCTCTGTGTCTCTTTGTCTCAGTGTCTCAGTTTCTCAGTGTCTCAGTGTCTCTGAGTCTCAGAGTCTCAGTGCCTCAGTGTCTCTGAGTCTCAGAGTCTCTGTGTCTCAGTGTCTCAGAGTCTCAGAGTCTCTGTGTCTCAGTGTCTCAGCGTCTCTGTGTCTCTGTCTCAGCGTCTCTGTGTCTCTGTGTCTCTGTGTCTCAGTGTCTCTGTGTCTCTGTGTCTCAGTGTCTCTGAGTCTCAGTGTCTCTTTGTCTCAGTGTTTCAGTGTCTCAGTGTCTCAGTGTCTCAGTGTCTCAGAGTCTCAGAGTCTCAGTGTCTCAGTGACTCAGCGTCTCTGTGTCTCTGTGTCTCTGTGTCTATGTGTCTCAGTGTCTCTGTGCCTCTGTGTCTCAGAGTCTCAGTGTCTCTGTGTCTCAGTGTCTCAGCGTCTCTGTGTCTCTGTGTCTCTGTGTCTCTGTGTCTCAGTGTCTCAGTGTCTCTGTGCCTCAGTGTCTCAGTGTCTCAGTGTCTCTGAGTCTCAGAGTCTCAGTGTCTCTGTGTCTCAGTGTCTCAGCTGTCTGTGTCTCAGTGTCTATGTGTCTCTGAGTCTCAGAGTCTCAGAGTCTCAGAGTCTCAGTGTCTTTGTGTCTCAGTGTCTCAGCGTCTCTGTGCCTCTGTGTCTCTGTGTCTCAGTGTCTCAGTGTCTCTGTGCCTCTGTGTCTCAGAGTCTCAGTGTCTCAGTGTCTCAGTGTCTCAGCGTCTCTGTGTCTCTGTGTCTCTGTGTCTCAGTGTCTCAGCGTCTCTGTGTCTCTGTGTCTCTGTGTCTCAGTGTCTCAGTGTCTCTGTGCCTCAGTGTCTCAGTGTCTCAGTGTCTCTGAGTCTCAGAGTCTCAGTGTCTCTGTGTCTCAGTGTCTCAGCTGTCTGTGTCTCAGTGTTTCAGTGTCTCTGTGTCTCTGTGTCTCAGTGTCTCAGTGTCTCAGAGTCTCAGTGTCTCTGTGTCTCAGTGTCTCAGTGTCTCTGTGCCTCAGTGTCTCAGTGTCTCAGATTCTCAGAGTCTCATTGTCTCAGTGTCTCTGAGCCTCAGTGTCTCTGTGTCTCAGTGTTTCAGTGTCTCTGTGTCTCAGTGTCTCAGTGTCTCAGAGTCTCAGTGTCTCTGTGTCTCAGTGTCTCAGCGTCTCTGTGTCTCTGTGTCTCAGTGTCTCAGTGTCTCAGTGTCTCAGAGTCTCAGTGACTCTGTGTCTCTGTGTCTCAGCGTCTCTGTGTCTCTGTGTCTCTGTGTCTCTGTGTCTCAGTGTCTCAGTGTCTCTGTGCCTCAGTGTCTCAGTGTCTCAGTGTCTCTGAGTCTCAGAGTCTCATTGTCTCAGTGTCTCTGAGTCTCAGTGTCTCTGTGTCTCAGTGTTTCAGTGTCTCTGTGTCTCTGTGTCTCAGTGTCTCAGTGTCTCAGAGTCTCAGTGTCACTGTGTCTCTGTGTCTCAGTGTCTCAGCGTCTCTGTGTCTCTGTGTCTCAGTGTCTCAGTGTCTCTGTGCCTCAGTGTCTCAGTGTCTCTGAGTCTCAGAGTCTCATTGTCTCAGTGTCTCTGAGTCTCAGAGTCTCTGTGTCTCAGTGTCTCAGCGTCTCTGTGTCTCAGCGTCTCTGTGTCTCAGTGTCTCAGCGTCTCTGTGTCTCAGTGTCTCTGTGTCTCAGTGTCTCTGAGTCTCAGTGTCTCTTTGTCTCAGTGTTTCAGTGTCTCAGTGTCTCAGTGTCTCAGTGTCCCTGAGTCTCAGAGTCTCAGTGCCTCAGTGTCTCTGAGTCTCAGAGTCTCAGTGTCTCAGCGTCTCTGTTTCTCTGTGTCTCTGTGTCTCAGCGTCTCTGTGTCTCTGTGTCTCAGTGTCTCTGTGACTCAGTGTCTCATTGTCTCTGTGCCTCAGTGTCTCAGTGTCTCAGTGTCTCAGTGTCTCAGTGTCTCGCAGTCTCAGAGTCTCAGTGTCTCTGTGTCTCAGTGTCTCAGTGTCTCTGTGCCTCAGTGTCTCAGTGTCTCAGAGTCTCAGTGTCTCTGTGTCTCAGTGTCTCAGCGTCTCTGTGTCTCTGTGTCTCTGTGTCTCAGTGTCTCAGTGTCTCTGTGCCTCAGTGTCTCAGTGTCTCTGAGTCTCAGATTCTCTGTGTCTCTGTGTCTCAGCGTCTCTTTGTCTCAATACCTCAGCGTCTCTGTGTCTCAGTGTCTCTGTGTCTCAGTGTCTCTGAGTCTCAGTGTCTCTTTGTCTCAGTGTTTCAGTGCCTCAGTGTCTCAGTGTCTCAGCGTCACTGTGTCTCAGTGTCTCTGTGTCTCAGTGTCTCTGAGTCTCAGTGTCTCTTTGTCTCAGTGTTTCAGTGTCTCAGTGTCTCTTTGTCTCAGTGTTTCAGTGTCTCTGTGTCTCTTTGTCTCAGTGTCTCTGTGTCTCTGTGTCTCAGTGTCTCTGAGTCTCAGTGTCTCTTTGTCTCAGTGTTTCAGTGTCTCTGTGTCTCAGTGTCTCAGTGTCTCAGTGTCTCTGAGTCTCAGAGTCTCAGAGTCTCAGTGTCTCTGTGTCTCAGTGACTCAGCGTCTCTGTGTCTCTGTGGCTCTGTGTCTATGTGTCTCAGTGTCTCTGTGCCTCTGTGTCTCAGAGTCTCAGTGTCTCTGAGTCTCAGTGTCTCAGCGTCTCTGTGTCTCTGTGTCTCTGAGTCTCAGAGTCTCAGTGTCTCTGTGTCTCAGTGTCTCAGCTGTCTGTGTCTCAGTGTCTCTGTGTCTCTGAGTCTCAGACTCTCAGAGTCTCAGTGTTTTTGTGTCTCAGTGTCTCAGCGTCTCTGTGCCTCTGTGTCTCTGTGTCTCAGTGTCTCAGTGTCTCTGTGCCTCTGTGTCTCAGAGTCTCAGTGTCTCAGTGTCTCAGCGTCTCTGTGTCTCTGTGTCTCTGTGTCTCAGTGTCTCAGCGTCTCTGTGTCTCTGTGTCTCTATGTCTCTGTGTCTCAGTGTCTCAGTGTCTCTGTGCCTCAGTGTCTCAGTGTCTCAGTGTCTCTGAGTCTCAGAGTCTCAGTGTCTCTGTGTCTCAGTGTCTCAGCTGTCTGTGTCTCAGTGTTTCAGTGTCTCTGTGTCTCTGTGTCTCAGTGTCTCAGTGTCCCAGAGTCTCAGTGTCTCTGTGTCTCAGTGTTTCAGTGTCTCTGTGTCTCTGTGTCTCAGTGTCTCAGTGTCTCAGAGTCTCAGTGTCTCTGTGTCTCAGTGTCTCAGCGTCTCTGTGTCTCTGTGTCTCAGTGTCTCAGTGTCTCAGTGTCTCTGTGTCTCAGTGTCTCAGCGTCTCTGTGTCTCTGTGTCTCTGTGTCTCAGTGTCTCAGTGTCTCTGTGCCTCAGTGTCTCAGTGTCTCAGTGTCTCTGAGTCTCAGAGTCTCATTGTCTCAGTGTCTCTGAGTCTCAGTGTCTCTGTGTCTCAGTGTTTCAGTGTCTCTGTGTCTCTGTGTCTCAGTGTCTCAGTGTCTCAGAGTCTCAGTGTCTCTGTGTCTCTGTGTCTCAGTGTCTCAGCGTCTCTGTGTCTCTGTGTCTCTGTGTCTCAGTGTCTCAGTGTCTCTGTGCCTCAGTGTCTCAGTGTCTCAGTGTCTCTGAGTATCAGAGTCTCATTGTCTCAGTGTCTCTGTGTCTCAGTGTCTCTGTGCCTCAGTGTCTCAGAGTCTCAGTGTCTCTGTGTCTCAGTGTCTCAGCGTCTCTGTGTCTCTGTGTCTCTGTGTCTCAGTGTCTCAGTGTCTCTGTGCCTCAGTGTCTCAGTGTCTCAGTGTCTCTGAGTCTCAGAGTCTCATTGTCTCAGTGTCTCTGAGTCTCAGTGTCTCTGTGTCTCAGTGTTTCAGTGTCTCTGTGTCTCTGTGTCTCAGTGTCTCAGTGTCTCAGAGTCTCAGTGTCTCTGTGTCTCTGTGTCTCAGTGTCTCAGCGTCTCTGTGTCTCTGTGTCTCTGTGTCTCAGTGTCTCAGTGTCTCTGTGCCTCAGTGTCTCAGTGTCTCAGTGTCTCTGAGTATCAGAGTCTCATTGTCTCAGTGTCTCTGAGTCTCAGAGTCTCTGTGTCTCAGTGTCTCAGCGTCTCTGTGTCTCAGCGTCTCTGTGTCTCAGTGTCTCAGCGTCTCTGTGTCTCAGTGTCTCTGTGTCTCAGTGTCTCTGAGTCTCAGTGTCTCTTTGTCTCAGTGTCT
The DNA here is from genome assembly GCF_965287045.1 of Carcharhinus amblyrhynchos. Lineage (NCBI taxonomy): Eukaryota > Metazoa > Chordata > Chondrichthyes > Carcharhiniformes > Carcharhinidae > Carcharhinus > Carcharhinus amblyrhynchos. Next base: position 136,811 of record NW_027649947.1, on the reverse strand, counting down.
CAGTGTCTCAGTGTCTCAGTGTCTCTGAGTCTCAGAGTCTCAGTGCCTCAGTGTCTCTGAGTCTCAGAGTCTCAGTGTCTCAGCGTCTCTGTGTCTCTGTGTCTCTGTGTCTCAGCGTCTCTGTGTCTCTATGTCTCAGTGTCTCTGTGACTCAGTGTCTCATTGTCTCTGTGCCTCAGTGTCTCAGTGTCTCAGTGTCTCCCAGTCTCAGAGTCTCAGTGTCTCTATGCCTCAGTGTCTCAGTGTCTCAGAGTCTCAGTGTCTCTGTGTCTCAGTGTCTCAGCGTCTCTGTGTCTCTGTGTCTCTGTGTCTCAGTTTCTCAGAGTCTCAGTGTCTCTGTGTCTCAGTGTCTCAGCGTCTCTGTGTCACAGTGTCTCTGTGTCTCAGTGTCTCAGCGTCTCTGTGTCTCAGTGTCTCTGTGTCTCAGTGTCTCAGAGTCTCAGTGTCTCTGTGTCTCAGTGTCTCAGCGTCTCTGTGTCTCTGTGTCTCAGTGTCTCAGTGTCTCAGCGTCTCTGTGTCTCAGTGTCTCTGTGTCTCATTGTCTCAGTGTCTCAGAGTCTCAGTGTCTCTGTGTCTCAGTGTCTAAGCGTGTCTGTGTCTCTGTGTCTCTGTGTCTCAGTGTCTCTGTGTCTCAGTGTCTCAGTGTCTCTGTGCCTCAGTGTCTCAGAGTCTCAGTGTCTCTGTGTCTCTGTGTCTCAGTGTCTCAGCGTCTCTGTGTCTCTGTGTCTCTGTGTCTCAGTGTCTCAGAGTCTCAGTGTCTCAGTGTCTCTGTGTCTCAGCGTCTCTGTGTCTCTGTGTCTCTGTGTCTCAGTGTCTCTGTGTCTCTGTGTCTCAGTGTCTCTGTGTCTCTGTGTCTCAGTGTCTCAGTGTCTCTGTGCCTCAGTGTCTCAGAGTCTCAGTGTCTCTGTGTCTCAGTGTCTCAGCGTCTCTGTGTCTCTGTGTCTCTGTGTCTCAGTGTTCAGAGTCTCAGTGTCTCTGTGTCTCAGTGTCTCAGCGTCTCTGTGTCTCTGTGTCTCAGTGTCTCAGCGTCTCTGTGTCTCTGTGTCTCTGTGTCTCTGTGTCTCAGTCTCCCAGTGTCTCTGTGCCTCAGTGTCTCAGTGTCTCAGTGTCTCTGTGCCTCAGTGTCTCAGTGTCTCAGCGTCTCTGTGTCTCAGTGTCTCTGTGTCTCAGTGTCTCAGAGTCTCAGTGTCTCTGTGTCTCAGCGTCTCTGTGTCTCTGTGTCTCAGTGTCTAAGCGTCTCTGTGTCTCTGTGTCTCTGTGTCTCAGTGTCTCAGTGTCTCTGTGCCTCAGTGTCTCAGTGTCTCAGTGTCTCAGTGTCTCTGAGTCTCAGAGTCTCAGTGTCTCTGTGTCTCAGTGTCTCAGCGTCTCTGTGTCTCAGTGTCTCAGCGTCTCTGTGTCTCTGTGTCTCTGTGTCTCAGTGTCTCTCTGTCTCAGTGTCTCAGTGTCTCAGCGTCTCTGTGTGTCAGTGTCTCAGCGTCTCTGTGTCTCTGTGTCTCAGTGTCTCAGTGTCTCAGTGTCTCTGTGCCTCAGTGTCTCAGAGTCTCAGTGTCTCTGTGTCTCAGTGTCTCAGCGTCTCTGTGTCTCTGTGTCTCTGTGTCTCAGTGTCTCAGTGTCTCTGTGCCTCAGTGTCTCAGTGTCTCTGAGTCTCAGAGTCTCAGAGTCTCAGTGTCTCTGTGTCTCAGTGTCTCAGCGTCTCTGTGTCTCTGTGTCTCAGTGTCTCAGCGTCTCTGTGTCTCTGTGTCTCTGTGTCTCAGAGTCTCAGTGTCTCTGTGCCTCAGTGTCTCAGTGTCTCAGAGTCTCAGAGTCTCAGTGTCTCTGTGTCTCAGTGTCTCAGCGTCTCTGTGTCTCAGTGTCTCTGTGTCTCAGTGTCTCAGAGTCTCAGAGTCTCTGTGTCTCAGTGTCTCAGCGTCTCTGAGTCTCAGTGTCTCTGTGTCTCAGTGTCTCAGCGTCTCTGTGTCTCAGTGTCTCTGTGTCTCAGTGTCTCAGCGTCTCTGTGTCTCAGTGTCTCTGTGTCTCAGTGTCTCAGAGTCTCAGTGTCTCTGTGTCTCAGTGTCTCAGCGTCTCTGTGTCTCTGTGTCTCTGTGTCTCAGTGTCTCAGTGTCTCAGCGTCTCTGTGTCTCAGTGTCTCTGTGTCTCTGTGTCTCTGTGTCTCAGTGTCTCAGCGTCTCTGTGTCTCAGCGTCTCTGTGTCTCTGTGTCTCTGTGTCTCAGAGTCTCAGTGTCTCTGTGCCTCAGTGTCTCAGTGTCTCAGAGTCTCAGAGTCTCAGTGTCTCTGTGTCTCAGTGTCTCAGTGTCTCAGTGTCTCAGTGTCTCTGTGCCTCAGTGTCTCAGAGTCTCAGTGTCTCTGTGTCTCAGTGTCTCAGTGTCTAAGCGACTCATTGTCTCTGTGTCTCAGTGGCTCAGTGTCTCTGTGCCTCAGTGTCTCAGTGTCTCAGAGTCTCAGAGTCTCAGTGTCTCAGTGTCTCAGCGTCTCTGTGTCTCAGTGTCTCTGTGTCTCAGTGTCTCAGAGTCTCAGAGTCTCTGTGTCTCTGTGTCTCTGTGTCTCAGTGTCTCAGTGTCTCTGTGCCTCAGTGTCTCAGAGTCTCAGTGTCTCTGTGTCTCTGTGTCTCAGTGTCTCAGCGTCTCTGTGTCTCTGTGTCTCTGTGTCTCAGTGTCTCAGAGTCTCAGTGTCTCTGTGTCTCAGTGTCTCAGCGTCTCTGTGTCTCTGTGTCTCAGTGTCTCAGCGTCTCTGTGTCTCTGTGTCTCTGTGTCTCAGTGTCTCAGTGTCTCTGTGCCTCAGTGTCTCAGTGTCTCAGTGTCTCAGTGTCTCTGTGCCTCAGTGTCTCAGTGTCTCAGCGTCTCTGTGTCTCAGTGTCTCTGTGTCTCAGTTTCTCAGAGTCTCAGTGTCTCTGTGTCTCAGTGTCTCAGCGTCTCTGTGTCTCAGTGTCTCAGTGTCTCAGTGTCTCAGCGTCTCTGTGTCTCAGTGTGTCTGTGTCTCAGTGTCTCAGAGTCTCAGTGTCTCTGTGTCTCAGTGTCTCAGCGTCTCTGTGTCTCTGTGTCTCTGTGTCTCAGTGTCTCAGTGTCTCAGCGTCTCTGTGTCTCAGTTTCTCTGTGTCTCAGTGTCTCAGTGTCTCAGAGTCTCAGTGTCTCAGAGTCTCAGTGTCTCAGCGTGTCTGTGTCTCTGTGTCTCAGTGACTCTGTGTCTCAGTGTCTCAGTGTCTCTGTGCCTCAGTGTCTCAGAGTCTCAGTGTCTCTGTGTCTCAGTGTCTCAGCGTCTCTGTGTCTCTGTGTCTCTGTGTCTCAGTGTCTCAGTGTCTCAGCGTCTCTGTGTCTCAGTTTCTCTGTGTCTCAGTGTCTCAGTGTCTCAGAGTCTCAGTGTCTCAGAGTCTCAGTGTCTCAGCGTGTCTGTGTCTCTGTGTCTCAGTGTCTCTGTGTCTCAGTGTCTCAGTGTCTCTGTGCCTCAGTGTCTCAGAGTCTCAGTGTCTCTGTGTCTCTGTGTCTCAGTGTCTCAGCGTCTCTGTGTCTCTTTGTCTCTGTGTCTCAGTGTCTCAGAGTCTCAGTGTCTCTGTGTCTCAGTGTCTCAGCGTCTCAGTGTCTCAGCGTCTCTGTGTCTCTGTGTCTCTGTGTCTCAGTGTCTCTGTGCCTCAGTGTCTCAGTGTCTCAGTGTCTCTGTGCCTCAGTGTCTCAGTGTCTCAGCGTCTCTGTGTCTCAGTGTCTCTGTGTCTCAGTGTCCCAGAGTCTCAGTGTCTCTGTGTCTCAGTGTCTCAGCCTCTCTGTGTCTCTGTGTCTCAGTGTCTCAGCGTCTCTGTGTCTCTGTGTCTCAGTGTCTCAGTGTCTCAGTGTCTCTGAGTCTCAGAGTCTCAGTGTCTCTGTGTCTCAGTGTCTCAGCGTCTCTGTGTCTCTGTGTCTCAGTGTCTCAGTGTCTCAGTGTCTCTGAGTCTCAGAGTCTCAGTGTCTCTGTGTCTCAGTGTCTCAGCGTCTCTGTGTCTCAGTGTCTCTGTGTCTCTGTGTCTCAGCGTCTCTCTGTCTCTGTGTCTCAGTGTCTCAGTGTCTCAGTGTCTCTGTGCCTCAGTGTCTCAGTGTCTCAGTGTCTCTGAGTCTCAGAGTCTCAGTGTCTCAGTGTCTCTGAGTCTCAGAGTCTCTGTGTCTCAGTGTCGCTGTGTCTCTGTGTCTCTGTGTCTCAGCGTCTCTGTGTCTCAGTGTCTCAGCGTCTCTGTGTCTCAGTGTCTCTGTGTCTCAGTGTCTCTGAGTCTCAGTGTCTCTTTGTCTCCGTGTTTCAGTGTCTCTGTGTCTCAGTGTCTCAGTGTCTCTGAGACGCAGAGTCTCAGTGCCTCAGTGTCTCTGAGTCTCAGAGTCTCTGTGTCTCAGTGTCTCAGCGTCTCTGTGTCTCTGTGTCTCAGCGTCTCTGTGTCTCTGTGTCTCAGTGTCTCTGTGACTCAGTGCCTCATTGTCTCTGTGCCTCAGTGTCTCAGTGTCTCAGCGTCTCAGTGTCTCCCAGTCTCAGAGTCTCAGTGTCTCTGTGTCTCAGTGTCTCAGTGTCTCTGTGCCTCAGTGTCTCAGAGTCTCAGTGTCTCAGTGTCTCAGCGTCTCTGTGTCACTGTGTCTCTGTTTCTCTGTGTCTCAGTGTCTCTGTGTCTCTGTGCCTCAGTGTCTCAGTGTCTCAGTGTCTCTGAGTCTCAGAGTCTCAGTGCCTCAGTGTCTCTGAGTCTCAGAGTCTCTGTGTCTCAGTGTCTCAGCGTCTCTGTGTCTCTGTGTCTCAGCGTCTCTGTGTCTCTGTGTCTCAGTGTCTCTGTGACTCAGTGTCTCATTGTCTCTGTGCCTCAGTGTCTCTGTGTCTCAGTGTTTCAGTGTCTCAGTGTCTCTGAGTCTCAGAGTCTCAGTGCCTCAGTGTCTCTGAGTCTCAGAGTCTCAGTGTCTCAGTGTCTCAGCGTCTCAGTGTCTCAGTGTCTCTGTGCCTCAGTGTCTCATAGTCTCAGTGTCTCTGAGTCTCTGTGCCTCAGTGTCTCAGAGTCTCAGTGTCTCTGTGTCTCTGTGCATCAGTGTCTCAGTGTCTCTGTGCCTCAGTGTCTCAGTGTCTCAGTATCTCTGAGTCTCAGAGTCTCAGTGTCTCTGTGTCTCAGTGTCTCAGCGTCTCTGTGTCTCAGTGTCTCTGTGCCTTAGTGTCTCAGAGTCTCAGTGTCTCTGTGTCTCAGTGTCTCAGCGTCTCTGTGTCTCTGTGTCTCTGTTTCTCTGTGTCTCAGTGTCTCTGTGTCTCTGTGCCTCAGTGTCTCAGTGTCTCAGTGCCTCTGAGTCTCAGAGTCTCTGTGTCTCAGTGTCTCAGCGTCTCAGTGTCTCAGTGTCTCTGTGCCTCAGTGTCTCAGAGTCTCAGTGTCTCTGTGTCTCAGTGTCTCGGCGTCTCAGTGTCTCAGTGTCTCTGTGCCTCAATGTCTCAGAGTCTCAGTGTCTCAGCGTCTCTGTGTCTCTGTGCCTCTGTGTCTCTGTGTCTCAGTGTCTCAGTGTCTCTGTGCCTCTGTGTCTCAGTGTCTCAGTGTATCTGAGTCTCAGAGTCTCAGTGTCTCTGTGTCTCAGTGTCTCAGCGTCTCAGCGTCTCAGTGTCTCTGTGCCTCAGTGTCTCTGTGTCTCAGTGTCTCAGCGTCTCTGTGTCTCAGTGTCACTGTGTCTCTGTGTCTCAGTGTCTCTGTGTCTCTGTGCCTCAGTGTCTCAGTGTCTCAGTGTCTCTGAGTCTCAGAGTCTCAGTGTCTCTGTGTCTCAGTGACTCAGCGTCTCTGTGTCTCATTGTCTCTGTGTCTCAGTGTCTCAGAGTCTCAGTGTCTCTGTGTCTCAGTGTCTCAGCTTCTCAGTGTCTCAGTGTCTCTGTGCCTCAGTGTCTCAGAGTCTCAGTGTCTCTGTGTCTCAGTGTCTCAGCGTCTCTGTGTCTCTGTGTCTCTGTTTCTCTGTGTCTCAGTGTCTCTGTGTCTCTGTGCCTCAGTGTCTCAGTGTCTCAGTGTCTCTGAGTCTCAGAGTCTCAGTGTCTCTGTGTCTCAGTGTCTCAGCGTCTCAGTGTCTCAGTGTCTCTGTGCCTCAGTGTCTCAGAGTCTCAGTGTCTCTGTGTCTCAGTGTCTCAGCGTCTCTGTGTCTCTGTGTCTCAGTGTCTCTGTGTCTCAGTGTCTCTGTGTCTCTGTGCCTCAGTGTCTCAGTGTCTCTGAGTCTCAGAGTCTCAGTGTCTCTGTGTCTCAGTGTCTCAGCGTCTCTGTGTCTCAGTGTCTCTGTGTCTCAGTGTCTCAGAGTCTCAGTGTCTCTGTGTCTCAGTGTCTCAGCGTCTTAGTGTCTCAGTGTCTCTGTGCCTCAGAGTCTCAGAGTCTCAGTGTCTCTGTGTCTCAGTGTCTCAGTTCTCTGTGTCTCTGTGTCTCTGTTTCTCTGTGTCTCAGTGTCTCTGTGTCTCTGTGCCTCAGTGTCTCAGTGTCTCAGTGTCTCTGAGTCTCAGAGTCTCAGTGTCTCTGTGTCTCAGTGTCTCAGCGTCTCAGTGTCTCAGTGTCTCTGTGCCTCAGTGTCTCAGAGTCTCAGTGTCTCTGTGTCTCAGTGTCTCAGCGTCTCAGTGTCTCAGTGTCTCTGTGCCTCAGTGTCTCAGAGTCTCAGTGTCTCTGTGTCTCAGTGTCTCAGCGTCTCTGTGTCTCTGTGTCTCTGTTTCTCTGTGTCTCAGTGTCTCTGTGTCTCTGTGCCTCAGTGTCTCACTGTCTCAGTGTCTCTGAGTCTCAGAGTCTCAGTGTCTCTGTGTCTCAGTGTCTCAGCGTCTCAGTGTCTCAGTGTCTCTGTGCCTCAGTGTCTCAGAGTCTCAGTGTCTCAGCGTCTCTGTGTCTCTGTGTCTCTGTGTCTCAGTGTCTCTGTGTCTCTGTGCCTCAGTGTCTCAGTGTCTCAGTGTCTCTGTGCCTCAGTGTCTCTGTGTCTCAGTGTCTCTGTGTCTCTGTGCCTCAGTGTCTCAGTGTCTCAGTGTCTCTGAGTCTCAGTGTCTCTGTGTCTCAGTGTCTCAGCGTCTCAGTGTCTCAGTGTCTCTGTGCCTCAGTGTCTCAGAGTCTCAGTGTCTCTGTGTCTCAGTGTCTCAGCATCTCTGTGTCTCAGTGTCTCTGTGCCTCAGTGTCTCAGAGTCTCAGTGTCTCTGTGTCTCAGTGTCTCAGCGTCTCTGTGTCTCAGTGTTTCTGTGTCTCTGTGCCTCAGTGTCTCAGTGTCTCTGAGTCTCAGAGTCTCAGTGTCTCTGTGTCTCAGTGTCTCAGCGTCTCAGTGTCTCAGTGTCTCTGTGCCTCAGTGTCTCAGAGTCTCAGTGTCTCTGTGTCTCAGTGTCTCAGCGTCTCAGCGTCTCAGTGTCTCAGTGTCTCTGTGCCTCAGTGTCTCAGAGTCTCAGTGTCTCTGTGCCTCAGTGTCTCAGAGTCTCAGTGTCTCTGTGTCTCTGTATCTCAGTGTCTCAGCGTCTCTGTGTCTCTGTGTCTCTGTGTCTCAGTGTCTCAGAGTCTCAGTGTCTCTGTGTCTCAGTGTCTCAGCGTCTCTGTGTCTCTGTGTCTCAGTGTCTCAGCGTCTCTGTGTCTCTGTGTCTCTGTGTCTCAGTGTCTCAGTGTCTCTGTGCCTCAGTGTCTCAGTGTCTCAGTGTCTCAGTGTCTCTGTGCCTCAGTGTCTCAGTGTCTCAGCGTCTCTGTGTCTCAGTGTCTCTGTGTCTCAGTTTCTCAGAGTCTCAGTGTCTCCGTGTCTCAGTGTCTCAGCGTCTCTGTGTCTCAGTGTCTCTGTGTCTCAGTGTCTCAGCGTCTCTGTGTCTCAGTGTCTCTGTGTCTCAGTGTCTCAGAGTCTCAGTGTCTCTGTGTCTCAGTGTCTCAGCGTCTCTGTGTCTCTGTGTCTCTGTGTCTCAGTGTCTCAGTGTCTCAGCGTCTCTGTGTCTCAGTTTCTCTGTGTCTCAGTGTCTCAGTGTCTCAGAGTCTCAGTGTCTCTGTGTCTCAGTGTCTCAGCGTGTCTGTGTCTCTGTGTCTCAGTGACTCTGTGTCTCAGTGTCTCAGCGTCTCTGTGTCTCTGTGTCTCAGTGTCTCTGTGTCTCTGTGTCTCAGTGTCTCAGTGTCTCTGTGCCTCAGTGTCTCAGAGTCTCAGTGTCTCTGTGTCTCTGTGTCTCAGTGTCTCAGCGTCTCTGTATCTCTGTGTCTCTGTGTCTCAGTGTCTCAGAGTCTCAGTGTCTCTGTGTCTCAGTGTCTCAGCGTCTCAGTGTCTCAGCGTCTCTGTGTCTCTGTGTCTCTGTGTCTCAGTGTCTCAGTGTCTCTGTGCCTCAGTGTCTCAGTGTCTCAGTGTCTCTGTGCCTCAGTGTCTCAGTGTCTCAGCGTCTCTGTGTCTCAGTGTCTCTGTGTCTCAGTGTCTCAGAGTCTCAGTGTCTCTGTGTCTCAGTGTCTCAGCGTCTCTGTGTCTCTGTGTCTCAGTGTCTCAGCGTCTCTGTGTCTCTGTGTCTCAGTGTCTCAGTGTCTCAGTGTCTCTGAGTCTCAGAGTCTCAGTGTCTCTGTGTCTCAGTGTCTCAGCGTCTCTGTGTCTCAGTGTCTCTGTGTCTCAGTGTCTCAGAGTCTCAGTGTCTCTGTGTCTCTGTGTCTCAGCGTCTCTCTGTCTCTGTGTCTCAGTGTCTCAGTGTCTCTGTGCCTCAGTGTCTCAGTGTCTAGTGTCTCTGAGTCTCAGAGTCTCAGTGTCTCAGTGTCTCTGAGTCTCAGAGTCTCTGTGTCTCAGTGTCGCTGTGTCTCTGTGTCTCTGTGTCTCAGCGTCTCTGTGTCTCAGTGCCTCAGCGTCTCTGTGTCTCAGTGTCTCTGTGTCTCAGTGTCTCTGAGTCTCAGTGTCTCTTTGTCTCCGTGTTTCAGTGTCTCTGTGTCTCAGTGTCTCAGTGTCTCTGAGACGCAGAGTCTCAGTGCCTCAGTGTCTCTGAGTCTCAGAGTCTCTGTGTCTCAGTGTCTCAGCGTCTCTGTGTCTCTGTGTCTCTGTGTCTCAGTGTCTCTGTGACTCAGTGTCTCATTGTCTCTGTGCCTCAGTGTCTCTGTGTCTCAGTGTTTCAGTGTCTCAGTGTCTCTGAGTCTCAGAGTCTCAGTGCCTCAGTGTCTCTGAGTCTCAGAGTCTCAGTGTCTCTGTGTCTCAGTGTCTCAGCGTCTCAGTGTCTCAGTGTCTCTGTGCCTCAGTGTCTCATAGTCTCAGTGTCTCTGAGTCTCTGTGCCTCAGTGTCTCAGAGTCTCAGTGCCTCTGTGTCTCTGTGCCTCAGTGTCTCAGTGTCTCTGTGCCTCAGTGTCTCAGTGTCTCAGTATCTCTGAGTCTCAGAGTCTCAGTGTCTCTGTGTCTCAGTGTCTCAGCGTCTCTGTGTCTCAGTGTCTCTGTGCCTTAGTGTCTCAGAGTCTCAGTGTCTCTGTGTCTCAGTGTCTCAGCGTCTCTGTGTCTCTGTGTCTCTGTTTCTCTGTGTCTCAGTGTCTCTGTGTCTCTGTGCCTCAGTGTTTCAGTGTCTCAGTGCCTCTGAGTCTCAGAGTCTCAGTGTCTCTGTGTCTCAGTGTCTCAGCGTCTCAGTGTCTCAGTGTCTCTGTGCCTCAATGTCTCAGAGTCTCAGTGTCTCAGCGTCTCTGTGTCTCTGTGCCTCTGTTTCTCTGTGTCTCAGTGTCTCTGTGTCTCTGTGCCTCAGTGTCTCAGTGTCTCAGTGTATCTGAGTCTCAGAGTCTCAGTGTCTCTGTGTCTCAGTGTCTCAGCGTCTCAGCGTCTCAGTGTCTCTGTGCCTCAGTGTCTCAGAGTCTCAGTGTCTCTGTGTCTCAGTGTCTCAGCGTCTCTGTGTCTCAGTGTCACTGTGTCTCTGTGTCTCAGTGTCTCTGTGTCTCTGCGCCTCAGTGTCTCAGTGTCTCAGTGTCTCTGAGTCTCAGAGTCTCAGTGTCTCTGTGTCTCAGTGACTCAGCGTCTCTGTGTCTCATTGTCTCTGTGTCTCAGTGTCTCAGAGACTCAGTGTCTCTGTGTCTCAGTGTCTCAGCGTCTCAGTGTCTCAGTGTCTCTGTGCCTCAGTGTCTCAGAGTCTCAGTGTCTCTGTGTCTCAGTGTCTCAGCGTCTCTGTGTCTCTGTGTCTCTGTTTCTCTGTGTCTCAGTGTCTCTGTGTCTCTGTGCCTCAGTGTCTCAGTGTCTCAGTGTCTCTGAGTCTCAGAGTCTCAGTGTCTCTGTGTCTCAGTGTCTCAGCGTCTCAGTGTCTCAGTGTCTCTGTGCCTCAGTGTCTCAGAGTCTCAGTGTCTCTGTGTCTCAGTGTCTCAGCGTCTCTGTGTCTCTGTGTCTCAGTGTCTCTGTGTCTCTGTGCCTCAGTGTCTCAGTGTCTCTGAGTCTCAGAGTCTCAGTGTCTCTGTGTCTCAGTGTCTCAGCGTCTCTGTGTCTCAGTGTCTCTGTGTCTCAGTGTCTCAGAGTCTCAGTGTCTCTGTGTCTCAGTGTCTCAGCGTCTTAGTGTCTCAGTGTCTCTGTGCCTCAGTGTCTCAGAGTCTCAGTGTCTCTGTGTCTCAGTGTCTCAGTTCTCTGTGTCTCTGTGTCTCTGTTTCTCTGTGTCTCAGTGTCTCTGTGTCTCTGTGCCTCAGTGTCTCAGTGTCTCAGTGTCTCTGAGTCTCAGAGTCTCAGTGTCTCTGTGTCTCAGTGTCTCAGCGTCTCAGTGTCTCAGTGTCTCTGTGCCTCAGTGTCTCAGAGTCTCTGTGTCTCAGTGTCTCAGCGTCTCAGTGTCTCAGTGTCTCTGTGCCTCAGTGTCTCAGAGTCTCAGTGTCTCTGTGTCTCAGTGTCTCAGCGTCTCTGTGTCTCTGTGTCTCTGTTTCTCTGTGTCTCTGTGTCTCTGTGTCTCTGTGCCTCAGTGTCTCACTGTCTCAGTGTCTCTGAGTCTCAGAGTCTCAGTGTCTCTGTGTCTCAGTGTCTCAGCGTCTCTGCGTCTCAGTGTCTCTGTGTCTCAGTGTCTCTGTGCCTCAGTGTCTCAGAGTCTCAGTGTCTCAGTGTCTCTGCGTCTCTGTGTCTCTGTGTCTCTGTGTCTCAGTGTCTCTGTGTCTCTGTGCCTCAGTGTCTCAGTGTCTCAGTGTCTCTGTGCCTCAGTGTCTCTGTGTCTCAGTGTCTCTGTGTCTCTGTGCCTCAGTGTCTCAGTGTCTCAGTGTCTCTGAGTCTCAGTGTCTCTGTGTCTCAGTGTCTCAGCGTCTCAGTGTCTCAGTGTCTCTGTGCCTCAGTGTCTCAGAGTCTCAGTGTCTCTGTGTCTCAGTGTCTCAGCATCTCTGTGTCTCAGTGTCTCTGTGCCTCAGTGTCTCAGAGACTCATTGTCTCTGTGTCTCAGTGTCTCAGCGTCTCTGTGTCTCAGTGTCTCTGTGTCTCTGTGCCTCAGTGTCTCAGTGTCTCTGAGTCTCAGAGTCTCAGTGTCTCTGTGTCTCAGTGTCTCAGCGTCTCAGTGTCTCAGTGTCTCTGTGCCTCAGTGTCTCAGAGTCTCAGTGTCTCTGTGTCTCAGTGTCTCAGCGTCTCAGCGTCTCAGTGTCTCAGTGTCTCTGTGCCTCAGTGTCTCAGAGTCTCAGTGTCTCTGTGTCTCAGTGTCTCAGCGTCTCTGTGTCTCAGTGTCTCAGCGTCTCTGTGTCTCAGTGTCTCTGTGTCTCAGTGTCTCAGAGTCTCAGTGTCTCTGTGTCTCAGTGTCTCAGCGTCTTAGTGTCTCAGTGTCTCTGTGCCTCAGTGTCTCAGAGTCTCAGTGTCTCTGTGTCTCAGTGTCTCAGCGTCTCTGTGTCTCTGTGTCTCTGTTTCTCTGTGTCTCAGTGTCTCTGTGCCTCAGTGTCTCAGTGTCTCAGTGTCTCTGAGTCTCAGAGTCTCAGTGTCTCTGTGTCTCAGTGTCTCAGCGTCTCAGTGTCTCAGTGTCTCTGTGCCTCAGTGTCTCAGAGTCTCAGTGTCTCTGTGTCTCAGTGTCTCAGCGTCTCAGTGTCTCAGTGTCTCTGTGCCTCAGTGTCTCAGAGTCTCAGTGTCTCTGTGTCTCAGTGTAACAGCGTCTCTGTGTCTCTGTGTCTCTGTTTCTCTGTGTCTCAGTGTCTCTGTGTCTCTGTGCCTCAGTGTCTCACTGTCTCAGTGTCTCTGAGTCTCAGAGTCTCAGTGTCTCTGTGTCTCAGTGTCTCAGCGTCTCAGTGTCTCAGTGTCTCTGTGCCTCAGTGTCTCAGAGTCTCAGTGTCTCAGTGTCTCAGCGTCTCTGTGTCTCTGTGTCTCTGTGTCTCAGTGTCTCTGTGTCTCTGTGCCTCAGTGTCTCAGTGTCTCAGTGTCTCTGTGCCTCAGTGTCTCTGTGTCTCAGTGTCTCTGTGTCTCTGTGCCTCAGTGTCTCAGTGTCTCTGAGTCTCAGTGTCTCTGTGTCTCAGTGTCTCAGCGTCTCAGTGTCTCAGTGTCTCTGTGCCTCTGTGTCTCAGAGTCTCAGTGTCTCTGTGTCTCAGTGTCTCAGCATCTCTGTGTCTCAGTGTCTCTGTGCCTCAGTGTCTCAGAGTCTCAGTGTCTCTGTGTCTCAGTGTCTCAGCGTCTCTGTGTCTCTGTGTCTCTGTTTCTCTGTGTCTCAGTGTCTCTGTGTCTCTGTGCCTCAGTGTCTCAGTGTCTCTGAGTCTCAGAGTCTCAGTGTCTCTGTGTCTCAGTGTCTCAGCGTCTCAGTGTCTCAGTGTCTCTGTGCCTCAGTGTCTCAGAGTCTCAGTGTCTCTGTGTCTCAGTGTCTCAGCGTCTCAGCGTCTCAGTGTCTCAGTGTCTCTGTGCCTCAGTGTCTCAGAGTCTCAGTGTCTCTGTGTCTCAGTGTCTCAGCGTCTCTGTGTCTCTGTGTCGCTGTTTCTCTGTGTCTCAGTGTCTCTGTGTCTCTGTGCCTCAGTGTCTCAGTGTCTCAGTGTCTCTGAGTCTCAGAGTCTCAGTGTTTCTGTGTCTCAGTGTCTCAGCGTCTCAGCGTCTCAGTGTCTCTGTGCCTCAGTGTCTCAGAGTCTCAGTGTCTCAGTGTCTCAGTGTCTCAGAGTCTCAGTGTCTCAGTGTCTCAGTGTCTCTGTGACTCAGTGTCTCAGTGTCTCTGTGTCTGAGTGTCTCAGTGTCTCTGTGTCTCAGTGTCTCAGCGTCTCTTTGTCTCAGTGTCTCTGAGTCTCAGTGTCTCAGTGTCTCAGTGTCTCTGTGTCTCAGTGTCTCTGTGTCTCAGAGTCTCAGTGTCTCTATGTCTCAGTGTCTCTGTGTCTCAGAGTCTCAGTGTCTCAGTGTCTCTGTGTCTCAGTGTCTCTGAGTCTCAGTGTCTCTGTGTCTCTGTGTCTCAGTGTCTCAGAGTCTCAGTGTCTCTGTGTCTCAGTGTCTCAGCGTCTCTGTGTCTCAGTGTCTCTGTGTCTCAGTGTCTCAGAGTCTCAGTGTCTCTGTGTCTCAGTGTCTCAGCGTCTCTGTGTCTCTGTGTCTCAGTGTCTCAGTGTCTCTGTGCCTCAGTGTCTCAGAGTCTCAGTGTCACAGTGTCTCTGTGTCTCAGTGTCTCAGAGTCTCAGTGTCTCAGTGTCTCAGCGTCTCTGTGTCTCTGTGTCTCTGTGTCTCAGTGTCTCAGTGTCTCTGTGTCTAAGTGTCTCAGTGTCTCAGTGTCACAGTGTCTCAGAGTCTCTGTGTCTCTGTGCCTCAGTGTCTCTGTGTCTCAGTGTCTCAGTGTTTCTGTGCCTCAGTGTCTCAGTGTCTCAGCGTCTCTGTGTCTCAGTGTCTCTGTGTCTCAGTGTCTCAGAGTCTCAGTGTCTCTGTGTCTCAGTGTCTCAGCGTCTTAGTGTCTCAGTGTCTCTGTGCCTCAGTGTCTCAGAGTCTCAGTGTCTCTGTGTCTCAGTGTCTCAGCGTCTCTGTGTCTCTGTGTCTCTGTTTCTCTGTGTCTCAGTGTCTCTGTGCCTCAGTGTCTCAGTGTCTCAGTGTCTCTGAGTCTCAGAGTCTCAGTGTCTCTGTGTCTCAGTGTCTCAGCGTCTCAGTGTCTCAGTGTCTCTGTGCCTCAGTGTCTCAGAGTCTCAGTGTCTCTGTGTCTCAGTGTCTCAGCGTCTCAGTGTCTCAGTGTCTCTGTGCCTCAGTGTCTCAGAGTCTCAGTGTCTCTGTGTCTCAGTGTAACAGCGTCTCTGTGTCTCTGTGTCTCTGTTTCTCTGTGTCTCAGTGTCTCTGTGTCTCTGTGCCTCAGTGTCTCACTGTCTCAGTGTCTCTGAGTCTCAGAGTCTCAGTGTCTCTGTGTCTCAGTGTCTCAGCGTCTCAGTGTCTCAGTGTCTCTGTGCCTCAGTGTCTCAGAGTCTCAGTGTCTCAGTGTCTCAGCGTCTCTGTGTCTCTGTGTCTCTGTGTCTCAGTGTCTCTGTGTCTCTGTGCCTCAGTGTCTCAGTGTCTCAGTGTCTCTGTGCCTCAGTGTCTCTGTGTCTCAGTGTCTCTGTGTCTCTGTGCCTCAGTGTCTCAGTGTCTCTGAGTCTCAGTGTCTCTGTGTCTCAGTGTCTCAGCGTCTCAGTGTCTCAGTGTCTCAGTGTCTCTGTGCCTCTGTGTCTCAGAGTCTCAGTGTCTCTGTGTCTCAGTGTCTCAGCATCTCTGTGTCTCAGTGTCTCTGTGCCTCAGTGTCTCAGAGTCTCAGTGTCTCTGTGTCTCAGTGTCTCAGCGTCTCTGTGTCTCTGTGTCTCTGTTTCTCTGTGTCTCAGTGTCTCTGTGTCTCTGTGCCTCAGTGTCTCAGTGTCTCTGAGTCTCAGAGTCTCAGTGTCTCTGTGTCTCAGTGTCTCAGCGTCTCAGTGTCTCAGTGTCTCTGTGCCTCAGTGTCTCAGAGTCTCAGTGTCTCTGTGTCTCAGTGTCTCAGCGTCTCAGCGTCTCAGTGTCTCAGTGTCTCTGTGCCTCAGTGTCTCAGAGTCTCAGTGTCTCTGTGTCTCAGTGTCTCAGCGTCTCTGTGTCTCTGTGTCGCTGTTTCTCTGTGTCTCAGTGTCTCTGTGTCTCTGTGCCTCAGTGTCTCAGTGTCTCAGTGTCTCTGAGTCTCAGAGTCTCAGTGTTTCTGTGTCTCAGTGTCTCAGCGTCTCAGCGTCTCAGTGTCTCTGTGCCTCAGTGTCTCAGAGTCTCAGTGTCTCTGTGTCTCAGTGTCTCAGAGTCTCAGTGTCTCAGTGTCTCAGTGTCTCTGTGACTCAGTGTCTCAGTGTCTCTGTGTCTGAGTGTCTCAGTGTCTCTGTGTCTCAGTGTCTCAGCGTCTCTTTGTCTCAGTGTCTCAGTGTCTCTGAGTCTCAGTGTCTCAGTGTCTCTGTGTCTCAGTGTCTCTGTGTCTCAGAGTCTCAGTGTCTCTATGTCTCAGTGTCTCTGTGTCTCAGAGTCTCAGTGTCTCAGTGTCTCTGTGTCTCAGTGTCTCTGAGTCTCAGTGTCTCTGTGTCTCTGTGTCTCAGTGTCTCAGAGTCTCAGTGTCTCTGTGTCTCAGTGTCTCAGCGTCTCTGTGTCTCAGTGTCTCTGTGTCTCAGTGTCTCAGAGTCTCAGTGTCTCTGTGTCTCAGTGTCTCAGCGTCTCTGTGTCTCTGTGTCTCAGTGTCTCAGTGTCTCTGTGCCTCAGTGTCTCAGAGTCTCAGTGTCACAGTGTCTCTGTGTCTCAGTGTCTCAGAGTCTCAGTGTCTCAGTGTCTCAGCGTCTCTGTGTCTCTGTGTCTCTGTGTCTCAGTGTCTCAGTGTCTCAGTGTCTCTGTGTCTAAGTGTCTCAGTGTCTCAGTGTCACAGTGTCTCAGAGTCTCTGTGTCTCTGTGCCTCAGTGTCTCTGTGTCTCAGTGTCTCAGTGTTTCTGTGCCTCAGTGTCTCAGTGTCTCAGCGTCTCTGTGTCTCTGTGTCTCTGTGTCTCAGTGTCTCAGTGTCCCTGTGCCTCAGTGTCTCAGGGTCTCAGTGTCTCTGTGTCTCTGTGTCTCAGTGTCTCAGCGTCTCTGTGTCTCTGTGTCTCAGTGTTTCTGTGTCTCTGTGTCTCAGTGTCTCAGCGTCTCTGTGTCTCTGTGTCTCTGTGTCTCAGTGTCTCAGTGTCTCAGTGTCTCTGTGCCTCAGTGTCTCAGAGTCTCAGTGTCTCAGTGTCTCAGTGTCTCAGCATCTCTGTGCCTCTGTGTCTCTGTGTCTCAGAGTCTCTGTGTCTCTGTGTCTCAGTGTCTCAGTGTCTCTGTGCCTCAGTGTCTCAGAGTCTCAGTGTCTCTGTGTCTCAGTGTCTCAGCGTCTCTGTGTCTCTGTGTCTCAGTGTCTCAGTGTCTCTGTGCCTCAGTGTCTCAGTGTCTCAGTGTCTCTGAGTCTCAGAGTCTCAGAGTCTCAGAGTCTCAGTGTCTCTGTGTCTCAGTGTCTCAGCGTCTCTGTGTCTCAGTGTCTCAGAGTCTCAGAGTCTCAGTGTCTCTGTGTCTCAGTGTCTCAGCGTCTCTGTGTCTCAGTGTCTCTGTGTCTCAGTGTCTCAGAGTCTCAGTGTCTCAGTGTCTCAGCGTCTCTGTGTCTCTGTGTCTCAGTGTCTCTGTGTCTCTGTGCCTCAGTGTCTCAGTGTCTCAGTGTCTCTGTGCCTCAGTGTCTCTGTTTCTCTGTGTCTCTGTGTCTCTGTGTCTCTGTGCCTCAGTGTCTCAGTGTCTCAGTGTCTCAGAGTCTCAGCGTCTCTGCGTCTCAGTGTCTCAGAGTCTCAGTGTCTTTGTGTCTCAGTGTCTCTGTGACTCCGTGTCTCTGTGTCTCAGTGTCTCTGAGTCTCAGTGTCTCAGTGTCTCTGAGTTTCAGTGTCTCAGTGTCTCTGTGTCTCAGTTTCTCAGTGTCTCTGAGTCTCAGTGTC
The DNA here is from genome assembly GCF_965287045.1 of Carcharhinus amblyrhynchos. Classification (NCBI taxonomy): domain Eukaryota; kingdom Metazoa; phylum Chordata; class Chondrichthyes; order Carcharhiniformes; family Carcharhinidae; genus Carcharhinus; species Carcharhinus amblyrhynchos. The sequence goes on along the minus strand of NW_027649947.1, from coordinate 120,112 downwards.
TCAATGTCTCAGTGTCTATGAGTCTCAGAGTCTCAGTGTCTCTGTGACTCAGTGTCTCGGCGATTCTGTGTCTCAGTTTCTCAGTGTCTCAGTGTTTCTGAGTTTCAGAGTCTCAGTGTCTCAGTGTCTCAGTGTCTCAGAGTCTCAGTGTCTTTGTGTCTCTGTGTCTCAGTGTCTCAGAGTCTCACTGTCTCTGAGTCTCAGTGTCTCTGTGTCTCAGTGTCTCAGAGTCTCAGTGTCTCTGTGTCTCAGTGTCTCAGCGTCTCTGTGTCTCTGTGTCTCAGTGTCTCAGCGTCTCTGTGTCTCTGTGTCTCAGTGTCTCAGTGTCTCTGAGTCTCAGAGTCTCAGTGTCTCTGTGTCTCAGTGTCTCAGCGTCTCTGTGTCTCAGTGTCTCTGTGTCTCAGTGTCTCAGAGTCTCAGTGTCTCTGTGTCTCTGTGTCTCAGCGTCTCTCTGTCTCTGTGTCTCAGTGTCTCAGTGTCTCTGTGCCTCAGTGTCTCAGTGTCTCAGTGTCTCTGAGTCTCAGAGTCTCAGTGTCTCAGTGTCTCTGAGTCTCAGAGTCTCTGTGTCTCAGTGTCGCTGTGTCTCTGTGTCTCTGTGTCTCAGCGTCTCTGTGTCTCAGTGCCTCAGCGTCTCTGTGTCTCAGTGTCTCTGTGTCTCAGTGTCTCTGAGTCTCAGTGTCTCTTTGTCTCCGTGTTTCAGTGTCTCTGTGTCTCAGTGTCTCAGTGTCTCTGAGACGCAGAGTCTCAGTGCCTCAGTGTCTCTGAGTCTCAGAGTCTCTGTGTCTCAGTGTCTCAGCGTCTCTGTGTCTCTGTGTCTCTGTGTCTCAGTGTCTCTGTGACTCAGTGTCTCATTGTCTCTGTGCCTCAGTGTCTCTGTGTCTCAGTGTTTCAGTGTCTCAGTGTCTCTGAGTCTCAGAGTCTCAGTGCCTCAGTGTCTCTGAGTCTCAGAGTCTCAGTGTCTCTGTGTCTCAGTGTCTCAGCGTCTCAGTGTCTCAGTGTCTCTGTGCCTCAGTGTCTCATAGTCTCAGTGTCTCTGAGTCTCTGTGCCTCAGTGTCTCAGAGTCTCAGTGCCTCTGTGTCTCTGTGCCTCAGTGTCTCAGTGTCTCTGTGCCTCAGTGTCTCAGTGTCTCAGTATCTCTGAGTCTCAGAGTCTCAGTGTCTCTGTGTCTCAGTGTCTCAGCGTCTCTGTGTCTCAGTGTCTCTGTGCCTTAGTGTCTCAGAGTCTCAGTGTCTCTGTGTCTCAGTGTCTCAGCGTCTCTGTGTCTCTGTGTCTCTGTTTCTCTGTGTCTCAGTGTCTCTGTGTCTCTGTGCCTCAGTGTTTCAGTGTCTCAGTGCCTCTGAGTCTCAGAGTCTCAGTGTCTCTGTGTCTCAGTGTCTCAGCGTCTCAGTGTCTCAGTGTCTCTGTGCCTCAGTGTCTCAGAGTCTCAGAGTCTCTGTGTCTCAGTGTCTCGGCGTCTCAGTGTCTCAGTGTCTCTGTGCCTCAATGTCTCAGAGTCTCAGTGTCTCAGCGTCTCTGTGTCTCTGTGCCTCTGTTTCTCTGTGTCTCAGTGTCTCTGTGTCTCTGTGCCTCAGTGTCTCAGTGTATCTGAGTCTCAGAGTCTCAGTGTCTCTGTGTCTCAGTGTCTCAGCGTCTCAGCGTCTCAGTGTCTCTGTGCCTCAGTGTCTCAGAGTCTCAGTGTCTCTGTGTCTCAGTGTCTCAGCGTCTCTGTGTCTCAGTGTCACTGTGTCTCTGTGTCTCAGTGTCTCTGTGTCTCTGCGCCTCAGTGTCTCAGTGTCTCAGTGTCTCTGAGTCTCAGAGTCTCAGTGTCTCTGTGTCTCAGTGACTCAGCGTCTCTGTGTCTCATTGTCTCTGTGTCTCAGTGTCTCAGAGACTCAGTGTCTCTGTGTCTCAGTGTCTCAGCGTCTCAGTGTCTCAGTGTCTCTGTGCCTCAGTGTCTCAGAGTCTCAGTGTCTCTGTGTCTCAGTGTCTCAGCGTCTCTGTGTCTCTGTGTCTCTGTTTCTCTGTGTCTCAGTGTCTCTGTGTCTCTGTGCCTCAGTGTCTCAGTGTCTCAGTGTCTCTGAGTCTCAGAGTCTCAGTGTCTCTGTGTCTCAGTGTCTCAGCGTCTCAGTGTCTCAGTGTCTCTGTGCCTCAGTGTCTCAGAGTCTCAGTGTCTCTGTGTCTCAGTGTCTCAGCGTCTCTGTGTCTCTGTGTCTCAGTGTCTCTGTGTCTCTGTGCCTCAGTGTCTCAGTGTCTCTGAGTCTCAGAGTCTCAGTGTCTCTGTGTCTCAGTGTCTCAGCGTCTCTGTGTCTCAGTGTCTCTGTGTCTCAGTGTCTCAGAGTCTCAGTGTCTCTGTGTCTCAGTGTCTCAGCGTCTTAGTGTCTCAGTGTCTCTGTGCCTCAGTGTCTCAGAGTCTCAGTGTCTCTGTGTCTCAGTGTCTCAGTTCTCTGTGTCTCTGTGTCTCTGTTTCTCTGTGTCTCAGTGTCTCTGTGTCTCTGTGCCTCAGTGTCTCAGTGTCTCAGTGTCTCTGAGTCTCAGAGTCTCAGTGTCTCTGTGTCTCAGTGTCTCAGCGTCTCAGTGTCTCAGTGTCTCTGTGCCTCAGTGTCTCAGAGTCTCTGTGTCTCAGTGTCTCAGCGTCTCAGTGTCTCAGTGTCTCTGTGCCTCAGTGTCTCAGAGTCTCAGTGTCTCTGTGTCTCAGTGTCTCAGCGTCTCTGTGTCTCTGTGTCTCTGTTTCTCTGTGTCTCAGTGTCTCTGTGTCTCTGTGCCTCAGTGTCTCACTGTCTCAGTGTCTCTGAGTCTCAGAGTCTCAGTGTCTCTGTGTCTCAGTGTCTCAGCGTCTCTGCGTCTCAGTGTCTCTGTGTCTCAGTGTCTCTGTGCCTCAGTGTCTCAGAGTCTCAGTGTCTCAGTGTCTCTGCGTCTCTGTGTCTCTGTGTCTCTGTGTCTCAGTGTCTCTGTGTCTCTGTGCCTCAGTGTCTCAGTGTCTCAGTGTCTCTGTGCCTCAGTGTCTCTGTGTCTCAGTGTCTCTGTGTCTCTGTGCCTCAGTGTCTCAGTGTCTCAGTGTCTCTGAGTCTCAGTGTCTCTGTGTCTCAGTGTCTCAGCGTCTCAGTGTCTCAGTGTCTCTGTGCCTCAGTGTCTCAGAGTCTCAGTGTCTCTGTGTCTCAGTGTCTCAGCATCTCTGTGTCTCAGTGTCTCTGTGCCTCAGTGTCTCAGAGTCTCAGTGTCTCTGTGTCTCAGTGTCTCAGCGTCTCTGTGTCTCAGTGTCTCTGTGTCTCTGTGCCTCAGTGTCTCAGTGTCTCTGAGTCTCAGAGTCTCAGTGTCTCTGTGTCTCAGTGTCTCAGCGTCTCAGTGTCTCAGTGTCTCTGTGCCTCAGTGTCTCAGAGTCTCAGTGTCTCTGTGTCTCAGTGTCTCAGCGTCTCAGCGTCTCAGTGTCTCAGTGTCTCTGTGCCTCAGTGTCTCAGAGTCTCAGTGTCTCTGTGTCTCAGTGTCTCAGCGTCTCTGTGTCTCAGTGTCTCAGCGTCTCTGTGTCTCAGTGTCTCTGTGTCTCAGTGTCTCAGTGTCTCTGTGTCTCAGTGTCTCAGCGTCTTAGTGTCTCAGTGTCTCTGTGCCTCAGTGTCTCAGAGTCTCAGTGTCTCTGTGTCTCAGTGTCTCAGCGTCTCTGTGTCTCTGTGTCTCTGTTTCTCTGTGTCTCAGTGTCTCTGTGCCTCAGTGTCTCAGTGTCTCAGTGTCTCTGAGTCTCAGAGTCTCAGTGTCTCTGTGTCTCAGTGTCTCAGCGTCTCAGTGTCTCAGTGTCTCTGTGCCTCAGTGTCTCAGAGTCTCAGTGTCTCTGTGTCTCAGTGTCTCAACGTCTCAGTGTCTCAGTGTCTCTGTGCCTCAGTGTCTCAGAGTCTCAGTGTCTCTGTGTCTCAGTGTCTCAGCGTCTCTGTGTCTCTGTGTCTCTGTTTCTCTGTGTCTCAGTGTCTCTGTGTCTCTGTGCCTCAGTGTCTCACTGTCTCAGTGTCTCTGAGTCTCAGAGTCTCAGTGTCTCTGTGTCTCAGTGTCTCAGCGTCTCAGTGTCTCAGTGTCTCTGTGCCTCAGTGTCTCAGAGTCTCAGTGTCTCAGTGTCTCAGCGTCTCTGTGTCTCTGTGTCTCTGTGTCTCAGTGTCTCTGTGTCTCTGTGCCTCAGTGTCTCAGTGTCTCAGTGTCTCTGTGCCTCAGTGTCTCTGTGTCTCAGTGTCTCTGTGTCTCAGTGTCTCAGTGTCTCTGAGTCTCAGTGTCTCTGTGTCTCAGTGTCTCAGCGTCTCAGTGTCTCAGTGTCTCTGTGCCTCTGTGTCTCAGAGTCTCAGTGTCTCTGTGTCTCAGTGTCTCAGCATCTCTGTGTCTCAGTGTCTCTGTGCCTCAGTGTCTCAGAGTCTCAGTGTCTCTGTGTCTCAGTGTCTCAGCGTCTCTGTGTCTCTGTGTCTCTGTTTCTCTGTGTCTCAGTGTCTCTGTGCCTCAGTGTCTCAGTGTCTCTGAGTCTCAGAGTCTCAGTGTCTCTGTGTCTCAGTGTCTCAGCGTCTCAGTGTCTCAGTGTCTCTGTGCCTCAGTGTCTCAGAGTCTCAGTGTCTCTGTGTCTCAGTGTCTCAGCGTCTCAGCGTCTCAGTGTCTCAGTGTCTCTGTGCCTCAGTGTCTCGGAGTCTCAGTGTCTCTGTGTCTCAGTGTCTCAGCGTCTCTGTGTCTCTGTGTCGCTGTTTCTCTGTGTCTCAGTGTCTCTGTGTCTCTGTGCCTCAGTGTCTCAGTGTCTCAGTGTCTCTGAGTCTCAGAGTCTCAGTGTTTCTGTGTCTCAGTGTCTCAGCGTCTCAGCGTCTCAGTGTCTCTGTGCCTCAGTGTCTCAGAGTCTCAGTGTCTCTGTGTCTCAGTGTCTCAGAGTCTCAGTGTCTCAGTGTCTCAGTGTCTCTGTGACTCAGTGTCTCAGTGTCTCTGTGTCTGAGTGTCTCAGTGTCTCTGTGTCTCAGTGTCTCAGCGTCTCTTTGTCTCAGTGTCTCAGTGTCTCTGAGTCTCAGTGTCTCAGTGTCTCAGTGTCTCTGTGTCTCAGTGTCTCTGTGTCTCAGAGTCTCAGTGTCTCTATGTCTCAGTGTCTCTGTGTCTCAGAGTCTCAGTGTCTCAGTGTCTCTGTGTCTCAGTGTCTCTGAGTCTCAGTGTCTCTGTGTCTCTGTGTCTCAGTGTCTCAGAGTCTCAGTGTCTCTGTGTCTCAGCGTCTCAGCGTCTCTGTGTCTCAGTGTCTCTGTGTCTCAGTGTCTCAGAGTCTCAGTGTCTCTGTGTCTCAGTGTCTCAGCGTCTCTGTGTCTCTGTGTCTCAGTGTCTCAGTGTCTCTGTGCCTCAGTGTCTCAGAGTCTCAGTGTCACAGTGTCTCTGTGTCTCAGTGTCTCAGAGTCTCAGTGTCTCAGTGTCTCAGCGTCTCTGTGTCTCTGTGTCTCTGTGTCTCAGTGTCTCAGTGTCTCTGTGTCTAAGTGTCTCAGTGTCTCAGTGTCACAGTGTCTCAGAGTCTCTGTGTCTCTGTGCCTCAGTGTCTCTGTGTCTCAGTGTCTCAGTGTTTCTGTGCCTCAGTGTCTCAGTGTCTCAGCGTCTCTGTGTCTCTGTGTCTCTGTGTCTCAGTGTCTCAGTGTCCCTGTGCCTCAGTGTCTCAGAGTCTCAGTGTCTCTGTGTCTCTGTGTCTCAGTGTCTCAGCGTCTCTGTGTCTCTGTGTCTCAGTGTTTCTGTGTCTCTGTGTCTCAGTGTCTCAGCGTCTCTGTGTCTCTGTGTCTCTGTGTCTCAGTGTCTCTGTGTCTCAGTGTCTCAGTGTCTCTGTGCCTCAGTGTCTCAGAGTCTCAGTGTCTCAGTGTCTCAGTGTCTCAGCATCTCTGTGCCTCTGTGTCTCTGTGTCTCAGAGTCTCTGTGTCTCTGTGTCTCAGTGTCTCAGTGTCTCTGTGCCTCAGTGTCTCAGAGTCTCAGTGTCTCTGTGTCTCAGTGTCTCAGCGTCTCTGTGTCTCTGTGTCTCAGTGTCTCAGTGTCTCTGTGCCTCAGTGTCTCAGTGTCTCAGTGTCTCTGAGTCTCAGAGTCTCAGAGTCTCAGAGTCTCAGTGTCTCTGTGTCTCAGTGTCTCAGCGTCTCTGTGTCTCAGTGTCTCAGAGTCTCAGAGTCTCAGTGTCTCTGTGTCTCAGTGTCTCAGCGTCTCTGTGTCTCAGTGTCTCTGTGTCTCAGTGTCTCAGAGTCTCAGTGTCTCAGTGTCTCAGCGTCTCTGTGTCTCTGTGTCTCAGTGTCTCTGTGTCTCTGTGCCTCAGTGTCTCAGTGCCTCAGTGTCTCTGTGCCTCAGTGTCTCTGTTTCTCTGTGTCTCTGTGTCTCTGTGTCTCTGTGCCTCAGTGTCTCAGTGTCTCAGTGTCTCAGAGTCTCAGCGTCTCTGCGTCTCAGTGTCTCAGAGTCTCAGTGTCTTTGTGTCTCAGTGTCTCTGTGACTCCGTGTCTCTGTGTCTCAGTGTCTCTGAGTCTCAGTGTCTCAGTGTCTCTGAGTTTCAGTGTCTCAGTGTCTCTGTGTCTCAGTTTCTCAGTGTCTCTGAGTCTCAGTGTCTCAATGTCTCAGTGTCTATGAGTCTCAGAGTCTCAGTGTCTCTGTGACTCAGTGTCTCGGCGATTCTGTGTCTCAGTTTCTCAGTGTCTCAGTGTTTCTGAGTTTCAGAGTCTCAGTGTCTCAGTGTCTCAGTGTCTCAGAGTCTCAGTGTCTTTGTGTCTCTGTGTCTCAGTGTCTCAGAGTCTCACTGTCTCTGAGTCTCAGTGTCTCTGAGTCTCAGTGTCTCAGTGTCTCAGTGTCTCTGTGTCTCAGATTCTCAGTGTCTCTGAGTCTCAGTGTCTCTGAGTCTCAGTGTCTCAGTGTCTCAGTGTCTCTGTGTCTCAGTGTCTCAGAGTCTCAGTGTCTCTGAGTCTCAGTGTCTCAGTGCCTCAGTGTCTCAGTTTCTCTGTGTGTCTGTGTCTCTGAGTCTCAGTGTCTCTGAGTCTCAGTGTCTCTGTGTATCAGTGTCTCTGAGTCTCAGTGTCTTTGTGTCTCAGTGTCTCACTGTCTCTGTGTCTCAGTGTCTCTGTGTCTCTGTGTCTCAGTGACTCTGAGTCTCAGTGTCTCAGTGTCTCAGTGTCTCTGTGACTCAGTGTCTCTGAGTCTCACTGTCTCAGTGTCTCTGTGTCTCAGTGTCTCTGAGTCTCAGTGTCTCTGTGTCTCAGTGTCTCAGAGTCTCAATGTCTCTTTGTCTCAGTGTCTCAGTGTCTCTGTGTCTCAGTGTCTCAGAGTCTCAGTGTCTCTGTGTCTCTTTGACTCAGTGTCTCTGTGCCTCAGTGTCTCAGTGTCTCTGTGCCTCAGTGTCTCAGTGTCTCAGTGTCTCAGAGTCTCAGTGTCTCAGTGTCTCTGTGCGTCAGTGTCTCAGTGTCTCAGAGTCTCCGTATCTCTCTGTCTCTTGGTCTCAGTGTCTCTGAGCCTCAGTGTCTCTGTGTCTCTGTGTCTCAGTGTCTCAGAGTCTCAGTGTCTCAGCGTCTCAGTGTCTCAGAGTCTCAGTGTCTCAGTGTCTCTGTGTCTCTTGGTCTCAGTGTCTCTGTGCCTCAGTGTCTCTGTGTCTCAGTGTCTCAGAGTCTCTGTGTCTCTGTGTCTCAGTGTCTCTGTGCCTCAGTGTCTCAGTGTCTCAGTGTCTCTGTGTCTATTTGACTCAGTCTCTCTGTGCCTCAGAGTCTCAGTGTCTCTGTGTCTCTGGGCCTCAGTGTCTTTGTGTCTCAGAGTCTCAATGTCTCAGAGTCTCAGTGTCTCAGAGTCTCAGTGCCTCAGTGTTTCTGTTCCTCAGTGTCTCAGAGTCCCCGTATCTATCTGTCTCTTGGTCTCAGAGTCTCTGAGCCTCAGTGTCCCAGTGTCTCTGTGTCTCAGTGTCTCAGTGTCTCAGTGTCTCAGTGTCTCAGTGTCTCTGTGCCTCAGTGTCTCAGTGTCTCAGAGTCTCAGTGTCTCAGTGTGTCTGTGTCTCAGTGTCTCAGAGTCTCAGTGTCTCAGTGTCTCTGTGTCTCTTGGTCTCAGTGTCTCTGTGCCTCAGTGTCTCAGTGTCTCTGTGTCTCAGTGTCTCAGTGTCTCAGTGTCTCTGTGTCTCTGTGTCTCTGTGTCTCAGTGTCTCTGTGCCTCAGTGTCTCAGTGTCTCTGTGTCTCTTTGACTCAGTGTCTCTGTGCCTCAGTGTCTCAGTGTCTCTGTGTCTCAGTGTCTCTGAGTCTCAGAGTCTCAAAGTCTCAAAGTCTCAGTGTCTCTGTGTCTCAGTGTCTCAGAGTCTCAGTGTCTCTGTGTCTCAGTGTTTCAGTGTCTCTGTGTCTCAGTGTCTCAGTGTCTCTGTGCCTCAGTGTCTCAGAGTCTCAAAGTCTCAGTGTCTCTGTGTCTCAGTGTCTCAGTGTCTCAGAGTCTCAGTGTCTCTGTGTCTCAGTGTTTCAGTGTCTCTGTGTCTCAGTGTCTCAGTGTCTCTGTGCCTCAGTGTCTCAGAGTCTCAAAGTCTCAGTGTCTCTGTGTCTCAGTGTCTCAGAGTCTCAGTGTCTCAGTGTCTCTGTGCCTCAGTGTCTCAGAGTCTCAAAGTCTCAGTGTCTCTGTGTCTCAGTGTCTCAGAGTCTCAGTGTCTCTGTGTCTCAGTGTTTCAGTGTCTCTGTGTCTCAGTGTCTCAGTGTCTCTGTGCCTCAGTGTCTCAGAGTCTCAAAGTCTCAGTGTCTCTGTGTCTCAGTGTCTCAGAGTCTCAGTGTCTCTGTGTCTCTGTGTTTCAGTGTCTCTGTGTCTCAGTGTCTCAGTGTCTCTGTGCCTCAGTGTCTCAGTGTCTCAGCGTCTCTATGTCTCTGTGTCTCTGTGTCTCAGTGTCTCAGTGTCCCTGTGCCTCAGTGTCTCAGAGTCTCAGTGTCTCTGTGTCTCAGTGTCTCAGCGTCTCTGTGTCTCAGTGTCTCAGTGTCTCATTGTCTCTTTGCCTCAGTGTCTCAGAGTCTCAGTGTCTCTGTGTCTCAGTGTCTCAGTGTCTCAGCGTCTCTGTGTCTCTGTGTCTCTGTGTCTCAGTGTCTCTGTGTCTCAGTGTCTCAGTGTCTCTTTGCCTCAGTGTCTCAGAGTCTCAGTGTCTCTGTGTCTCAGTGTCTCAGCGTCTCTGTGTCTCTGTGTCTCAGTGTCTCACTGTCTCTTTGCCTCAGTGTCTCAGTGTCTCAGTGTCTCTGAGCCTCAGAGTCTCAGTGTCTCTGTGTCTCAGTGTCTCAGCGTCTCTGTCTCTCAGTGTCTCTGTGTCTCAGTGTCTCAGAGTCTCAGCGTCTCTGTGTCTCAGTGTCTCTGTGTATCAGTGTCTCTGAGTCTCAGTGTCTCTTTGTCTCTTTGTCTCAGTGTTTCAGTGTCTCTGTGTCTCAGTGTCTCAGTGTCTCAGTGTCTCTGAGTCTCAGAGTCTCATTGTCTCAGTGTCTCTGAGTCTCAGAGTCTCTGTGTCTCAGTGTCTCAGCGTCTCTGTGTCTCTGTGTCTCAGCGTCTCTGTGTCTCAGTGTCTCAGCGTCTCTGTGTCTCAGTGTCTCTGTGTCTCAGTGTCTCTGAGTCTCAGTGTCTCTTTGTCTCAGTGTTTCAGTGTCTCTGTGTCTCAGTGTCTCAGTGTCTCAGTGTCTCTGAGTCTCAGAGTCTCTGTGTCTCAGCGTCTCTGTGTCTCTGTGTCTCAGCGTCTCTGTGTCTCAGTGTCTCAGCGTCTCTGTGTCTCAGTGTCTCTGTGTCTCAGTGTCTCTGAGTCTCAGTGTCTCTTTGTCTCAGTGTTTCAGTGTCTCTGTGTCTCTGAGTCTCAGCGTCTCTGTGTCTCAGTGTCTCAGCGTCTCTGTGTCTCAGTGTCTCTGTGTCTCAGTGTCTCTGAGTCTCAGTGTCTCTTTGTCTCAGTGTCTCAGTGTCTCAGTGTCTCTGAGTCTCAGAGTCTCAGTGCCTCAGTGTCTCTGAGTCTCAGAGTCTCTGTGTCTCATTGTCTCAGCGTCTCTGTGTCTCTCTGTCTCTGTGTCTCAGCGTCTCTGTATCTCTGCGTCTCAGTGTCTCTGTGACTCAGTGTCTCATTGTCTCTGTGCCTCAGTGTCTCAGTGTCTCATTGTCTCCCAGTCTCAGAGTCTCAGTGTCTCTGTGTCTCAGTGTCTCAGTGTCTCTGTGCCTCAGTGTCTCAGAGTCTCAGTGTCTCTGTGTCTCAGTGTCTCAGCGTCTCTGTGTCTCTGTGTCTCTGTGTCTCAGTGTCTCTGTGTCTCTGTGCCTCAGTGTCTCAGTGTCTCAGTGTCTCTGAGTCTCAGAGTCTCAGTGTCTCTGTGTCTCAGTGTCTCAGCGTCTCTGTGTCTCAGAGTCTCTGTGTCTCAGTGTCTCAGAGTCTCAGTGTCTCTGGGTCTCAGTGTCTCAGCGTCTCTGTGTCTCTGTGTCTCTGTGTCTCAGTGTCTCAGTGTCTCTGTGCCGCAGTGTCTCAGTGTCTCAGTGTCTCTGAGTCTCAGAGTCTCAGTGTCTCAATGTCTCTGAGTCTCAGAGTCTCTGTGTCTCAGTGTCTCAGCGTCTCTGTGTCTCTGTGTCTCAGCGTCTCTGTGTCTCAGTGTCTCAGCGTCTCTGTGTCTCAGTGTCTCTGTGTCTCAGTGTCTCTGAGTCTCAGTGTCTCTTTGTCTCAGTGTTTCAGTGTCTCTGTGTTTCTGTGTCTCAGCGTCTCTGTGTCTCAGTGTCTCAGCGTCTCTGTGTCTCAGTGTCTCTGTGTCTCAGTGTCTCTGAGTCTCAGTGTCTCTTTGTCTCAGTGTTTCAGTGTCTCAGTGTCTCAGTGTCTCAGTTTCTCTGAGTCTCAGTGTCTCAGTGTCTCTGAGTCTCAGAGTCGCTGTGTCTCAGTGTCTCAGCGTCTCTGTGTCTCTGTGTTTCTGTGTCTCAGCGTCTCTGTGTCTCAGTGTCTCTGTGTCTCAGCGTGTCAGTGTCTCAGTGTCTCAGTGTCTCCCAGTTTCAGAGTCTCAGTGTCTCTGTGTCTCAGTGTCTCAGCGTCTCAGTGTCTCAGAGTCTCAATGTCTTTGTGTCTCAGTGTCTCTGTGACTCAGTGTCTCTGTGTCTCAGTGTCTCTGAGTCTCAGTGTCTCTGTGTCTCAGTGTCTCAGCGTCTCTGTGTCTCAGTGTCTCTGTGTCTCAGTGGCTCAGAGTCTCAGTGTCTCTGTGTCTCAGTGTCTCAGCGTCTCTGTGTCTCTGTGTCTCTGTGTCTCAGTGTCTCAGTGTCTCTGTTCCGTAGTGTCTCAGTGTCTCAGTGTCTCTGAGTCTCTGAGTCTCAGTGTCTCAATGTCTCTGAGTCTCAGAGTCTCTGTGTCTCAGTGTCTCAGCGTCTCTGTGTCTCTGTGTCTCAGCGTCTCTGTGTCTCAGTGTCTCAGCGTCTCTGTGTCTCAGTGTCTCTGTGTCTCAGTGTCTCTGAGTCTCAGTGTCTCTTTGTCTCAGTGTTTCAGTGTCTCTGTGTCTCAGCGTCTCTGTGTCTCAGTGTCTCAGCGTCTCTGTGTCTCTGTGTCTCTGTGTCTCAGCGTCTCTGTGTCTCAGTGTCTCAGCGTCTCTGTGTCTCAGTGTCTCTGTGTCTCAGTGTCTCTGAGTCTCAGTGTCTCTTTGTCTCAGTGTTTCAGTGTCTCAGTGTCTCAGTGTCTCAGTGTCTCTGAGTCTCAGAGTCTCAGTGTCTCAGTGTCTCTGAGTCTCAGAGTCGCTGTGTCTCAGTGTCTCAGCGTCTCAGTGTCTCTCTGTCTCAGTGTCTCGGCGTTTCTGTGTCTCAGTGTCTCAGTGTCTCTGAGTCTCAGAGTCTTAGTGTCTCAGCGTCTCTGTGTCTCAGTGTCTCAGAGTCTCAGTGTCTCTGTGTCTCAGTGTCTCAGCGTGTCTGTGTCTCAGTGTCTCAGCGTCTCTGTGTCTCAGTGTCTCTGTGTCTCAGTGTCTCTGAGTCTCAGTGTCTCAGGGTCTCTGTGTCTCTGTGTCTCTGTGTCACTGTGTCTCAGTGTCTCAGTGTCTCTGTGCCTCAGTGTTTCAGTGTCTCTGTGTCTCAGTGTCTCAGTGTCTCAGTGTCTCTGAGTCTCAGAGTCTCTGTTTCTCAGCGTCTCTGTGTCTCTGTATCTCAGCGTCTCTGTGTCTCAGTGTCTCAGCGTCTCTGTGTCTCAGTGTCTCTGTGTCTCAGTGTCTCTGAGTCTCAGTGTCTCTTTGTCTCAGTGTTTCAGTGTCTCTGTGTCTCTGAGTCTCTGCGTCTCTGTGTCTCAGCGTCTCTGTGTCTCAGTGTCTCTGTGTCTCAGTGTCTCTGAGTCTCAGTGTCTCTTTGTCTCAGTGTTTCAGTGTCTCAGTGTCTCAGTGTCTCAGTGTCTCTGAGTCTCAGAGTCTCAGTGCCTCAGTGTCTCTGAGTCTCAGAGTCTCTGTGTCTCATTGTCTCAGCGTCTCTGTGTCTCTGTGTCTCTGTGTCTCAGCGTCTCTGTATCTCTGCGTCTCAGTGTCTCTGTGACTCAGTGTCTCATTGTCTCTGTGCCTCAGTGTCTCAGTGTCTCATTGTCTCCCAGTCTCAGAGTCTCAGTGTCTCTGTGTCTCAGTGTCTCAGTGTCTCTGTGCCTCAGTGTCTCAGAGTCTCAGTGTCTCTGTGTCTCAGTGTCTCAGCGTCTCTGTGTCTCTGTGTCTCTGTGTCTCAGTGTCTCTGTGTCTCTGTGCCTCAGTGTCTCAGTGTCTCAGTGTCTCTGAGTCTCAGAGTCTCAGTGTCTCTGTGTCTCAGTGTCTCAGCGTCTCTGTGTCTCAGAGTCTCTGTGTCTCAGTGTCTCAGAGTCTCAGTGTCTCTGTGTCTCAGTGTCTCAGCGTCTCTGTGTCTCTGTGTCTCTGTGTCTCAGTGTCTCAGTGTCTCTGTGCCGCAGTGTCTCAGTGTCTCAGTGTCTCTGAGTCTCAGAGTCTCAGTGTCTCAATGTCTCTGAGTCTCAGAGTCTCTGTGTCTCAGTGTCTCAGCGTCTCTGTGTCTCTGTGTCTCAGCGTCTCTGTGTCTCAGTGTCTCAGCGTCTCTGTGTCTCAGGGTCTCTGTGTCTCAGTGTCTCTGAGTCTCAGTGTCTCTTTGTCTCAGTGTTTCAGTGTCTCTGTGTTTCTGTGTCTCAGCGTCTCTGTGTCTCAGTGTCTCAGCGTCTCTGTGTCTCAGTGTCTCTGTGTCTCAGTGTCTCTGAGTCTCAGTGTCTCTTTGTCTCAGTGTTTCAGTGTCTCAGTGTCTCAGTGTCTCAGTTTCTCTGAGTCTCAGAGTCTCAGTGTCTCAGTGTCTCTGAGTCTCAGAGTCGCTGTGTCTCAGTGTCTCAGCGTCTCTGTGTCTCTGTGTTTCTGTGTCTCAGCGTCTCTGTGTCTCTGTGTCTCTGTGTCTCAGCGTGTCAGTGTCTCAGTGTCTCAGTGTCTCCCAGTTTCAGAGTCTCAGTGTCTCTGTGTCTCAGTGTCTCAGCGTCTCTGCGTCTCAGTGTCTCAGAGTCTCAGTGTCTTTGTGTCTCAGTGTCTCTGTGGCTCAGTGTCTCTGTGTCTCAGTGTCTCTGAGTCTCAGTGTCTCTGTGTCTCAGTGTCTCAGCGTCTCTGTGTCTCAGTGTCTCTGTGTCTCAGTGTCTCAGAGTCTCAGTGTCTCTGTGTCTCAGTGTCTCAGCGTCTCTGTGTCTCTGTGTCTCTGTGTCTCAGTGTCTCAGTGTCTCAGTGTCTCTGTGCCGTAGTGTCTCAGTGTCTCAGTGTCTCTGAGTCTCAGAGTCTCAGTGTCTCAATGTCTCTGAGTCTCAGAGTCTCTGTGTCTCAGTGTCTCAGCGTCTCTGTGTCTCTGTGTCTCAGCGTCTCTGTGTCTCAGTGTCTCTGAGTCTCAGTGTCTCTTTGTCTCAGTGTTTCAGTGTCTCTGTGTCTCTGTGTCTCAGCGTCTCTGTGTCTCAGTGTCTCAGCGTCTCTGTGTCTCAGTGTCTCTGTGTCTCAGTGTCTCTGAGTCTCAGTGTCTCTTTGTCTCAGTGTTTCAGTGTCTCAGTGTCTCAGTGTCTCTGAGTCTCAGAGTCTCAGTGTCTCACTGTCTCTGAGTCTCAGAGTCGCTGTGTCTCAGTGTCTCAGCGTCTCAGTGTCTCTCTGTCTCAGTGTCTCGGCGTTTCTGTGTCTCAGTGTCTCAGTGTCTCAGTGTCTCTGAGTCTCAGAGTCTCAGTGTCTCAGTGTCTCAGTCTCTCAGAGTCTCAGTGTCTCTTTGTCCCAGTGTTTCAGTGTCTCAGTGTCTCAGTGTCTCTGAGTCTCAGAGTCTCAGTGTCTCAGTGTCTCTGAGTCTCAGAGTCGCTGTGTCTCAGTGTCTCAGCGTCTCAGTGTCTCTCTGTCTCAGTGTCTCGGCGTTTCTGTGTCTCAGTGTCTCAGTGTCTCAGTGTCTCTGAGTCTCAGAGTCTCAGTGTCTCAGTGTCTCAGTGTCTCAGTGTCTCAGAGTCTCAGTGCCATTGTGTCTCAGTGTCTCAGTGTCTCTGAGTCTCAGAGTCTTAGTGTCTCAGCGTCTCTGTGTCTCAGTGTCTCAGAGTCTCAGTGTCTCTGTGTCTCAGTGTCTCAGCGTGTCTGTGTCTCAGTGTCTCAGCGTCTCTGTGTTTCAGTGTCTCTGTGTCTCAGTGTCTCTGAGTCTCAGTGTCTCAGGGTCTCTGTGTCTCTGTGTCTCTGTGTCACTGTGTCTCAGTGTCTCAGTGTCTCTGTGCCTCAGTGTTTCAGTGTCTCTGTGTCTCAGTGTCTCAGTGTCTCTGAGTCTCAGAGTCTCTGTTTCTCAGCGTCTCTGTGTCTCTGTATCTCAGCGTCTCTGTGTCTCAGTGTCTCAGCGTCTCTGTGTCTCAGTGTCTCTGTGTCTCAGTGTCTCTGAGTCTCAGTGTCTCTTTGTCTCAGTGTTTCAGTGTCTCTGTGTCTCTGAGTCTCAGCGTCTCTGTGTCTCAGTGTCTCAGCGTCTCTGTGTCTCAGTGTCTCTGTGTCTCAGTGTCTCTGAGTCTCAGTGTCTCTTTGTCTCAGTGTTTCAGTGTCTCAGTGTCTCAGTGTCTCAGTGTCTCTGAGTCTCAGAGTCTCAGTGCCTCAGTGTCTCTGAGTCTCAGAGTCTCTGTGTCTCATTGTCTCAGCGTCTCTGTGTCTCTGTGTCTCTGTGTCTCAGCGTCTCTGTATCTCTGCGTCTCAGTGTCTCTGTGACTCAGTGTCTCATTGTCTCTGTGCCTCAGTGTCTCAGTGTCTCATTGTCTCCCAGTCTCAGAGTCTCAGTGTCTCTGTGTCTCAGTGTCTCAGTGTCTCTGTGCCTCAGTGTCTCAGAGTCTCAGTGTCTCTGTGTCTCAGTGTCTCAGCGTCTCTGTGTCTCTGTGTCTCTGTGTCTCAGTGTCTCTGTGTCTCTGTGCCTCTGTGTCTCAGTGTCTCAGTGTCTCTGAGTCTCAGAGTCTCAGTGTCTCTGTGTCTCAGTGTCTCAGCGTCTCTGTGTCTCAGAGTCTCTGTGTCTCAGTGTCTCAGAGTCTCAGTGTCTCTGTGTCTCAGTGTCTCAGCGTCTCTGTGTCTCTGTGTCTCAGTGTCTCAGTGTCTCTGTGCCGCAGTGTCTCAGTGTCTCTGAGTCTCAGAGTCTCAGTGTCTCAATGTCTCTGAGTCTCAGAGTCTCTGTGTCTCAGTGTCTCAGCGTCTCTGTGTCTCAGTGTCTCTGTGTCTCAGTGTCTCTGAGTCTCAGTGTCTCTTTGTCTCAGTGTTTCAGTGTCTCTGTGTTTCTGTGTCTCAGCGTCTCTGTGTCTCAGTGTCTCAGCGTCTCTGTGTCTCAGTGTCTCTGTGTCTCAGTGTCTCTGAGTCTCAGTGTCTCTTTGTCTCAGTGTTTCAGTGTCTCAGTGTCTCAGTGTCTCAGTTTCTCTGAGTCTCAGAGTCTCAGTGTCTCAGTGTCTCTGAGTCTCAGAGTCGCTGTGTCTCAGTGTCTCAGCGTCTCTGTGTCTCTGTGTTTCTGTGTCTCAGCGTCTCTGTGTCTCTGTGTCTCTGTGTCTCAGCGTGTCAGTGTCTCACTGTCTCAGTGTCTACCAGTTTCAGAGTCTCAGTGTCTCTGTGTCTCAGTGTCTCAGCGTCTCTGCGTCTCAGTGTCTCAGAGTCTCAGTGTCTTTGTGTCTCAGTGTCTCTGTGACTCAGTGTCTCTGTGTCTCAGTGTCTCTGAGTCTCAGTGTCTCTGTGTCTCAGTGTCTCAGCGTCTCTGTGTCTCAGTGTCTCTGTGTCTCAGTGTCTCAGAGTCTCAGTGTCTCTGTGTCTCAGTGTCTCAGCGTCTCTGTGTCTCTGTGTCTCTGTGTCTCAGTGTCTCTGTGCCGTAGTGTCTCAGTGTCTCAGTGTCTCTGAGTCTCAGAGTCTCAGTGTCTCAATGTCTCTGAGTCTCAGAGTCTCTGTGTCTCAGTGTCTCAGCGTCTCTGTGTCTCTGTGTCTCAGCGTCTCTGTGTCTCAGTGTCTCAGCGTCTCTGTGTCTCAGTGTCTCTGTGTCTCAGTGTCTCTGAGTCTCAGTGTCTCTTTGTCTCAGTGTTTCAGTGTCTCTGTGTCTCTGTGTCTCAGCGTCTCTGTGTCTCAGTGTCTCAGCGTCTCTGTGTCTCAGTGTCTCTCTGTCTCAGTGTCTCTGAGTCTCAGTGTCTCTTTGTCTCAGTGTTTCAGTGTCTCAGTGTCTCAGTGTCTCTGAGTCTCAGAGTCTCAGTGTCTCACTGTCTCTGAGTCTCAGAGTCGCTGTGTCTCAGTGTCTCAGCGTCTCAGTGTCTCTCTGTCTCAGTGTCTCGGCGTTTCTGTGTCTCAGTGTCTCAGTGTCTCAGTGTCTCAGTGTCTCTGAGTCTCAGAGTCTCAGTGTCTCAGTGTCTCAGTGTCTCAGTGTCTCAGAGTCTCAGTGCCATTGTGTCTCAGTGTCTCAGTGTCTCTGAGTCTCAGAGTCTTAGTGTCTCAGCGTCTCTGTGTCTCAGTGTCTCAGAGTCTCAGTGTCTCTGTGTCTCAGTGTCTCAGCGTGTCTGTGTCTCAGTGTCTCAGCGTCTCTGTGTCTCAGTGTCTCTGTGTCTCAGTGTCTCTGAGTCTCAGTGTCTCAGGGTCTCTGTGTCTCTGTGTCTCTGTGTCACTGTGTCTCAGTGTCTCAGTGTCTCTGTGCCTCAGTGTCTCAGAGTCTCAGTGTCTCTGTGTCTCCGTGTCTCAGTGTCTCTGTGCCTCAGTGTCTCAGTGTCTCAGTGTCTCAGCGTCTCTGTGTCTCTGTGTCTCTGTGTCTCAGTGTCTCTGTGTCTCTGTGCCTCAGTGTCTCAGTGTCTCAGTGTTTCTGAGTCTCAGAGTCTCAGTGTCTCTGTGTCTCAGTGTCTCAGCGTCTCTGTGTCTCAGAGTCTCTGTGTCTCAGTGTCTCAGAGTCTCAGTGTCTCTGTGTCTCAGTGTCTCAGCGTCTCTGTGTCTCTGTGTCTCTGTGTCTCAGTGTCTCAGTGTCTCTGTGCCGCAGTGTCTCAGTGTCTCAGTGTCTCTGAGTCTCAGAGTCTCAGTGTCTCAATGTCTCTGAGTCTCAGAGTCTCTGTGTCTCAGTGTCTCAGCGTTTCTGTGTCTCTGTGTCTCAGCGTCTCTGTGTCTCAGTGTCTCAGCGTCTCTGTGTCTCAGTGTCTCTGTGTCTCAGTGTCTCTGAGTCTCAGTGTCTCTTTGTCTCAGTGTTTCAGTGTCTCTGTGTCTCTCTGTCTCAGCGTCTCTGTGTCTCAGTGTCTCAGCGTCTCTTTGTCTCAGTGTCTCTGTGTCTCAGTGTCTCTGAGACTCAGTGTCTCTTTGTCTCAGTGTTTCAGTGTCTCTGTGTCTCAGTGTCTCAGTGTCTCAGTGTCTCTGAGTCTCAGAGTCTCAGTGTCTCAGTGTCTCTGAGTCTCAGAGTCGCTGTGTCTCAGCGTCTCAGTGTCTCAGTGTCTCAGTGTCTCCCAGTTTCAGAGTCTCAGTGTCTCTGTGTCTCAGTGTCTCAGCGTCTCTGCGTCTCAGTGTCTCAGAGTCTCAGTGTCTTTGTGTCTCAGTGTCTCTGAGTCTCAGTGTCTCTGTGTCTCAGTGTCTCAGCGTCTCTGTGTCTCAGTGTCTCTGTGTCTCAGTGTCTCAGAGTCTCAGTGTCTCTGTGTCTCAGTGTCTCAGCGTCTCTGTGTCTCTGTGTCTCAGTGTCTCAGTGTCTCTGTGCCGCAGTGTCTCAGTGTCTCACTGTCTCTGAGTCTCAGAGTCTCAGTGTCTCAATGTCTCTGAGTCTCAGAGTCTCTGTGTCTCAGTGTCTCAGCGTCTCTGTGTTTCTGTGTCTCAGCGTCTCTGTGTCTCAGTGTCTCAGCGTCTCTGTGTCTCAGTGTCTCTGTGTCTCAGTGTCTCTGAGTCTCAGTGTCTCTTTGTCTCAGTGTTTCAGTGTCTCTGTGTCTCTGTGTCTCAGCGTCTCTGTGTCTCAGTGTCTCAGCGTCTCTGTGTCTCAGTTTCCCTGTGTCTCAGTGTCTCTGAGTCTCAGTGTCTCTTTGTCTCAGTGTTTCAGTGTCTCTGTGTCTCAGTGTCTCAGTGTCTCTGAGTCTCAGAGTCTCAGTGTCTCAGTGTCTCTGAGTCTCAGAGTCGCTGTGTCTCAGTGTCTCAGCGTCTCAGTGTCTCTCTGTCTCAGTGTCTTGGCGTTTCTGTGTCTCAGTGTCTCAGTGTCTCAGTGTCTCTGAGTCTCAGAGTCTCAGTGTCTCAGTGTCTCAGTGTCTCAGAGTCTCAGTGTCATTGTGTCTCAGTGTCTCAGTGTCTCTGAGTCTCAGAGTCTTAGTGTCTCAGCGTCTCTGTGTCTCAGTGTCTCAGAGTCTCAGTGTCTCTGTGTCTCAGTGTCTCAGCGTGTCTGTGTCTCAGTGTCTCAGCGTCTCTGTGTCTCAGTGTCTCTGTGTCTCAGTGTCTCTGAGTCTCAGTGTCTCAGGGTCTCTGTGTCTCTGTGTCTCTGTGTCACTGTGTCTCAGTGTCTCAGTGTCTCTGTGCCTCAGTGTCTCAGAGTCTCAGTGTCTCTGTGTCTCCGTGTCTCAGTGTCTCTGTGCCTCAGTGTCTCCGTGTCTCAGTGTCTCTGAGTCTCAGAGTCTCAGAGTCTCAGTGTCTCTGTGCCTCAGTGTCTCAGAGTCTCAGTGTCTCTGTGTCTCCGTGTCTCAGTGTCTCTGTGCCTCAGTGTCTCAGTGTCTCTGAGTCTCAGAGTCTCAGTGTCTCTGTGTCTCAGTGTCTCTGTGTCTCTGTGTCTCAGTGTCTCTGAGTCTCAGTGTCTCAGGGTCTCTGTGTCTCTGTGTCTCTGTGTCACTGTGTCTCAGCGTCTCTGTGTCTCTGTGTCTCTGTGTCTCAGTGTCTCAGTGTCTCTGTGCCTCAGTGTCTCAGTGTCTCAGTGTCTCTGAGTCTCAGAGTCTCAGTGTCTCAGTGTCTCAGCGTCTCTGCGTCTCAGCGTCTCTGTGTCTCAGTGTCTCAGCGTCTCTGTGTCTCCGTGTCTCAGTGTCTCAGTGTCTCTGTGCCTCAGAGTCTCAGAGTCTCAGTGTCTCTGTGTCTCCGTGTCTCAGTGTCTCTGTGCCTCAGTGTCTCAGTGTCTCAGTGTCTCTGAGTCTCAGAGTCTCAGTGTCTCTGTGTCTCAGTGTCTCTGTGTCTCTGTGTCTCAGTGTCTCTGAGTCTCAGTGTCTCAGGGTCTCTGTGTCTCTGTGTCTCTGTGTCACTGTGTCTCAGTGTCTCAGTGTCTCTGTGCCTCAGTGTCTCAGTGTCTCAGTGTCTCTGTGCCTCAGTGTCACAGAGTCTCAGTGTCTCTGTGTCTACGTGTCTCCGTGTCTCTGTGCCTCAGTGTCTCAGTGTCTCAGTGTCTCTGAGTCTCAGAGTCTCAGTGTCTCTGTGTCTCAGTGTCTCAGTGTCTCAGTGTCTCTGTGTCTCAGTGTCTCTGAGTCTCAGTGTCTCAGGGTCTCTGTGTCTCTGTGTCTCTGTGTCACTGTGTCTCAGTGTCTCAGTGTCTCTGTGCCTCAGTGTCTCAGATTCTCAGTGTCTCTGCGTCTCAGTGTCTCTGTGTCTCAGAGTCTCAGTTTCTCTGTGTCTCAGTGTCTCTGTGTCTCTGTGTCTCAGTGTCTCTGAGTCTCAGTGTCTCAGGGTCTCTGTGTCTCTGTGTCTCTGTGTCACTGTGTCTCAGTGTCTCAGTGTCTCTGTGCCTCAGTGTCTCAGAGTCTCAGTGTCTCTGTGTCTCAGTGTCTCTGTGTCTCTGTGTCTCAGTGTCTCAGTGTCTCTGTGTCTCTGAGTCTCAGAGTCTCAGTGTCTCTGAGTCTCAGAGTCTCAGTGTCTCTGTGTCTCAGTGTCTCAGCGTCTCTGCGTCTCAGTGTCTCTGTGTCTCAGTGTCTCAGCGTCTCTGTGTCTCTGTGTCTCTGTGTCTCTGTGTCTCAGTGTCTCTGTGCCTCAGTGTCTCAGAGTCTCAGTGTCTCTGTGTCTCAGTGTCTCAGCGTCTCTGTGTCTCTGTGTCTCAGTGTCTCAATGTCTCTGTGCCTCAGTGTCTCAGTGTCTCAGTGTCTCTGAGTCTCAGAGTCTCAGTGTCTCTGTGTCTCAGTGTCTCAGCGTCTCAGAGTCTCAGTGTCTCTGTGTCTCAGTGTCTCAGCGTCTCTGTGTCTCAGTGTCTCTGTGTCTCAGTGTCTCAGCGTCTCTGTGTCTCTGTGTCTCTGTGTCTCAGTGTCTCAGTGTCTCTGTGCCTCAGTGTCTCAGTGTCTCTGAGTCTCAGTGTCTCAGTGTCTCTGTGTCTCAGTGTCTCAGCGTCTCTGTGTCTCAGTGTCTCTGTGTCTCAGTGTCTCAGCGTCTCTGTGTCTCTGTGTCTCTGTGTCTCAGTGTCTCAGTGTCTCTGTGCCTCAGTGTCTCAGTGTCTCTGAGTCTCAGAGTCTAAGTGTCTCTGTGTCTCAGTGTCTCTGTGTCTCAGTGTCTCAGCGTCTCTGTGTCTCTGTGTCTCTGTGTCTCTGTGTGTCAGTGTCTCTGTGCCTCAGTGTCTCAGTGTCTCAGTGTCTCTGAGTCTCAGAGTCTCAGTGTCTCTGTGTCTCAGTGTCTCAGTGTCTCTGTGTCTCAGTGTCTCAGCGTCTCTGTGTCTCTGTGTCTCTGTGTCTCTGTGTCTCAGTGTCTCAGTGTCTCTGTGCCTCAGTGTCTCAGTGTCTCAGTGTCTCTGAGTCTCAGAGTCTCAGTGTCTCTGTGTCTCAGTGTCTCAGCGTCTCTGCGTCTCAGTGTCTCTGTGTCTCAGTGTCTCAGCGTCTCTGTGTCTCTGTGTCTCTGTGTCTCAGTGTCTCAGTGTCTCTGTGCCTCAGTGTCTCAGAGTCTCAGTGTCTCAGTGTCTCAGCGTCTCTGTGTCTCTGTGTCTCAGTGTCTTAGTGTCTCAGTGCCTCAGTGTCTCAGAGTCTCAGTGTCTCTGTGTCTCAGTGTCTCAGCGTCTCTGCGTCTCTGTGTCTCAGTGTCTCAGTGTCTCAGTGTCTCTGTGCCTCAGTGTCTCAGTGTCTCAGTGTCTCTGAGTCTCAATGTCTCTGAGTCTCAGAGTCTCTGTGTCTCAGTGTCTCAGCTTCTCTGTGTCTCTGTGTCTCAGCGTCTCTGCGTCTCAGTGTCTCAGCGTCTCCGTGTCTCAGTGTCTCAGTGTCTCTGAGTCTCAGAGTCTCAGTGTCTCAATGTCTCTGAGTCTCAGAGTCTCTGTGTCTCAGTGTCTCAGCGGCTCTGTGTCTCTGTGTCTCAGCGTCTCTGTGTCTCAGTGTCTCAGCGTCTCTGTGTCTCAGTGTCTCTGTGTCTCAGTGTCTCTGAGTCTCAGTGTCTCTTTGTCTCAGTGTTTCAGTGTCTCTGTGTCTCAGCGTCTCTGTGTCTCAGTGTCTCAGCGTCTCTGTGTCTCAGTGTCTCTGTGTCTCAGTGTCTCTGAGTCTCAATGTCTCAGTGTTTCAGTGTCTCTGTGTCTCAGTGTCTCAGTGTCTCAGTGTCTCTGAGTCTCAGAGTCTCAGTGTCTCAGTGTCTCTGAGTCTCAGAGTCGCTGTGTCTCAGTGTCTCAGCGTCTCTGTGTCTCTGTGTCTCAGCGTCTCTGTGTCTCTGTGTCTCTGTGTCTCAGCGTCTCAGTGTCTCAGTGTCTCAGTGTCTCCCAGTTTCAGAGTCTCAGTGTCTCTGTGTCTCAGTGTCTCAGCGTCTCTGCGTCTCAGTGTCTCAGAGTCTCAGTGTCTTTGTGTCTCAGTGTCACTGTGACTCAGTGTCTCTGAGTCTCAGTGTCTCTGAGTCTCAGTGTCTCAGTGTCTCTATGTCTCAGTTTCTCAGTGTCTCTGAGTCTCAGTGTCTCAATGTCTCAGTGTCTATGAGTCTCAGAGTCGCAGTGTCTCTGTGTCTCAGTGTCTCGGCGTTTCTGTGTCTCAGTGTCTCAGTGTCTCTGAGTCTCAGAGTCTCAGTGTCTCAGTGTCTCAGTGTCTCAGAGTCTCAGTGTCTCTGTGTCTCAGTGTCTCAGCGTGTCTGTGTCTCAGTGTCTCAGCGTCTCTGTGTCTCAGTGTCTCTGTGTCTCAGTGTCTCTGAGTCTCAGTGTCTCAGGGTCTCTGTGTCTCTGTGTCTCTGTGTCACTGTGTCTCAGTGTCTCAGTGTCTCTGTGCCTCCGTGTCTCAGTGTCTCTGTGCCTCAGTGTCTCAGTGTCTCAGTGTCTCTGAGTCTCAGAGTCTCAGTGTCTCTGTGTCTCAGTGTCTCTGTGTCTCTGTGTCTCAGTGTCTCTGAGTCTCAGTGTCTCAGGGTCTCTGTGTCTCTGTGTCTCTGTGTCTCTGTGTCACTGTGTCTCAGTGTCTCAGTGTCTCTGTGCCTCAGTGTCTCAGAGTCTCAGTGTCTCTGTGTCTCAGTGTCTCAGCGTCTCTGTGTCTCTGTGTCTCTGTGTCTCAGTGTCTCAGTGTCTCTGTGCCTCAGTGTCTCAGTGTCTCAGTGTCTCTGATTCTCAGAGTCTCAGTGTCTCTGTGTCTCAGTGTCTCAGCGTCTCTGCGTCTCAGCGTCTCTGTGTCTCAGTGTCTCAGCGTCTCTGTGTCTCTGTGTCTCAGTGTCTCAGTGTCTCTGTGCCTCAGTGTCTCAGAGTCTCAGTGTCTCTGTGTCTCCGTGTCTCAGTGTCTCTGTGCCTCAGTGTCTCAGTGTCTCAGTGTCTCTGAGTCTCAGAGTCTCAGTGTCTCTGTGTCTCAGTGTCTCTGTGTCTCTGTGTCTCAGTGTCTCTGAGTCTCAGTGTCTCAGGGTCTCTGTGTCTCTGTGTCTCTGTGTCACTGTGTCTCAGTGTCTCAGTGTATCTGTGCCTCAGTGTCTCTGTGTCTCAGTGTCTCAGTGTCTCTGTGCCTCAGTGTCTCAGAGTCTCAGTGTCTCTGTGTCTCCGTGTCTCAGTGTCTCTGTGCCTCAGTGTCTCAGTGTCTCTGTGTCTCAGGGTCTCTGTGTCTCTGTGTCACTGTGTCTCAGTGTCTCAGTGTCTCTGTGCCTCAGTGTCTCAGAGTCTCAGTGTCTCTGTGTCTCAGTGTCTCAGCGTCTCAGCGTCTCTGTGTCTCTGTGTCTCTGTGTCTCAGTGTCTCAGTGTCTCTGTGCCTCAGTGTCTCAGTCTCTCAGTGTCTCTGAGTCTCAGAGTCTCAGTGTCTCTGTGTCTCAGTGTCTCAGCGTCTCTGCGTCTCAGTGTCTCTGTGTCTTAAAGAGTCTCAGTGTCTCTGTGTCTCAGTGTCTCTGTGTCTCTGTGTCTCAGTGTCTCTGAGTCTCAGTGTCTCAGGGTCTCTGTGTCTCTGTGTCTCTGTGTCTCTGTGTCACTGTGTCTCACTGTGTCAGTGTCTCTGTGCCTCAGTGTCTCAGAGTCTCAGTGTCTCTGTGTCTCAGTGTCTCAGCGTCTCTGTGTCTCAGTGTCTCTTTGCCTCAGTGTCTCTGTGTCTCAGTGTCTCAGTGTCTCTGTGCCTCAGTGTCTCAGAGTCTCAGTGTCTCTGTGTCTCCGTGTCTCAGTGTCTCTGTGCCTCAGTGTCTCAGTGTCTCAGTGTCTCAGGGTCTCTGTGTCTCTGTGTCTCTGTGTCACTGTGTCTCAGTGTCTCAGTGTCTCTGTGCCTCAGTGTCTCAGAGTCTCAGTGTCTCTGTGTCTCAGTGTCTCAGCGTCTCTGTGTCTCTGTGTCTCTGTGTCTCAGTGTCTCAGTGTCTCTGTGCCTCAGTGTCTCAGTGTCTCAGTGTCTCTGAGTCTCAGAGTCTCAGTGTCTCTGTGTCTCAGTGTCTCAGCGTCTCTGCGTCTCAGTGTCTCTGTGTCTCAGAGTCTCAGTGTCTCTGTGTCTCAGTGTCTCTGTGTCTCAGTGTCTCTGAGTCTCAGTGTCTCAGGGTCTCTGTGTCTCTGTGTCTCTGTGTCTCTGTGTCACTGTGTCTCAGTGTCTCAGTGTCTCTGTGCCTCAGTGTCTCAGAGTCTCAGTGTCTCTGTGTCTCAGTGTCTCAGCGTCTCTGTGTCTCTGTGTCTCTGTGTCTCAGTGTCTCAGTGTCTCTGTGCCTCAGTGTCTCAGTGTCTCAGTGTCTCTGAGTCTCAGAGTCTCAGTGTCTCTGTGTCTCAGTGTCTCAGCGTCTCTGCGTCTCAGTGTCTCTGTGTCTCAGTGTCTCAGCGTCTCTGTGTCTCTGTGTCTCAGTGTCTCAGTGTCTCTGTGCCTCAGTGTCTCAGAGTCTCAGTGTCTCTGTATCTCAGTGTCTCAGCGTCTCTGTGTCTCAGTGTTTCAGTGTCTCAGTGTCTCTGAGTCTCAGAGTCTCAGTGTCTCTGAGTCTCAGAGTCTCAGTGTCTCTGTGTCTCAGTGTCTCAGCGTCTCTGCATCTCAGTGTCTCTGTGTCTCAGTGTCTCAGCGTCTCTGTGTCTCTGTGTCTCTGTGTCTCAGTGTCTCAGTGTCTCTGTGCCTCAGTGTCTCAGTGTCTCAGTGTCTCAGTGTCTCAGTGTCTCTGTGCCTCAGTGTCTCAGAGTCTCAGTGTCTCTGTGTCTCAGTGTCTCAGCGTCTCTGTGTCTCAGTGTCTCAGTGTCTCTGTGTCTCTGTGTCTCTGTGTCTCTGTGTCTCAGAGTCTCTGTGTCTCAGTGTCTCAGTGTCTCTGTGCCTCACTGTCTCAGAGTCTCAGTGTCTCTGTGTCTCAGTGTCTCAGCGTCTCTGTGTCTCTGTGTCTCTGTGTCTCTGTGTCTCAGTGTCTCTGTGCCTCAGTGTCTCAGTGTCTCAGTGTCTCTGAGTCTCAGAGTCTCAGAGTCTCAGTGTCTCTGTGTCTCAGTGTCTCAGCGTCTCTGTGTCTCAGTGTCTCTGTGTCTCAGTGTCTCAGAGTCTCAGTGTCTCTGTGTCTCAGTGTCTCAGCGTCTCTGTGTCTCTGTGTCTCGTTGTCTCTGTGTCTCAGTGTCTCAGTGCCTCTGTGCCTCAGTGTCTCAGAGTCTCAGTGTCTCTGTGTCATAGTGTCTCAGCGTCTCTGTGTCTCTGTGTCTCTGTGTCTCAGTGTCTCAGTGTCTCTGTGCCTCAGTGTCTCTGTGTCTCAGTGTTTCTGAGTCTCAGAGTCTCAGTGTCTCTGTGTCTCAATGTCTCAGCGTCTCTGTGTCTCAGTGTCTCTGAGTCTCAGAGTCTCAGTGTCTCAGAGTCTCTGAGTCTCAGAGTCTCTGTGTCTCAGTGTCTCAGCGTCTCTGTGTCTCTGTGTCACTGTGTCTCTGTGTCTCAGTGTCTCTGAGTCTCAGTGTCTCAGTGTCTCAGTGTCTCAGTGTCTCTGAGTCTCAGTGTCTCAGTGTCTCAGTGTCTCTGAGTCTCAGTGTCTCAGTGTCTCTGAGTCTCAGAGTCTCTGTGTCTCAGTGTCTCACCGTCTCTGTGTCTCTGTGTCACTGTGTCTCTGTGTCTCAGTTTCTCTGTGACTCAGTGTCTCATTGTCTCTGTGCCTCAGTGTCTCAGTGTCTCAGTGTCTCTCAGTCTCAGAGTCTCAGTGTCTCTGTGTCTCAGTGTCTCAGCGTCTCTGCGTCTCAGTGTCTCAGAGTCTCAGTGCCTCAGTGTTTCTGTTCCTCAGTGTCTCAGAGTCCCCGTATCTATCTGTCTCTTGGTCTCAGAGTCTCTGAGCCTCAGTGTCCCGGTGTCTCTGTGTCTCAGTGTTTCTGCGTCTCTGTGTCTCTGTGTCTCAGTGTCTCTGTGTCTCAGTGTCTCTGAGTCTCAGTGTCTCTTTGTCTCAGTGTTTCAGTGTCTCTGTGTCTCAGTGTCTCTGTGTCTCAGTGTCTCAGTGTCTCAGAGTCTCAGTGTCTCTGTGCCTCAGTGTCTCAGTGTCTCAGAGTCTCCGTATCTCTCTGTCTCTGGGTCTCAGTGTCTCTGAGCCTCAGTGTCTCTGTGTCTCAGTGTCTCAGTGTCTCAGTGTCTCTGTGCCTCAGTGTCTCAGAGTCTCAGTGTCTCTGTGTCTCAGTGTCTCAGCGTGTCTGTGTCTCAGTGTCTCTGAGTCTCAGAGTCTCAGTGTCTCTGTGTCTCAGTGTCTCTGTGTCTCAGTGTCTCTGTGTCTCTGTGTCTCAGTGTCGCTGTGACTCAGTGTATCATTGTCTCTGTGCCTCAGTGTCTCAGTGTCTCAGTGTCTCCCAGTCTCAGAGTCTCAGTGTCTCTGTGTCTCAGTGTCTCTGTGCCTCAGTGTCTCAGAGTCTCAGTGTCTCTGTGTCTCAGTGTCTCAGCGTCTCTGTGTCTCTGTGTCTCTGTTTCTCTGTGTCTCAGTGTCTCAGCGTCTCTGCGTCTCAGTGTCTCAGAGTCTCAGTGTCTTTGTGTCTCAGTGTCTCTGTGACTCAGTGTCTCTGTGTCTCACTGTCTCTGAGTCTCAGTGTCTCTGTGTCTCAGTTTCTCAGTGTCTCAGAGTCTCAGTGTCTCAATGTCTCAGTGTCTATGAGTCTCAGAGTCTCAGTGTCTCTGTGTCTCAGTGTCTCGGCGTTTCTGTGTCTCAGTGTCTCAGTGTCTCTGAGTCTCAAAGTCTCAGTGTCTCAGTGTCTCAGAGTCTCAGTGTCTCTGAGTCTCAGAGTCTTAGTGTCTCAGCGTCTCTGTGTCTCAGTGTCTCAGAGTCTCAGTGTCTCTGTGTCTCTGTGCCTCAGCGTGTCTGTGTCTCAGTGTCTCAGCGTCTCTGTGTCTCAGTGTCTCAGTGTCTCAGTGTCTCTGAGTCTCAGTGTCTCAGGGTCTCTGTGTCTCTGTGTCTCTGTGTCACTGTGTCTCAGTGTCTCAGTGTCTCTGTGCCTCAGTGTCTCAGAGTCTCAGTGTCTCTGTGTCTCCGTGTCTCAGTGTCTCTGTGCCTCAGTGTCTCAGTGTCTCAGTGTCTCAGTGTCTCAGCGTCTCTGTGTCTCTGTGTCTCTGTGTCTCAGTGTCTCTGTGTCTCTGTGCCTCAGTGTCTCAGTGTCTCAGTGTTTCTGAGTCTCAGAGTCTCAGTGTCTCTGTGTCTCTGTGTCTCTGTGTCTCTGTGTCTCAGTGTCTCAGTGTCTCTGTGCCGCAGTGTCTCAGTGTCTCAGTGTCTCTGAGTCTCAGAGTCTCAGTGTCTCAATGTCTCTGAGTCTCAGAGTCTCTGTGTCTCAGTGTCTCAGCGTTTCTGTGTCTCTGTGTCTCAGCGTCTCTGTGTCTCAGTGTCTCAGCGTCTCTGTGTCTCAGTGTCTCTGTGTCTCAGTGTCTCTGAGTCTCAGTGTCTCTTTGTCTCAGTGTTTCAGTGTCTCTGTGTCTCTCTGTCTCAGCGTCTCTGTGTCTCAGTGTCTCAGCGTCTCTGTGTCTCAGTGTCTCTGTGTCTCAGTGTCTCTGAGACTCAGTGTCTCTTTGTCCCAGAGTCTCAGTGTCTCTGTGTCTCAGTGTCTCAGTGTCTCTGAGTCTCAGAGTCTCAGTGTCTCAGTGTCTCAGTGTCTCTGAGTCTCAGAGTCGCTGTGTCTCAGCGTCTCAGTGTCTCAGTGTCTCAGTGTCTCCCAGTTTCAGAGTCTCAGTGTCTCTGTGTCTCAGTGTCTCAGCGTCTCTGCGTCTCAGTGTCTCAGAGTCTCAGTGTCTTTGTGTCTCAGTGTCTCTGAGTCTCAGTGTCTCTGTGTCTCAGTGTCTCAGCGTCTCTGTGTCTCAGTGTCTCTGTGTCTCAGTGTCTCAGAGTCTCAGTGTCTCTGTGTCTCAGTGTCTCAGCGTCTCTGTGTCTCTGTGTCTCAGTGTCTCAGTGTCTCTGTGCCGCAGTGTCTCAGTGTCTCACTGTCTCTGAGTCTCAGAGTCTCAGTGTCTCAATGTCTCTGAGTCTCAGAGTCTCTGTGTCTCAGTGTCTCAGCGTCTCTGTGTTTCTGTGTCTCAGCGTCTCTGTGTCTCAGTGTCTCAGCGTCTCTGTGTCTCAGTGTCTCTGTGTCTCAGTGTCTCTGAGTCTCAGTGTCTCTTTGTCTCAGTGTTTCAGTGTCTCTGTGTCTCTGTGTCTCAGCGTCTCTGTGTCTCAGTGTCTCAGCGTCTCTGTGTCTCAGTTTCCCTGTGTCTCAGTGTCTCTGAGTCTCAGTGTCTCTTTGTCTCAGTGTTTCAGTGTCTCTGTGTCTCAGTGTCTCAGTGTCTCTGAGTCTCAGAGTCTCAGTGTCTCAGTGTCTCTGAGTCTCAGAGTCGCTGTGTCTCAGTGTCTCAGCGTCTCAGTGTCTCTCTGTCTCAGTGTCTTGGCGTTTCTGTGTCTCAGTGTCTCAGTGTCTCAGTGTCTCTGAGTCTCAGAGTCTCAGTGTCTCAGTGTCTCAGTGTCTCAGAGTCTCAGTGTCATTGTGTCTCAGTGTCTCAGTGTCTCTGAGTCTCAGAGTCTTAGTGTCTCAGCGTCTCTGTGTCTCAGTGTCTCAGAGTCTCAGTGTCTCTGTGTCTCAGTGTCTCAGCGTGTCTGTGTCTCAGTGTCTCAGCGTCTCTGTGTCTCAGTGTCTCTGTGTCTCAGTGTCTCTGAGTCTCAGTGTCTCAGGGTCTCTGTGTCTCTGTGTCTCTGTGTCACTGTGTCTCAGTGTCTCAGTGTCTCTGTGCCTCAGTGTCTCAGAGTCTCAGTGTCTCTGTGTCTCCGTGTCTCAGTGTCTCTGTGCCTCAGTGTCTCCGTGTCTCAGTGTCTCTGAGTCTCAGAGTCTCAGAGTCTCAGTGTCTCTGTGCCTCAGTGTCTCAGAGTCTCAGTGTCTCTGTGTCTCCGTGTCTCAGTGTCTCTGTGCCTCAGTGTCTCAGTGTCTCTGAGTCTCAGAGTCTCAGTGTCTCTGTGTCTCAGTGTCTCTGTGTCTCTGTGTCTCAGTGTCTCTGAGTCTCAGTGTCTCAGGGTCTCTGTGTCTCTGTGTCTCTGTGTCACTGTGTCTCAGCGTCTCTGTGTCTCTGTGTCTCAGTGTCTCAGTGTCTCTGTGCCTCAGTGTCTCAGTGTCTCAGTGTCTCTGAGTCTCAGAGTCTCAGTGTCTCAGTGTCTCAGCGTCTCTGCGTCTCAGCGTCTCTGTGTCTCAGTGTCTCAGCGTCTCTGTGTCTCCGTGTCTCAGTGTCTCAGTGTCTCTGTGCCTCAGAGTCTCAGAGTCTCAGTGTCTCTGTGTCTCTGTGTCTCCGTGTCTCAGTGTCTCTGTGCCTCAGTGTCTCAGTGTCTCAGTGTCTCTGAGTCTCAGAGTCTCAGTGTCTCTGTGTCTCAGTGTCTCTGTGTCTCTGTGTCTCAGTGTCTCTGAGTCTCAGTGTCTCAGGGTCTCTGTGTCTCTGTGTCTCTGTGTCACTGTGTCTCAGTGTCTCAGTGTCTCTGTGCCTCAGTGTCTCAGTGTCTCAGTGTCTCTGTGCCTCAGTGTCTCAGAGTCTCAGTGTCTCTGTGTCTACGTGTCTCAGTGTCTCTGTGCCTCAGTGTCTCAGTGTCTCAGTGTCTCTGAGTCTCAGAGTCTCAGTGTCTCAGTGTCTCAGTGTCTCAGTGTCTCTGTGTCTCAGTGTCTCTGAGTCTCAGTGTCTCAGGGTCTCTGTGTCTCTGTGTCTCTGTGTCACTGTGTCTCAGTGTCTCAGTGTCTCTGTGCCTCAGTGTCTCAGATTCTCAGTGTCTCTGCGTCTCAGTGTCTCTGTGTCTCAGAGTCTCAGTTTCTCTGTGTCTCAGTGTCTCTGTGTCTCTGTGTCTCAGTGTCTCTGAGTCTCAGTGTCTCAGGGTCTCTGTGTCTCTGTGTCTCTGTGTCACTGTGTCTCAGTGTCTCAGTGTCTCTGTGCCTCAGTGTCTCAGAGTCTCAGAGTCTCTGTGTCTCAGTGTCTCTGTGTCTCTGTGTCTCAGTGTCTCAGTGTCTCTGTGTCTCTGAGTCTCAGAGTCTCAGTGTCTCTGAGTCTCAGAGTCTCAGTGTCTCTGTGTCTCAGTGTCTCAGCGTCTCTGCGTCTCAGTGTCTCTGTGTCTCAGTGTCTCAGCGTCTCTGTGTCTCTGTGTCTCTGTGTCTCTGTGTCTCAGTGTCTCTGTGCCTCAGTGTCTCAGAGTCTCAGTGTCTCTGTGTCTCAGTGTCTCAGCGTCTCTGTGTCTCTGTGTCTCAGTGTCTCAATGTCTCTGTGCCTCAGTGTCTCAGTGTCTCAGTGTCTCAGTGTCTCTGAGTCTCAGAGTCTCAGTGTCTCTGTGTCTCAGTGTCTCAGCGTCTCAGAGTCTCAGTGTCTCTGTGTCTCAGTGTCTCAGCGTCTCTGTGTCTCAGTGTCTCTGTGTCTCAGTGTCTCAGCGTCTCTGTGTCTCTGTGTCTCTGTGTCTCAGTGTCTCAGTGTCTCTGTGCCTCAGTGTCTCAGTGTCTCTGAGTCTCAGTGTCTCAGTGTCTCTGTGTCTCAGTGTCTCAGCGTCTCTGTGTCTCAGTGTCTCTGTGTCTCAGTGTCTCAGCGTCTCTGTGTCTCTGTGTCTCTGTGTCTCAGTGTCTCAGTGTCTCTGTGCCTCAGTGTCTCAGTGTCTCAGTGTCTCTGAGTCTCAGAGTCTAAGTGTCTCTGTGTCTCAGTGTCTCTGTGTCTCAGTGTCTCATCGTCTCTGTGTCTCTGTGTCTCTGTGTCTCTGTGTGTCAGTGTCTCTGTGCCTCAGTGTCTCAGTGTCTCAGTGTCTCTGAGTCTCAGAGTCTCAGTGTCTCTGTGTCTCAGTGTCTCAGTGTCTCTGTGTCTCAGTGTCTCAGCGTCTCTGTGTCTCTGTGTCTCTGTGTCTCTGTGTCTCAGTGTCTCAGTGTCTCTGTGCCTCAGTGTCTCAGTGTCTCAGTGTCTCTGAGTCTCAGAGTCTCAGTGTCTCTGTGTCTCAGTGTCTCAGCGTCTCTGCGTCTCAGTGTCTCTGTGTCTCAGTGTCTCAGCGTCTCTGTGTCTCTGTGTCTCTGTGTCTCAGTGTCTCAGTGTCTCTGTGCCTCAGTGTCTCAGAGTCTCAGTGTCTCAGTGTCTCAGCGTCTCTGTGTCTCTGTGTCTCAGTGTCTTAGTGTCTCAGTGCCTCAGTGTCTCAGAGTCTCAGTGTCTCTGTGTCTCAGTGTCTCAGCGTCTCTGCGTCTCTGTGTCTCAGTGTCTCAGTGTCTCAGTGTCTCTGTGCCTCAGTGTCTCAGTGTCTCAGTGTCTCTGAGTCTCAATGTCTCTGAGTCTCAGAGTCTCTGTGTCTCAGTGTCTCAGCTTCTCTGTGTCTCTGTGTCTCAGCGTCTCTGCGTCTCAGTGTCTCAGCGTCTCCGTGTCTCAGTGTCTCAGTGTCTCTGAGTCTCAGAGTCTCAGTGTCTCAATGTCTCTGAGTCTCAGAGTCTCTGTGTCTCAGTGTCTCAGCGGCTCTGTGTCTCTGTGTCTCAGCGTCTCTGTGTCTCAGTGTCTCAGCGTCTCTGTGTCTCAGTGTCTCTGTGTCTCAGTGTCTCTGAGTCTCAGTGTCTCTTTGTCTCAGTGTTTCAGTGTCTCTGTGTCTCAGCGTCTCTGTGTCTCAGTGTCTCAGCGTCTCTGTGTCTCAGTGTCTCTGTGTCTCAGTGTCTCTGAGTCTCAGTGTCTCAGTGTTTCAGTGTCTCAGTGTCTCAGTGTCTCTGAGTCTCAGAGTCTCAGTGTCTCAGTGTCTCTGAGTCTCAGAGTCGCTGTGTCTCAGTGTCTCAGCGTCTCTGTGTCTCTGTGTCTCAGCGTCTCTGTGTCTCTGTGTCTCTGTGTCTCAGCGTCTCAGTGTCTCAGTGTCTCAGTGTCTCCCAGTTTCAGAGTCTCAGTGTCTCTGTGTCTCAGTGTCTCAGCGTCTCTGCGTCTCAGTGTCTCAGAGTCTCAGTGTCTTTGTGTCTCAGTGTCACGGTGACTCAGTGTCTCTGAGTCTCAGTGTCTCTGAGTCTCAGTGTCTCAGTGTCTCTATGTCTCAGTTTCTCAGTGTCTCTGAGTCTCAGTGTCTCAATGTCTCAGTGTCTATGAGTCTCAGAGTCTCTGTGTCTCTGTGTCTCACTGTCTCGGCGTTTCTGTGTCTCAGTGTCTCAGTGTCTCTGAGTCTCAGAGTCTCAGTGTCTCAGTGTCTCAGTGTCTCAGAGTCTCAGTGTCATTGTGTCTCAGTGTCTCAGTGTCTCTGAGTCTCAGAGTCTTAGTGTCTCAGCGTCTCTGTGTCTCAGTGTCTCAGAGTCTCAGTGTCTCTGTGTCTCAGTGTCTCAGCGTGTCTGTGTCTCAGTGTCTCAGCGTCTCTGTGTCTCAGTGTCTCTGTGTCTCAGTGTCTCTGAGTCTCAGTGTCTCAGGGTCTCTGTGTCTCTGTGTCTCTGTGTCACTGTGTCTCAGTGTCTCAGTGTCTCTGTGCCTCCGTGTCTCAGTGTCTCTGTGCCTCAGTGTCTCAGTGTCTCAGTGTCTCTGAGTCTCAGAGTCTCAGTGTCTCTGTGTCTCAGTGTCTCTGTGTCTCTGTGTCTCTGTGTCTCACTGTCTCTGAGTCTCAGTGTCTCAGGGTCTCTGTGTCTCTGTGTCTCTGTGTCTCTGTGTCACTGTGTCTCAGTGTCTCAGTGTCTCTGTGCCTCAGTGTCTCAGAGTCTCAGTGTCTCTGTGTCTCAGTGTCTCAGCGTCTCTGTGTCTCTGTGTCTCTGTGTCTCAGTGTCTCAGTGTCTCTGTGCCTCAGTGTCTCAGTGTCTCAGTGTCTCTGATTCTCAGAGTCTCAGTGTCTCTGTGTCTCAGTGTCTCAGCGTCTCTGCGTCTCAGCGTCTCTGTGTCTCAGTGTCTCAGCGTCTCTGTGTCTCTGTGTCTCAGTGTCTCAGTGTCTCTTTGCCTCAGTGTCTCAGAGTCTCAGTGTCTCTGTGTCTCCGTGTCTCAGTGTCTCTGTGCCTCAGTGTCTCAGTGTCTCAGTGTCTCTGAGTCTCAGAGTCTCAGTGTCTCTGTGTCTCAGTGTCTCTGTGTCTCTGTGTCTCAGTGTCTCTGAGTCTCAGTGTCTCAGGGTCTCTGTGTCTCTGTGTCTCTGTGTCACTGTGTCTCAGTGTCTCAGTGTATCTGTGCCTCAGTGTCTCTGTGTCTCAGTGTCTCAGTGTCTCTGTGCCTCAGTGTCTCAGAGTCTCAGTGTCTCTGTGTCTCCGTGTCTCAGTGTCTCTGTGCCTCAGTGTCTCAGTGTCTCTGTGTCTCAGGGTCTCTGTGTCTCTGTGTCACTGTGTCTCAGTGTCTCAGTGTCTCTGTGCCTCAGTGTCTCAGAGTCTCAGTGTCTCTGTGTCTCAGTGTCTCAGCGTCTCAGCGTCTCTGTGTCTCTGTGTCTCTGTGTCTCAGTGTCTCAGTGTCTCTGTGCCTCAGTGTCTCAGTCTCTCAGTGTCTCTGAGTCTCAGAGTCTCAGTGTCTCTGTGTCTCAGTGTCTCAGCGTCTCTGCGTCTCAGTGTCTCTGTGTCTTAAAGAGTCTCAGTGTCTCTGTGTCTCAGTGTCTCTGTGTCTCTGTGTCTCAGTGTCTCTGAGTCTCAGTGTCTCAGGGTCTCTGTGTCTCTGTGTCTCTGTGTCTCTGTGTCACTGTGTCTCACTGTGTCAGTGTCTCTGTTCCTCAGTGTCTCAGAGTCTCAGTGTCTCTGTGTCTCAGTGTCTCAGCGTCTCTGTGTCTCAGTGTCTCTTTGCCTCAGTGTCTCTGTGTCTCAGTGTCTCAGTGTCTCTGTGCCTCAGTGTCTCAGAGTCTCAGTGTCTCTGTGTCTCCGTGTCTCAGTGTCTCTGTGCCTCAGTGTCTCAGTGTCTCAGTGTCTCAGGGTCTCTGTGTCTCTGTGTCTCTGTGTCACTGTGTCTCAGTGTCTCAGTGTCTCTGTGCCTCAGTGTCTCAGAGTCTCAGTGTCTCTGTGTCTCAGTGTCTCAGCGTCTCTGTGTCTCTGTGTCTCTGTGTCTCAGTGTCTCAGTGTCTCTGTGCCTCAGTGTCTCAGTGTCTCAGTGTCTCTGAGTCTCAGAGTCTCAGTGTCTCTGTGTCTCAGTGTCTCAGCGTCTCTGCGTCTCAGTGTCTCTGTGTCTCAGAGTCTCAGTGTCTCTGTGTCTCAGTGTCTCTGTGTCTCAGTGTCTCTGAGTCTCAGTGTCTCAGGGTCTCTGTGTCTCTGTGTCTCTGTGTCTCTGTGTCACTGTGTCTCAGTGTCTCAGTGTCTCTGTGCCTCAGTGTCTCAGAGTCTCAGTGTCTCTGTGTCTCAGTGTCTCAGCGTCTCTGTGTCTCTGTGTCTCTGTGTCTCAGTGTCTCAGTGTCTCTGTGCCTCAGTGTCTCAGTGTCTCAGTGTCTCTGAGTCTCAGAGTCTCAGTGTCTCTGTGTCTCAGTGTCTCAGCGTCTCTGCGTCTCAGTGTCTCTGTGTCTCAGTGTCTCAGCGTCTCTGTGTCTCTGTGTCTCAGTGTCTCAGTGTCTCTGTGCCTCAGTGTCTCAGAGTCTCAGTGTCTCTGTATCTCAGTGTCTCAGCGTCTCTGTGTCTCAGTGTCTCAGTGTCTCAGTGTCTCTGAGTCTCAGAGTCTCAGTGTCTCTGAGTCTCAGAGTCTCAGTGTCTCTGTGTCTCAGTGTCTCAGCGTCTCTGCATCTCAGTGTCTCTGTGTCTCAGTGTCTCAGCGTCTCTGTGTCTCTGTGTCTCTGTGTCTCAGTGTCTCAGTGTCTCTGTGCCTCAGTGTCTCAGAGTCTCAGTGTCTCAGTGTCTCAGTGTCTCAGTGTCTCTGTGCCTCAGTGTCTCAGAGTCTCAGTGTCTCTGTGTCTCAGTGTCTCAGCGTCTCTGTGTCTCAGTGTCTCAGTGTCTCTGTGTCTCTGTGTCTCTGTGTCTCAGAGTCTCTGTGTCTCAGTGTCTCAGTGTCTCAGTGTCTCTGTGCCTCACTGTCTCAGAGTCTCAGTGTCTCTGTGTCTCAGTGTCTCAGCGTCTCTGTGTCTCTGTGTCTCTGTGTCTCTGTGTCTCAGTGTCTCTGTGCCTCAGTGTCTCAGTGTCTCAGTGTCTCTGAGTCTCAGAGTCTCAGAGTCTCAGTGTCTCTGTGTCTCAGTGTCTCAGCGTCTCTGTGTCTCAGTGTCTCTGTGTCTCAGTGTCTCAGAGTCTCAGTGTCTCTGTGTCTCAGTGTCTCAGCGTCTCTGTGTCTCTGTGTCTCGTTGTCTCTGTGTCTCAGTGTCTCAGTGTCTCTGTGCCTCAGTGTCTCAGAGTCTCAGTGTCTCTGTGTCATAGTGTCTCAGCGTCTCTGTGTCTCTGTGTCTCTGTGTCTCTGTGTCTCAGTGTCTCAGTGTCTCTGTGCCTCAGTGTCTCTGTGTCTCAGTGTTTCTGAGTCTCAGAGTCTCAGTGTCTCTGTGTCTCAATGTCTCAGCGTCTCTGTGTCTCAGTGTCTCTGAGTCTCAGAGTCTCAGTGTCTCAGTGTCTCTGAGTCTCAGAGTCTCTGTGTCTCAGTGTCTCAGCGTCTCTGTGTCTCTGTGTCACTGTGTCTCTGTGTCTCAGTGTCTCAGTGTCTCAGTGTCTCAGTGTCTCAGTGTCTCTGAGTCTCAGTGTCTCAGTGTCTCAGTGTCTCTGAGTCTCAGTGTCTCAGTGTCTCTGAGTCTCAGAGTCTCTGTGTCTCAGTGTCTCACCGTCTCTGTGTCTCTGTGTCACTGTGTCTCTGTGTCTCAGTTTCTCTGTGACTCAGTGTCTCATTGTCTCTGTGCCTCAGTGTCTCAGTGTCTCAGTGTCTCTCAGTCTCAGAGTCTCAGTGTCTCTGTGTCTCAGTGTCTCAGCGTCTCTGCGTCTCAGTGTCTCAGAGTCTCAGTGCCTCAGTGTTTCTGTTCCTCAGTGTCTCAGAGTCCCCGTATCTATCTGTCTCTTGGTCTCAGAGTCTCTGAGCCTCAGTGTCCCGGTGTCTCTGTGTCTCAGTGTTTCTGCGTCTCTGTGTCTCTGTGTCTCAGTGTCTCTGTGTCTCAGTGTCTCTGAGTCTCAGTGTCTCTTTGTCTCAGTGTTTCAGTGTCTCTGTGTCTCAGTGTCTCTGTGTCTCAGTGTCTCAGTGTCTCAGAGTCTCAGTGTCTCTGTGCCTCAGTGTCTCAGTGTCTCAGAGTCTCCGTATCTCTCTGTCTCTGGGTCTCAGTGTCTCTGAGCCTCAGTGTCTCTGTGTCTCAGTGTCTCAGTGTCTCAGTGTCTCTGTGCCTCAGTGTCTCAGAGTCTCAGTGTCTCTGTGTCTCAGTGTCTCAGCGTGTCTGTGTCTCAGTGTCTCTGAGTCTCAGAGTCTCAGTGTCTCTGTGTCTCAGTGTCTCTGTGTCTCAGTGTCTCTGTGTCTCTGTGTCTCAGTGTCGCTGTGACTCAGTGTATCATTGTCTCTGTGCCTCAGTGTCTCAGTGTCTCAGTGTCTCCCAGTCTCAGAGTCTCAGTGTCTCTGTGTCTCAGTGTCTCTGTGCCTCAGTGTCTCAGAGTCTCAGTGTCTCTGTGTCTCAGTGTCTCAGCGTCTCTGTGTCTCTGTGTCTCTGTTTCTCTGTGTCTCAGTGTCTCAGCGTCTCTGCGTCTCAGTGTCTCAGAGTCTCAGTGTCTTTGTGTCTCAGTGTCTCTGTGACTCAGTGTCTCTGTGTCTCACTGTCTCTGAGTCTCAGTGTCTCTGTGTCTCAGTTTCTCAGTGTCTCAGAGTCTCAGTGTCTCAATGTCTCAGTGTCTATGAGTCTCAGAGTCTCAGTGTCTCTGTGTCTCAGTGTCTCGGCGTTTCTGTGTCTCAGTGTCTCAGTGTCTCTGAGTCTCAAAGTCTCAGTGTCTCAGTGTCTCAGAGTCTCAGTGTCTCTGAGTCTCAGAGTCTTAGTGTCTCAGCGTCTCTGTGTCTCAGTGTCTCAGAGTCTCAGTGTCTCTGTGTCTCTGTGCCTCAGCGTGTCTGTGTCTCAGTGTCTCAGCGTCTCTGTGTCTCTGTGTCACTGTGTCTCTGTGTCACTGTGTCTCTGAGTCTCAGTGTCTCTTTGTCTCAGTGTCTCAGTGTCTCAGTGTCTCTGAGTCTCAGTGTCTCAGTGTCTCAGTGTCTCTGAGTCTCAGTGTCTCTGTGTCTCAGTGTCTCAGCGTCTCTGCGTCTCAGTGTCTCAGAGTCTCAGTGCCTCAGTGTTTCTGTTCCTCAGTGTCTCAGAGTCCCCGTATCTATCTGTCTCTTGGTCTCAGAGTCTCTGAGCCTCAGTGTCCCAGTGTCTCTGTGTCTCAGTGTCTCTGCGTCTCTGTGTCTCAGTGTCTCTGTGTCTCAGTGTCTCTGAGTCTCAGTGTCTCTTTGTCTCAGTGTTTCAGTGTCTCAGAGTCTCAGTGTCTCTGTGCCTCAGTGTCTCAGTGTCTCAGAGTCTCCGTATCTCTCTGTCTCTTGGTCTCAGTGTCTCTGAGCCTCAGTGTCTCTGTGTCTCTGTGTCTCAGTGTCTCAGTGTCTCAGTGTCTCAGTGTCTCTGTGCCTCAGTGTCTCAGAGTCTCAGTGTCTCTGTGTCTCAGTGTCTCAGCGTGTCTGTGTCTCAGTGTCTCTGAGTCTCAGAGTCTCAGTGTCTCTGTGTCTCAGTGTCTCTGT
The DNA here is from genome assembly GCF_965287045.1 of Carcharhinus amblyrhynchos. NCBI lineage: Eukaryota > Metazoa > Chordata > Chondrichthyes > Carcharhiniformes > Carcharhinidae > Carcharhinus > Carcharhinus amblyrhynchos. Next base: position 82,504 of record NW_027649947.1, on the reverse strand, counting down.
TTTCAGTGTCTCTGTGTCTCTGTGTCTCAGTGTCGCTGTGACTCAGTGTCTCATTGTCTCTGTGCCTCAGTGTCTCAGTGTCTCAGTGTCTCCCAGTCTCAGAGTCTCAGTGTCTCTGTGTCTCAGTGTCTCTGTGCCTCAGTGTCTCAGAGTCTCAGTGTCTCTGTGTCTCAGTGTCTCAGCGTCTCTGTGTCTCTGTGTCTCTGTTTCTCTGTGTCTCAGTGTCTCAGCGTCTCTGCGTCTCAGTGTCTCAGAGTCTCAGTGTCTTTGTGTCTCAGTGTCTCTGTGACTCAGTGTCTCTGTGTCTCACTGTCTCTGAGTCTCAGTGTCTCTGAGTCTCAGTGTCTCAGTGTCTCTATGTCTCAGTTTCTCAGTGTCTCAGAGTCTCAGTGTCTCAATGTCTCAGTGTCTATGAGTCTCAGAGTCTCAGTGTCTCTGTGTCTCAGTGTCTCGGCGTTTCTGTGTCTCAGTGTCTCAGTGTCTCAGTGTCTCTGAGTCTCAAAGTCTCAGTGTCTCAGTGTCTCAGAGTCTCAGTGTCATTGTGTCTCAGTGTCTCAGTGTCTCTGAGTCTCAGAGTCTTAGTGTCTCAGCGTCTCTGTGTCTCAGTGTCTCAGAGTCTCAGTGTCTCTGTGTCTCTGTGCCTCAGCGTGTCTGTGTCTCAGTGTCTCAGCGTCTCTGTGTCTCAGTGTCTCTGTGTCTCAGTGTCTCTTTGTCTCAGTGTCTCAGTGTCTCTGAGTCTCAGTGTCTCAGTGTCTCTGAGTCTCAGAGTCTCAGTGTCTCAGTGTCTCTGAGTCTCAGAGTCTCTGTGTCTCAGAGTCTCAGCGTCTCTGTGTCTCTGTGTCACTGTGTCTCTGTGTCTCAGTGTCTCTGAGTCTCAGTGTCTCTTTGTCTCAGTGTCTCAGTGTCTCAGTGTCTCTGAGTCTCAGTGTCTCAGTGTCTCAGTGTCTCTGAGTCTCAGAGTCTCAGTGTCTCAGTGTCTCTGAGTCTCAGAGTCTCTGTGTCTCAGTATCTCACCGTCTCTGTGTCTCTGTGTCACTGTGTCTCTGTGTCTCAGTGTCTCTGTGACTCAGTGTCTCATTGTCTCTGTGCCTCAGTGTCTCAGTGTCTCAGTGTCTCTCAGTCTCAGAGTCTCAGTGTCTCTGTGTCTCAGTGTCTCAGCGTCTCTGCGTCTCAGTGTCTCAGAGTCTCAGTGTCTTTGTGTCTCAGTGTCTCTGTGAGTCCGTGTCTCTGTGTCTTAGTGTCTCTGAGTCTCAGTGTCTCAGTGTCTCTGAGTTTCAGTGTCTCAGTGTCTCTGTGTCTCAGTTTCTCAGTGTCTCTGAGTCTCAGTGTCTCAGTGCCTCAGTGTCTCAGTTTCTCTGTGTGTCTGTGTCTCTGAGTCTCAGTGTCTCTGAGTCTCAGTGTCTCATTGTCTCTGTGCCTCAGTGTCTCAGTGTCTCAGTGTCTCTCAGTCTCAGAGTCTCAGTGTCTCTGTGTCTCAGTGTCTCAGCGTCTCTGTGTCTCAGTGTCTCAGAGTCTCAGTGTCTTTGTGTCTCAGTGTCTCTGTGACTCCGTGTCTCTGTGTCTTAGTGTCTCTGAGTCTCAGTGTCTCAGTGTCTCTGAGTTTCAGTGTCTCAGTGTCTCTGTGTCTCAGTTTCTCAGTGTCTATGAGTCTCAGTGTCTCAATGTCTCAGTGTCTATGAGTCTCAGAGTCTCAGTGTCTCTGCGACTCAGTGTCTCGGCGATTCTGTGTCTCAGTGTCTCAGTGTCTCAGTGTTTCTGAGTTTCAGAGTCTCAGTGTCTCAGTGTCTCAGAGTCTCAGTGTCTTTGTGTCTCTGTGTCTCAGTGTCTCAGAGTCTCACTGTCTCTGAGTCTCAGTGTCTCTGAGTCTCAGTGTCTCAGTGTCTCAGTGTCTCTGTGTCTCAGAGTCTCAGTGTCTCTGAGTCTCAGTGTCTCTGAGTCTCAGTGTCTCAGTGTCTCAGTGTCTCTGTGTCTCAGTGTCTCTGAGTCTCAGTGTCTCAGTGCCTCAGTGTCTCAGTTTCTCTGTGTGTCTGTGTCTCTGAGTCTCAGTGTCTCTGAGTCTCAGTGTCTCTGTGTCTCAGTGTCTCTGAGTCTCAGTGTCTTTGTGTCTCAGTGTCTCACTGTCTCTGTGTCTCAGTGTCTCTGTGTCTCTGTGTCTCAGTGACTCTGAGTCTCAGTGTCTCAGTGTCTCAGTGTCTCTGTGACTCAGTGTCTCTGAGTCTCACTGTCTCAGTGTCTCTGTGTCTCAGAGCCTCTGAGTCTCAGTGTCTCTGTGTCTCAGTGTCTCAGAGTCTCAATGTCTCTTTGTCTCAGTGTCTCAGTGTCTCTGTGTCTCAGTGTCTCAGAGATTCTGTGCCTCAGTGTCTCAGTGTCTCAGAGTCTCAGTGTCTCTGTGTCTCTTTGACTCAGTGTCTCTGTGCCTCAGTGTCTCAGTGTCTCTGGGCCTCAGTGTCTCAGTGTCTCAGTGTCTCAGAGTCTCAGTGTCTCAGTGTCTCTGTGCCTCAGTGTCTCGGTGTCTCAGAGTCTCCGTATCTCTCTGTCTCTTGGTCTCAGTGTCTCTGAGCCTCAGTGTCTCTGTGTCTCTGTGTCTCAGTGTCTCAGAGTCTCAGTGTCTCAGCGTCTCAGTGTCTCAGAGTCTCAGTGTCTCAGTGTCTCTGTGTCTCTTGGTCTCAGTGTCTCTGTGCCTCAGTGTCTCAGTGTCTCTGTGTCTCAGTGTCTCAGAGTCTCTGCGTTTCTGTGTCTCAGTGTCTCTGTGCCTCAGTGTCTCAGTGTCTCAGTGTCTCTGTGTCTATTTGACTCAGTGTCTCTGTGCCTCAGTGTCTCAGTGTCTCTGTGTCTCTGGGCCTCAGTGTCTCAGTGTCTCAGAGTCTCAATGTCTCAGAGTCTCAGTGTCTCAGAGTCTCAGTGCCTCAGTGTTTCTGTTCCTCAGTGTCTCAGAGTCCCCGTATCTATCTGTCTCTTGGTCTCAGAGTCTCTGAGCCTCAGTGTCCCAGTGTCTCTGTGTCTCAGTGTCTCTGCGTCTCTGTGTCTCAGTGTCTCTGTGTCTCAGTGTCTCAGAGTCTCAGTGTCTCTGTGCCTCAGTGTCTCAGTGTCTCAGAGTCTCCGTATCTCTCTGTCTCTTGGTCTCAGTGTCTCTGAGCCTCAGTGTCTCTGTGTCTCTGTGTCTCAGTGTCTCAGAGTCTCAGTGTCTCAGTGTGTCTGTGTCTCAGTGTCTCAGAGTCTCAGTGTCTCAGTGTCTCTGTGTCTCTTGGTCTCAGTGTCTCTGTGCCTCAGTGTCTCAGTGTCTCTGTGTCTCAGTGTCTCAGAGTCTCTGTGTCTCTGTGTCTCTGTGTCTCAGTGTCTCTGTGCTTCAGTGTCTCAGTGTCTCTGTGTCGCTTTGACTCAGTGTCTCTGTGCCTCAGTGTCTCAGTGTCTCTGTGTCTCAGTGTCTCAGAGTCTCAGTGTCTCTGTGTCTCAGTGTTTCAGTGTCTCTGTGTCTCAGTGTCTCTGTGCCTCAGTGTCTCAGAGTCTCAAAGTCTCAAAGTCTCAGTGTCTCTGTGTCTCAATGTCTCAGAGTCTCAGTGTCTCTGTGTCTCAGTGTTTCAGTGTCTCTGTGTCTCAGTGTCTCTGTGCCTCAGTGTCTCAGAGTCTCAAAGTCTCAGTGTCTCTGTGTCTCAGTGTCTCAGTGTCTCAGAGTCTCAGTGTCTCTGTGTCTCAGTGTTTCAGTGTCTCTGTGTCTCAGTGTCTCAGTGTCTCTGTGCCTCAGTGTCTCAGAGTCTCAAAGTCTCAGTGTCTCTGTGTCTCAGTGTCTCAGAGTCTCAGTGTCTCAGTGTCTCAGTGTCTCTGTGCCTCAGTGTCTCAGAGTCTCAAAGTCTCAGTGTCTCTGTGTCTCAGTGTCTCAGAGTCTCAGTGTCTCTGTGTCTCAGTGTTTCAGTGTCTCTGTGTCTCAGTGTCTCAGTGTCTCAGTGCCTCAGTGTCTCAGAGTCTCAAAGTCTCAGTGTCTCTGTGTCTCAGTGTCTCAGAGTCTCAGTGTCTCTGTGTCTCTGTGTTTCAGTGTCTCTGTGTCTCAGTGTCTCAGTGTCTCTGTGCCTCAGTGTCTCAGTGTCTCAGCGTCTCTGTGTCTCTGTGTCTCAGTGTCTCAGTGTCCCTGTGCCTCAGTGTCTCAGAGTCTCAGTGTCATTGTGTCTCAGTGTCTCAGTGTCTCTGAGTCTCAGAGTCTTAGTGTCTCAGCGTCTCTGTGTCTCAGTGTCTCAGAGTCTCAGTGTCTCTGTGTCTCTGTGCCTCAGCGTGTCTGTGTCTCAGTGTCTCAGCGTCTCTGTGTCTCAGTGTCTCAGTATCTCAGTGTCTCAGTGTCTCAGTGTCTCTGAGTCTCAGTGTCTCAGTGTCTCAGTGTCTCTGAGTCTCAGAGTCTCAGTGTCTCAGTGTCTCTGAGTCTCAGAGTCTCTGTGTCTCAGTGTCTCAGCGTCTCTGTGTCTCTGTGTCACTGTGTCTCTGTGTCTCAGTGTCTCTGAGTCTCAGTGTCTCTTTGTCTCAGTGTCTCAGTGTCTCTGAGTCTCAGTGTCTCAGTGTCTCTGAGTCTCAGAGTCTCAGTGTCTCAGTGTCTCTGAGTCTCAGAGTCTCTGTGTCTCAGTGTCTCACCGTCTCTGTGTCTCTGTGTCACTGTGTCTCTGTGTCTCAGTGTCTCTGTGACTCAGTGTCTCATTGTCTCAGTGTCTCAGTGTCTCAGTGTCTCTCAGTCTCAGAGTCTCAGTGTCTCTGTGTCTCAGTGTCTCAGCGTCTCTGCGTCTCAGTGTCTCAGAGTCTCAGTGTCTTTGTGTCTCAGTGTCTCTGTGACTCCGTGTCTCTGTGTCTTAGTGTCTCTGAGTCTCAGTGTCTCAGTGTCTCTGAGTTTCAGTGTCTCAGTGTCTCTGTGTCTCAGTTTCTCAGTGTCTCTGAGTCTCAGTGTCTCAATGTCTCAGTGTCTATGAGTCTCAGAGTCTCAGTGTCTCTGCGACTCAGTGTCTCGGCGATTCTGTGTCTCAGTGTCTCAGTGTTTCTGAGTTTCAGATTCTCAGTGTCTCAGTGTCTCAGTGTCTCAGAGTCTCAGTGTCTTTGTGTCTCTGTGTCTCAGTGTCTCAGAGTCTCACTGTCTCTGAGTCTCAGTGTCTCTGAGTCTCAGTGTCTCAGTGTCTCAGTGTCTCTGTGTCTCAGAGTCTCAGTGTCTCTGAGTCTCAGTGTCTCTGAGTCTCAGTGTCTCAGTGTCTCAGTGTCTCTGTGTCTCAGTGTCTCTGAGTCTCAGTGTCTCTGAGTCTCAGTGTCTCAGTGCCTCAGTGTCTCAGTTTCTCTGTGTGTCTGTGTCTCTGAGTCTCAGTGTCTCTGAGTCTCAGTGTCTCTGTGTCTCAGTGTCTCTGAGTCTCAGTGTCTTTGTGTCTCAGTGTCTCACTGTCTCTGTGTCTCAGTGTCTCTGTGTCTCTGTGTCTCAGTGACTCTGAGTCTCAGTGTCTCAGTGTCTCAGTGTCTCAGTGTCTCTGTGACTCAGTGTCTCTGAGTCTCACTGCCTCAGTGTCTCTGTGTCTCAGTGTCTCTGAGTGTCAGTGTCTCTGTGTCTCAGTGTCTCAGAGTCTCAATGTCTCTTTGTCTCAGTGTCTCAGTGTCTCTGTGTCTCAGTGTCTCAGAGATTCTGTGCCTCAGTGTCTCAGTGTCTCAGAGTCTCAGTGTCTCTGTGTCTCTTTGACTCAGTGTCTCTGTGCCTCAGTGTCTCAGTGTCTCTGGGCCTCAGTGTCTCAGTGTCTCAGTGTCTCAGAGTCTCAGTGTCTCAGTGTCTCTGTGCCTCAGTGTCTCAGTGTCTCAGAGTCTCCGTATCTCTCTGTCTCTTGGTCTCAGTGTCTCTGAGCCTCAGTGTCTCTGTGTCTCTGTGTCTCAGTGTCTCAGAGTCTCAGTGTCTCAGCGTCTCAGTGTCTCAGAGTCTCAGTGTCTCAGTGTCTCTGTGTCTCTTGGTCTCAGTGTCTCTGTGCCTCAGTGTCTCAGTGTCTCTGTGTCTCAGTGTCTCAGAGTCTCTGCGTCTCTGTGTCTCAGTGTCTCTGTGCCTCAGTGTCTCAGTGTCTCAGTGTCTCTGTGTCTATTTGACTCAGTGTCTCTGTGCCTCAGTGTCTCAGTGTCTCTGTGTCTCTGGGCCTCAGTGTCTCAGTGTCTCAGAGTCTCAATGTCTCAGAGTCTCAGTGTCTCAGAGTCTCAGTGCCTCAGTGTTTCTGTTCCTCAGTGTCTCAGAGTCCCCGTATCTATCTGTCTCTTGGTCTCAGAGTCTCTGAGCCTCAGTGTCCCAGTGTCTCTGTGACTCAGTGTCTCTGCGTCTCTGTGTCTCAGTGTCTCTGTGTCTCAGTGTCTCAGAGTCTCAGTGTCTCTGTGCCTCAGTGTCTCAGTGTCTCAGAGTCTCCGTATCTCTCTGTCTCTTGGTCTCAGTGTCTCTGAGCCTCAGTGTCTCTGTGTCTCTGTGTCTCAGTGTCTCAGAGTCTCAGTGTCTCAGTGTGTCTGTGTCTCAGTGTCTCAGAGTCTCAGTGTCTCAGTGTCTCTGTGTCTCTTGGTCTCAGTGTCTCTGTGCCTCAGTGTCTCAGTGTCTCTGTGTCTCAGTGTCTCAGAGTCTCTGTGTCTCAGTGTCTCTGTGTCTCAGTGTCTCTGTGCTTCAGTGTCTCAGTGTCTCTGTGTCTCTTTGACTCAGTGTCTCTGTGCCTCAGTGTCTCAGTGTCTCTGTGTCTCAGTGTCTCTGAGTCTCAGAGTCTCAAAGTCTCAAAGTCTCAGTGTCTCTGTGTCTCAGTGTCTCAGAGTCTCTGCGTCTCTGTGTCTCAGTGTCTCTGTGCCTCAGTGCCTCAGTGTCTCAGTGTCTCTGTGTCTATTTGACTCAGTGTCTCTGTGCCTCAGTGTCTCAGTGTCTCTGTGTCTCTGGGCCTCAGTGTCTCAGTGTCTCAGAGTGTCAATGTCTCAGAGTCTCAGTGTCTCAGAGTCTCAGTGCCTCAGTGTTTCTGTTCCTCAGTGTATCAGAGTCCCCGTATCTATCTGTCTCTTGGTCTCAGAGTCTCTGAGCCTCAGTGTCCCAGTGTCTCTGTGTCTCAGTGTCTCTGCGTCTCTGTGTCTCAGTGTCTCTGTGTCTCAGTGTCTCTGAGTCTCAGTGTCTCTTTGTCTCAGTGTTTCAGTGTCTCTGTGTCTCAGTGTCTCTGTGTCTCAGTGTCTCAGTGTTTCTGAGTTTCAGAGTCTCAGTGTCTCAGTGACTCAGTGTCTCAGAGTCTCAGTGTCTTTGTGTCTCTGTGTCTCAGTGTCTCAGAGTCTCACTGTCTCTGAGTCTCAGTGTCTCTGAGTCTCAGTGTCTCAGTGTCTCAGTGTCTCTGTGTCTCAGAGTCTCAGTGTCTCTGAGTCTCAGTGTCTCTGAGTCTCAGTGTCTCAGTGTCTCAGTGTCTCTGTGTCTCAGTGTCTCTGAGTCTCAGTGTCTCTGAGTCTCAGTGTCTCAGTGCCTCAGTGTCTCAGTTTCTCTGTGTGTCTGTGTCTCTGAGTCTCAGTGTCTCTGAGTCTCAGTGTCTCTGTGTCTCAGTGTCTCTGAGTCTCAGTGTCTTTGTGTCTCAGTGTCTCACTGTCTCTGTGTCTCAGTGTCTCTGAGTCTCTGTGTCTCAGTGACTCTGAGTCTCAGTGTCTCAGTGTCTCAGTGTCTCTGTGACTCAGTGTCTCTGAGTCTCACTGTCTCAGTGTCTCTGTGTCTCAGTGTCTCTGAGTCTCAGTGTCTCTGTGTCTCAGTGTCTCAGAGTCTCAATGTCTCTTTGTCTCAGTGTCTCAGTGTCTCTGTGTCTCAGTGTCTCAGAGATTCTGTGCCTCAGTGTCTCAGTGTCTCAGAGTCTCAGTGTCTCTGTGTCTCTTTGACTCAGTGTCTCTGTGCCTCAGTGACTCAGTGTCTCTGGGCCTCAGTGTCTCAGTGTCTCAGTGTCTCCGTATCTCTCTGTCTCTTGGTCTCAGTGTCTCAGTGTCTCAGAGTCTCAGTGTCTCAGAGTCTCAGTGTCTCTGTGTCTCTGTGCCTCAGCGTGTCTGTGTCTCTGTGTCTCAGTGTCTCAGAGTCTCAGTGTCTCAGCGTCTCAGTGTCTCAGAGTCTCAGTGTCCCAGTGTCTCTGTGTCTCAGTGTCTCTGCGTCTCTGTGTCTCAGTGTCTCTGTGTCTCAGTGTCTCTGAGTCTCAGTGTCTCTTTGTCTCAGTGTTTCAGTGTCTCTGTGTCTCAGAGTCTCTGTGTCTCAGTGTCTCAGTGTCTCAGAGTCTCAGTGTCTCTGTGCCTCAGTGTCTCAGTGTCTCAGAGTCTCCGTATCTCTCTGTCTCTTGGTCTCAGTGTCTCTGAGCCTCAGTGTCTCTGTGTCTCTGTGTCTCAGTGTCTCAGAGTCTCAGTGTCTCAGTGTGTCTGTGTCTCAGTGTCTCAGAGTCTCAGTGTCTCAGTGTCTCTGTGTCTCTTGGTCTCAGTGTCTCTGTGCCACAGTGTCTCAGTGTCTCTGTGTCTCAGTGTCTCAGTGTCTCAGAGTCTCTGTGTCTCTGTGTCTCTGTGTCTCAGTGTCTCTGTGCTTCAGTGTCTCAGTGTCTCTGTGTCTCTTTGACTCAGTGTCTCTGTGCCTCAGTGTCTCAGTGTCTCTGTGTCTCAGTGTCTCTGAGTCTCAGAGTCTCAAAGTCTCAAAGTCTCAGTGTCTCTGTGTCTCAGTGTCTCAGAGTCTCAGTGTCTCTGTGTCTCAGTGTTTCAGTGTCTCTGTGTCTCAGTGTCTCAGTGTCTCTGTGCCTCAGTGTCTCAGAGTCTCAAAGTCTCAGTGTCTCTGTGTCTCTGTGTCTCAGTGTCTCAGTGTCTCAGAGTCTCAGTGTCTCTGTGTCTCTGTGTCTCAGTGTTTCAGTGTCTCTGTGTCTCAGTGTCTCAGTGTCACTGTGCCTCAGTGTCTCAGAGTCTCAAAGTCTCAGTGTCTCTGTGTCTCAGTGTCTCAGAGTCTCAGTGTCTCAGTGTCTCTGTGCCTCAGTGTCTCAGAGTCTCAGAGTCTCAAAGTCTCAGTGTCTCTGTGTCTCAGTGTCTCAGAGTCTCAGTGTCTCTGTGTCTCAGTGTTTCAGTGTCTCTGTGTCTCAGTGTCTCAGTGTCTCTGTGCCTCAGTGTCTCAGAGTCTCAAAGTCTCAGTGTCTCTGTGTCTCAGTGTCTCAGAGTCTCAGTGTCTCTGTGTCTCTGTGTTTCAGTGTCTCTGTGTCTCAGTGTCTCAGTGTCTCTGTTCCTCAGTGTCTCAGTGTCTCAGCGTCTCTGTGTCTCTGTGTCTCAGTGTCTCAGTGTCCCTGTGCCTCAGTGTCTCAGAGTCTCAGTGTCTCTGTGTCTCAGTGTCTCAGCGTCTCTGTGTCTCTGTGTCTCAGTGTCTCAATGTCTCAGTGTCTCTTTGCCTCAGTGTCTCAGAGTCTCAGTGTCTCTGTGTCTCAGTGTCTCAGTGTCTCAGCTTCTCTGTGTCTCTGTGTCTCTGTGTCTCAGTGTCTCTGTGTCTCTGTGTCTCAGTGTCTCAGTATCTCTTTGCCTCAGTGTCTGAGAGTCTCAGTGTCTCTGTGTCTCTGTGTCTCAGTGTCTCAGCGTCTCTCTGTCTCTGTGTCTCTGTGTCTCAGTGTCTCAGTGTCTCTGTGTCTCAGTGTCTCAGTGTCTCTTTGCCTCAGTGTCTCAGAGTCTCAGTGTCTCTGTGTCTCTGTGTCTCAGTGTCTCAGCGTCTCTGTGTCTCTGTGTCTCTGTGTCTCAGTGTCTCAGTGTCTCTGTGCCTCAGTGTCTCAGTGTCTCAGTGTCTCAGTGTCTCAGTGTCTCTGAGTCTCAGAGCCTCAGTGTCTCTGTGTCTCAGTGTCTCAGCGTCTCTGTCTCTCAGTGTCTCTGTGTCTCAGTGTCTCAGAGTCTCAGCGTCTCTGTGTCTCAGTGTCTCTGTGTCTCAGTGTCTCTGAGTCTCAGTGTCTCTTTGTCTCAGTGTTTCAGTGTCTCTGTGTCTCAGTGTCTCAGTGTCTCTGAGTCTCAGAGTCTCATTGTCTCAGTGTCTCTGATTCTCAGAGTCTCTGTGTCTCAGTGTCTCAGCGTCTCTGTGTCTCTGTGTCTCAGCGTCTCTGTGTCTCAGTGTCTCAGCGTCTCTGTGTCTCAGTGTCTCTGTGTCTCAGTGTCTCTGAGTCTCAGTGTCTCTTTGTCTCAGTGTTTCAGTGTCTCTGTGTCTCAGTGTCTCAGCGTCTCTGAGTCTCAGAGTCTCATTGTCTCAGTGTCTCTGATTCTCAGAGTCTCTGTGTCTCAGTGTCTCAGCGTCTCTGTGTCTCAGTGTCTCAGTGTCTCAGTGTCTCTGAGTCTCAGAGTCTCTGTGTCTCAGCGTCTCTGTGTCTCTGTGTCTCAGCGTCTCTGTGTCTCAGTGTCTCAGCGTCTCTGTGTCTCAGTGTCTCGGTGTCTCAGTGTCTCTGAGTCTCAGTGTCTTTTTGTCTCAGTGTTTCAGTGTCTCTGTGTCTCTGAGTCTCAGCGTCTCTGTGTCTCAGTGTCTCAGCGTCTCTGTGTCTCAGTGTCTCGGTGTCTCAGTGTCTCTGAGTCTCAGTGTCTCTTTGTCTCAGTGTCTCAGTGTCTCAGTGTCTCTGAGTCTCAGATTCTCAGTGCCTCAGTGTCTCTGAGTCTCAGAGTCTCTGTGACTCAGTGTCTCAGCGTCTCTGTGTCTCTGTGTCTCTGTATCTCAGCGTCTCTGTATCTCTGCGTCTCAGTGTCTCTGTGACTCAGTGTCTCATTGTCTCTGTGCCTCAGTGTCTCAGTGTCTCAGTGTCTCATTGTCTCCCAGTCTCAGAGTCTCAGTGTCTCTGTGTCTCAGTGTCTCAGTGTCTCTGTGCCTCAGTGTCTCAGAGTCTCAGTGTCTCAGTGTCTCAGCGTCTCTGTGTCTCTGTGTCTCTGTGTCTCAGTGTCTCTGTGTCTCTGTGCCTCAGTGTCTCAGTGTCTCAGTGTCTCTGAGTCTCAGAGTCTCAGTGTCTCTGTGTCTCAGTGTCTCAGCGTCTCTGTGTCTCAGAGTCTCTGTGTCTCAGTGTCTCAGAGTCTCAGAGTCTCTGTGTCTCAGTGTCTCAGCGTCTCTGTGTCTCTGTGTCTCAGTGTCTCAGTGTCTCAGTGTCTCTGTGCCGCAGTGTCTCAGTGTCTCAGTGTCTCTGAGTCTCAGAGTCTCAGTGTCTCAATGTCTCTGAGTCTCAGAGTCTCTGTGTCTCAGTTTCTCAGCGTCTCTGTGTCTCTGTGTCTCAGCGTCTCTGTGTCTCAGTGTCTCAGCGTCTCTGTGTCTCAGTGTCTCTGTGTCTCAGTGTCTCTGAGTCTCAGTGTCTCTTTGTCTCAGTGTTTCAGTGTCTCTGTGTCTCTGTGTCTCAGCGTCTCTGTGTCTCAGTGTCTCAGCGTCTCTGTGTCTCAGTGTATCTGTGTCTCAGTGTCTCTGAGTCTCAGTGTCTCTTTGTCTCAGTTTTTCAGTGTCTCAGTGTCTCAGTGTCTCAGTGTCTCAGTGTCTCTGAGTCTCAGAGTCTCAGTGTCTCAGTGTCTCTGAGTCTCAGAGTCGCTGTGTCTCAGTGTCTCAGCGTCTCAGTGTCTCTGTGTCTCAGTGTCTCGGCGTTTCTGTGTCTCAGTGTCTCAGTGTTTCAGTGTCTCTGAGTCTCAGAGTCTCAGTGTCTCAGTGTCTCAGTGCCTCAGTGTCTCAGAGTCTCAGTGTCATTGTGTCTCAGTGTCTCAGTGTCTCTGAGTCTCAGAGTCTTAGTGTCTCAGCGTCTCTGTGTCTCAGTGTCTCAGAGTCTCAGTGTCTCTGTGTCTCAGTGTCTCAGCGTGTCTGTGTCTCAGTGTCTCAGCGTCTCTGTGTCTCAGTGTCTCTGTGTCTCAGTGTCTCTGAGTCTCAGTGTCTCAGGGTCTCTGTGTCTCTGTGTCTCTGTGTCACTGTGTCTCAGTGTCTCAGTGTCTCTGTGCCTCAGTGTCTCAGAGTCTCAGTGTCTCTGTGTCTCCGTGTCTCAGTGTCTCTGTGCCTCAGTGTCTCCGTGTCTCAGTGTCTCTGAGTCTCAGAGCCTCAGTGTCTCTGTGCCTCAGTGTCTCAGAGTCTCAGTGTCTCTGTGTCTCCGTGTCTCAGTGTCTCTGTGCCTCAGTGTCTCAGTGTCACAGTGTCTCTGAGTCTCAGAGTCTCAGTGTCTCTGTGTCTCAGTGTCGCTGTGTCTCTGTGTCTCAGTGTCTCTGAGTCTCAGTGTCTCAGGGTCTCTGTGTCTCTGTGTCTCTGTGTCACTGTGTCTCAGTGTCTCAGTGTCTCTGTGCCTCAGTGTCTCAGAGTCTCAGTGTCTCTGTGTCTCAGTGTCTCAGCGTCTCTGTGTCTCTGTGTCTCAGTGTCTCAGTGTCTCTGTGCCTCAGTGTCTCAGTGTTACAGTGTCTCTGAGTCTCAGAGTCTCAGTGTCTCAGCGTCTCTGCGTCTCAGCGTCTCTGTGTCTCAGTGTCTCAGCGTCTCTGTGTCTCTGTGTCTCTGTGTCTCTGTGTCTCAGTGTCTCAGTGTCTCTGTGCCTCAGAGTCTCAGAGTCTCAGTGTCTCAGTGTCTCCGTGTCTCAGTGTCTCTGTGCCTCAGTGTCTCAGTGTCTCAGTGTCTCTGAGTCTCAGAGTCTCAGTGTCTCTGTGTCTCAGTGTCTCTGTGTCTCTGTGTCTCAGTGTCTCTGTGTCTCAGTGTCTCAGGGTCTCTGTGTCTCTGTGTCTCTGTGTCACTGTGTCTCAGTGTCTCAGTGTCTCTGTGCCTCAGTGTCTCTGTGTCTCACTGTCTCAGCGTCTCTGCGTCTCAGTGTCTCTGTGTCTCAGAGTCTCAGTGTCTCTGTGTCTCTGTGTCTCAGTGTCTCTGAGTCTCAGTGTCTCAGGGTCTCTGTGTCTCTGTGTCTCTGTGTCACTGTGTCTCAGTGTCTCAGTGTCTCTGTGCCTCAGTGTCTCAGAGTCTCAGTGTCTCTGTGTCTCAGTGTCTCAGCGTCTCTGTGTCTCTGTGTCTCTGTGTCTCAGTGTCTCAGTGTCTCTGTGTCTCTGAGTCTCAGAGTCTCAGAGTCTCAGTGTCTCTGAGTCTCAGAGTCTCAGTGTCTCTGTGTCTCAGTGTCTCAGCGTCTCTGCGTCTCAGTGTCTCTGTGTCTCAGTGTCTCAGCGTCTCTGTGTCTCTGTGTCTCAGTGTCTCAGTGTCTCTGTGCCTCAGTGTCTCAGAGTCTCAGTGTCTCTGTGTCTCAGTGTCTCAGCGTCTCTGTGTCTCAGTGTCTCAGTGTCTCTGTGCCTCAGTGTCTCAGTGTCTCAGTGTCTCTGAGTCTCAGAGGCTCAGTGTCTCTGTGTCTCAGTGTCTTAGCGTCTCAGAGTCTCAGTGTCTCTGTGTCTCAGTGTCTCAGCGTCTCTGTGTCTCAGTGTCTCTGTGTCTCAGTGTCTCAGCGTCTCTGTGTCTCTGTGTCTCTGTGTCTCAGTGTCTCAGTGTCTCTGTGCCTCAGTGTCTCAGTGTCTCTGAGTCTCAGAGTCTCAGTGTCTCTGTGTCTCAGTGTCTCAGCGTCTCTGTGTCTCTGTGTCTCTGTGTCTCAGTGTCTCAGTGTCTCTGTGCCTCAGTGTCTCAGTGTCTCAGTGTCTCTGAGTCTCAGAGTCTCAGAGTCTCAGTGTCTCTGTGTCTCAGTGTCTCAGCGTCTCTGTGTCTCTGTGTCTCTGTGTCTCAGTGTCTCAGTCTCTCTGTGCCTCAGTGTCTCAGTGTCTCAGTGTCTCTGAGTCTCAGAGTCTCAGTGTCTCTGTGTCTCTGTGTCTCAGCGTCTCTGTGTCTCAGTGTCTCTGTGTCTCAGTGTCTCAGCGTCTCTGTGTCTCTGTGTCTCTGTGTCTCAGTGTCTCAGTGTCTCTGTGCCTCAGTGTCTCAGTGTCTCAGTGTCTCTGAGTCTCAGAGTCTCAGTGTCTCTGTGTCTCAGAGTCTCTGTGTCTCAGTGTCTCAGCGTCTCTGTGTCTCTGTGTCTCAGTGTCTCAGTGTCTCTGTGCCTCAGTGTCTCAGTTTCTCTGAGTCTCAGAGTCTCAGTGTCTCTGTGTCTCTGTGTCTCAGCGTCTCTGCGTCTCAGTGTCTCTGTGTCTCAGTGTCTCAGCGTCTCTGTGTCTCTGTGTCTCTGTGTCTCTGTGTCTCAGTGTCTCAGTGTCTCTGTGCCTCAGTGTCTCAGAGTCTCAGTGTCTCAGTGTCTCAGCGTCTCTGTGTCTCTGTGTCTCTGTGTCTCAGTGTCTCAGTGTCTCTGTGCCTCAGTGTCTCAGAGTCTCAGTGTCTCTGTGTCTCAGTGTCTCAGCGTCTCTGTGTCTCTGTGTCTCTGTGTCTCAGTGTCTCAGTGTCTCTGTGCCTCAGTGTCTCAGTGTCTCTGAGTCTCAATGTCTCTGAGTCTCAGAGTCTCTGTGTCTCAGTGTCTCAGCGTCTCTGTGTCTCTGTGTCTCAGCGTCTCTGTGTCTCAGTGTCTCAGCGTCTCTGTGTCTCAGTGTCTCAGTGTCTCTGAGTCTCAGAGTCTCTGTGTCTCAGTGTCTCAGCGTCTCTGTGTCTCTGTGTCTCAGCGTCTCTGTGTCTCAGTGTCTCAGCGTCTCAGTGTCTCAGTGTCTCTGTTTCTCAGTGTCTCTGAGTCTCAGTGTCTCTTTGTCTCAGTGTTTCAGTGTCTCTGTGTCTCAGCGTCTCTGTGTCTCAGTGTCTCAGCGTCTCTGTGTCTCAGTGTCTCTGTGTCTCAGTGTCTCTGAGTCTCAGTGTCTCTTTGTCTCAGTGTTTCAGTGTCTCGGTGTCTCAGTGTCTCAGTGTCTCAGTGTCTCTGAGTCTCAGAGTCTCAGTGTCTCAGTGTCTCTGAGTCTCAGAGTCGCTGTGTCTCAGTGTCTCAGCGTCTCTGTGTCTCTGTGTCTCTGTGTCTCAGCGTCTCTGTGTCTCTGTGTCTCTGAGTCTCAGCGTCTCAGTGTCTCAGTGTCTCAGTGTATCCCAGTTTCAGAGTCTCAGTGTCTCTGTGTCTCAGTGTCACAGCGTCTCTGCGCCTCAGTGTCTCAGAGTCTCAGTGTCTTTGTGTCTCAGTGTCACTGTGACTCAGTGTCTCTGTGTCTCAGTGTCTCTGAGTCTCAGTGTCTCTGAGTCTCAGTGTCTCAGTGTCTCTATGTCTCAGTTTCTCAGTGTCTCTGAGTCTCAGTGTCTCAATGTCTCAGTGTCTATGAGTCTCAGAGTCTCAGTGTCTCTGTGTCTCAGTGTCTCGGCGTTTCTGTGTCTCAGTGTCTCAGTGTCTCAGTGTCTCTGAGTCTCAGTGTCTCAGTGTCTCAGTGTCTCAGTGTCTCAGAGTCTCAGTGTCATTGTGTCTCAGTGTCTCAGTGTCTCTGAGTCTCAGAGTCTTAGTGTCTCAGCGTCTCTGTGTCTCAGTGTCTCAGAGTCTCAGTGTCTCTGTGTCTCAGTGTCTCAGCGTGTCTGTGTCTCAGTGTCTCAGCGTCTCTGTGTCTCAGTGTCTCTGTGTCTCAGTGTCTCTGAGTCTCAGTGTCTCAGGGTCTCTGTGTCTCTGTGTCTCTGTGTCATTGTGTCTCAGTGTCTCAGTGTCTCTGTGCCTCAGTGTCTCAGAGTCTCAGTGTCTCTGTGTCTCCGTGTCTCAGTGTCTCTGTGCCTCAGTGTCTCCGTGTCTCAGTGTCTCTGAGTCTCAGAGTCTTAGTGTCTCAGCGTCTCTGTGTCTCAGTGTCTCAGAGTCTCAGTGTCTCTGTGTCTCAGTGTCTCAGCGTGTCTGTGTCTCAGTGTCTCAGCGTCTCTGTGTCTCAGTGTCTCTGTGTCTCAGTGTCTCTGAGTCTCAGTGTCTCAGGGTCTCTGTGTCTCTGTGTCTCTGTGTCATTGTGTCTCAGTGTCTCAGTGTCTCTGTGCCTCAGTGTCTCAGAGTCTCAGTGTCTCTGTGTCTCCGTGTCTCAGTGTCTCTGTGCCTCAGTGTCTCCGTGTCTCAGTGTCTCTGAGTCTCAGAGTCTCAGAGTCTCAGTGTCTCTGTGCCTCAGTGTCTCAGAGTCTCAGTGTCTCTGTGTCTCCGTGTCTCAGTGTCTCTGTGCCTCAGTGTCTCAGTGTCTCAGTGTCTCTGAGTCTCTGAGTCTCAGTGTCTCTGTGTCTCAGTGTCTCAGTGTCTCTGTGTCTCAGTGTCTCTGAGTCTCAGTGTCTCAGGGTCTCTGTGTCTCTGTGTCTCTGTGTCACTGTGTCTCTGTGTCTCAGTGACTCTGTGCCTCAGTGTCTCAGAGTCTCAGTGTCTCTGTGTCTCAGTGTCTCAGCGTCTCTGTGTCTCTGTGTCTCTGTGTCTCAGTGTCTCAGTGTCTCTGTGCCTCAGTGTCTCAGTGTCTCAGTGTCTCTGAGTCTCAGCGTCTCTGTTTCTCTGTGTCTCTATGTCTCAGTGTCTCAGTGTCTCTGTGCCTCAGTGTCTCAGAGTCTCAGTGTCTCTGTGTCTCAGTGTCTCAGCGTCTCTGTGTCTCTGTGCCTCAGTGTCTCAGTGTCTCTGTGCCTCAGTGTCTCAGTGTCTCAGTGTCTCTGAGTCTCAATGTCTCTGAGTCTCAGAGTCTCTGTGTCTCAGTGTCTCAGCGTCTCTGTGTCTCTGTGTCTCAGCGTCTCTGTTTCTCAGTGTCTCAGCGTCTCTGTGTCTCAGTGTCTCAGTGTCTCTGAGTCTCAGAGTCTCAGTGTCTCAATGTCTCTGAGTCTCAGAGTCTCTGTGTCTCAGTGTCTCAGCGTCTCTGTGTCTCTGTGTCTCAGCGTCTCTGTGTCTCAGTGTCTCAGCGTCTCTGTGTCTCAGTGTCTCTGTGTCTCAGTGTCTCTTTGTCTCAGTGTTTCAGTGTCTCTGTGTCTCAGCGTCTCTGTGTCTCAGTGTCTCAGCGTCTCTGTGTCTCAGTGTCTCTGTGTCTCAGTGTCTCTGAGTCTCAGTGTCTCTTTGTCTCAGTGTCCCAGTATCTCAGTGTCTCAGTGTCTCAGTGTCTCTGAGTCTCAGAGTCTCAGTGTCTCTGAGTCTCAGAGTCGCTGTGTCTCAGTGTCTCAGCGTCTCTGTGTCTCTGTGTCTCTGTGCCTCAGCGTCTCTGTGTCTCTGTGTCTCAGCGTCTCAGTGTCTCAGTGTCTCAGTGTCTCCCAGTTTCAGAGTCTCAGTGTCTCTGTGTCTCAGTGTCTCAGCGTCTCTGCGTCTCAGTGTCTCAGTGTCTCAGTGTCTTTGTGTCTCAGTGTCACTGTGACTCAGTGTCTCTGTGTCTCAGTGTCTCTGAGTCTCAGTGTCTCTGAGTCTCAGTGTCTCAGTGTCTCTATGTCTCAGTTTCTCAGTGTCTCTGAGTCTCAGTGTCTCAATGTCTCAGTGTCTATGAGTCTCAGAGTCTCAGTGTCTCTCTGTCTCAGTGTCTCGGCGTTTCTGTGTCTCAGTGTCTCAGTGTCTCAGTGTCTCTGAGTCTCAGAGTCTCAGTGTCTCAGTGTCTCAGTGTCTCAGAGTCTCAGTGTCATTGTGTCTCAGTGTCTCTGAGTCTCAGAGTCTTAGTGTCTCAGCGTCTCTGTGTCTCAGTGTCTCAGAGTCTCAGTGTCTCTGTGTCTCAGTGTCTCAGCGTGTCTGTGTCTCAGTGTCTCAGCGTCTCTGTGTCTCAGTGTCTCTGTGTCTCAGTGTCTCTGAGTCTCAGTGTCTCAGGGTCTCTGTGTCTCTGTGTCTCTGTGTCACTGTGTCTCAGAGTCTCAGTGTCTCTGTGTCTCAGTGTCTCTGTGTCTCAGTGTCTCTGAGTCTCAGTGTCTCAGGGTCTCTGAGTCTCAGAGTCTCAGTGTCTCTGTGTCTCAGTGTCTCAGCGTCTCAGTGTCTCTGTGTCTCAGAGTCTCAGTGTCTCTGTGTCTCAGTGTCTCAGCGTCTCAGTGTCTCTGTGTCTCAGAGTCTCAGTGTCTCTGTGTCTCAGTGTCTCTGTGTCTCTGTGTCTCAGTGTCTCTGAGTCTCAGTGTCTCAGGGTCTCTGTGTCTCTGTGTCTCTGTGTCACTGTGTCTCAGTGTCTCAGTGTCTCTGTGCCTCAGTGTCTCAGAGTCTCAGTGTCTCTGTGTCTCAGTGTCTCAGCGTCTCTGTGTCTCTGTGTCTCTGTGTCTCAGTGTCTCAGTGTCTCTGTGCCTCAGTGTCTCAGTGTCTCAGTGTCTCTGAGTCTCAGAGTCTCAGTGTCTCTGTGTCTCAGTGTCTCAGTGTCTCAGTGTCTCAGCGTCTCTGCGTCTCAGTGTCTCTGTGTCTCAGTGTCTCAGCGTCTCTGTGTCTCTGTGTCTCTGTGTCTCTGTGTCTCAGTGTCTCAGTGTCTCTGTGTCTCAGTGTCTCAGCGTCTCTGTGTCTCTGTGTCTCTGTGTCTCAGTGTCTCAGTGTCTCTGTGCCTCAGTGTCTCAGAGTCTCAGTGTCTCTGTATCTCAGTGTCTCAGCGTCTCTGTGTCTCTGTGTCTCAGTGTCTCAGTGTCTCAGTGTCTCTGAGTCTCAGAGTCTCAGTGTCTCTGAGTCTCAGAGTCTCAGTGTCTCTGTGTCTCAGTGTCTCAGCGTCTCTGCGTCTCAGAGTCTCAGTGTCTCTGTGTCTCAGTGTCTCAGCGTCTCTGCGTCTCAGTGTCTCTGTGTCTCAGTGTCTCAGCGTCTCTGCGTCTCTGTGTCTCTGTGTCTCAGTGTCTCAGTGTCTCTGTGCCTCAGTGTCTCAGAGTCTCAGTGTCTCTGTGTCTCAGTGTCTCAGCGTCTCTGTGTCTCTGTGTCTCAGTGTCTCAGTGTCTCTGAGTCTCAGAGTCTCAGTGTCTCTGTGTCTCAGTGTCTCAGCGTCTCTGTGTCTCAGTGTCTCTGTGTCTCAGTGTCTCAGCGTCTCTGTGTCTCTGTGTCTCTGTGTCTCAGTGTCTCAGGGTCTCTGTGCCTCAGTGTCTCAGTGTCTCAGTGTCTCAGTGTCTCTGAGTCTCAGAGTCTCAGCGTCTCTGTGTCTCTGTGTCTCTGTGTCTCAGTTTCTCAGTGTCTCTGTGCCTCAGTGTCTCAGAGTCTCAGTGTCTCAGTGTCTCAGCGTCTCTGTGTCTCTGTGTCTCTGTGTCTCAGTGTCTCAGTGCCTCTGTGCCTCAGTGTCTCAGAGTCTCAGTGTCTCTGTGTCTCAGTGTCTCAGCGTCTCTGTGTCTCTGTGTCTCTGTGTCTCAGTGTCTCAGTGTCTCTGTGCCTCAGTGTCTCAGTGTCTCAGTGTCTCTGAGTCTCAGAGTCTCAGTGTCTCTGTGTCTCAGTGTCTCAGCGTCTCTGTGTCTCTGTGTCTCAGTGTCTCAGCGTCTCAGAGTCTCAGTGTCTCTGTGTCTCCGTGTCTCAGTGTCTCTGTGCCTCAGTGTCTCAGTGTCTCAGTGTCTCTGTGTCTCAGTGTCTCAGCGTCTCTGTGTCTCAGTGTCTCTGTGTCTCAGTGTCTCAGAGTCTCAGTGTCTCTGTGTCTCAGTGTCTCAGCGTCTCTGTGTCTCTGTGTCTCTGTGTCTCAGTGTCTCAGTGTCTCCGTGCCTCAGTGTCTCAGTGTCTCAGTGTCTCTGAGTCTCAGAGTCTCAGTGTCTCTGTGTCTCAGTGTCTCAGCGTCTCTGCGTCTCAGCGTCTCTGTGTCTCAGTGTCTCAGCGTCTCTGTGTCTCTGTGTCTCTGTGTCTCTGTGTCTCAGTGTCTCAGTGTAGCTTTGCCTCAGTGTCTCAGTGTCTCAGTGTCTCTGAGTCTCAGAGTCTCAGTGTCTCTGTGTCTCAGTGTCTCTGTGTCTCTGTGTCTCAGCGTCTCTGTGTCTCAGTGTCTCAGAGTCTCAGTGTCTCTGTGTCTCAGTGTCTCAGCGTGTCTGTGTCTCAGTGTCTCAGCGTCTCTGTGTCTCAGTGTCTCTGTGTCTCAGTGTCTCTGAGTCTCAGTGTCTCAGGGTCTCTGTGTCTCTGTGTCTCTGTGTCACTGTGTCTCAGAGTCTCAGTGTCTCTGTGTCTCAGTGTCTCTGAGTCTCAGTGTCTCAGGGTCTCTGAGTCTCAGAGTCTCAGTGTCTCTGTGTCTCAGTGTCTCAGCGTCTCAGTGTCTCTGTGTCTCAGAGTCTCAGTGTCTCTGTGTCTCAGTGTCTCAGCGTCTCAGTGTCTCTGTGTCTCAGAGTCTCAGTGTCTCTGTGTCTCAGTGTCTCTGTGTCTCTGTGTCTCAGTGTCTCTGAGTCTCAGTGTCTCAGGGTCTCTGTGTCTCTGTGTCTCTGTGTCACTGTGTCTCAGTGTCTCAGTGTCTCTGTGCCTCAGTGTCTCAGAGTCTCAGTGTCTCTGTGTCTCAGTGTCTCAGCGTCTCTGTGTCTCTGTGTCTCTGTGTCTCAGTGTCTCAGTGTCTCTGTGCCTCAGTGTCTCAGTGTCTCAGTGTCTCTGAGTCTCAGAGTCTCAGTGTCTCTGTGTCTCAGTGTCTCAGTGTCTCAGCGTCTCTGCGTCTCAGTGTCTCTGTGTCTCAGTGTCTCAGCGTCTCTGTGTCTCTGTGTCTCTGTGTCTCTGTGTCTCAGTGTCTCAGTGTCTCTGTGCCTCAGTGTCTCAGAGTCTCAGTGTCTCTGTATCTCAGTGTCTCAGCGTCTCTGTGTCTCTGTGTCTCAGTGTCTCAGTGTCTCAGTGTCTCTGAGTCTCAGAGTCTCAGTGTCTCTGAGTCTCAGAGTCTCAGTGTCTCTGTGTCTCAGTGTCTCAGCGTCTCTGCGTCTCAGAGTCTCAGTGTCTCTGTGTCTCAGTGTCTCAGCGTCTCTGCGTCTCAGTGTCTCTGTGTCTCAGTGTCTCAGCTTCTCTGCGTCTCTGTGTCTCTGTGTCTCAGTGTCTCAGTGTCTCTGTGCCTCAGTGTCTCAGAGTCTCAGTGTCTCTGTGTCTCAGTGTCTCAGCGTCTCTGTGTCTCTGTGTCTCAGTGTCTCAGTGTCTCTGAGTCTCAGAGTCTCAGTGTCTCTGTGTCTCAGTGTCTCAGCGTCTCTGTGTCTCAGTGTCTCTGTGTCTCAGTGTCTCAGCGTCTCTGTGTCTCTGTGTCTCTGTGTCTCAGTGTCTCAGGGTCTCTGTGCCTCAGTGTCTCAGTGTCTCAGTGTCTCAGTGTCTCTGAGTCTCAGAGTCTCAGCGTCTCTGTGTCTCTGTGTCTCTGTGTCTCAGTTTCTCAGTGTCTCTGTGCCTCAGTGTCTCAGAGTCTCAGTGTCTCAGTGTCTCAGCGTCTCTGTGTCTCTGTGTCTCTGTGTCTCAGTGTCTCAGTGCCTCTGTGCCTCAGTGTCTCAGAGTCTCAGTGTCTCTGTGTCTCAGTGTCTCAGCGTCTCTGTGTCTCTGTGTCTCTGTGTCTCAGTGTCTCAGTGTCTCTGTGCCTCAGTGTCTCAGTGTCTCAGTGTCTCTGAGTCTCAGAGTCTCAGTGTCTCTGTGTCTCAGTGTCTCAGCGTCTCTGTGTCTCTGTGTCTCAGTGTCTCAGCGTCTCAGAGTCTCAGTGTCTCTGTGTCTCCGTGTCTCAGTGTCTCTGTGCCTCAGTGTCTCAGTGTCTCAGTGTCTCTGTGTCTCAGTGTCTCAGCGTCTCTGTGTCTCAGTGTCTCTGTGTCTCAGTGTCTCAGAGTCTCAGTGTCTCTGTGTCTCAGTGTCTCAGCGTCTCTGTGTCTCTGTGTCTCTGTGTCTCAGTGTCTCAGTGTCTCCGTGCCTCAGTGTCTCAGTGTCTCAGTGTCTCTGAGTCTCAGAGTCTCAGTGTCTCTGTGTCTCAGTGTCTCAGCGTCTCTGCGTCTCAGCGTCTCTGTGTCTCAGTGTCTCAGCGTCTCTGTGTCTCTGTGTCTCTGTGTCTCTGTGTCTCAGTGTCTCAGTGTAGCTGTGCCTCAGTGTCTCAGTGTCTCAGTGTCTCTGAGTCTCAGAGTCTCAGTGTCTCTGTGTCTCAGTGTCTCTGTGTCTCTGTGTCTCAGTGTCTCTGAGTCTCAGTGTCTCAGGGTCTCTGTGTCTCTGTGTCTCTGTGTCACTGTGTCTCAGTGTCTCAGTGTCTCTGTGCCTCAGTGTCTCAGAGTCTCAGTGTCTCTGTGTCTCAGTGTCTCAGCGTCTCTGTGTCTCTGTGTCTCTGTGCCTCAGTGTCTCAGTGTCTCTGTGCCTCAGTGTCTCAGTGTCTCTGAGTCTCAGAGTCGCAGTGTCTCTGTGTCTCAGAGTCTCAGTGTCTCAGTGTCTCAGCGTCTCTGTTTCTCTGTGTCTCTGTGTCTCAGTGTCTCAGTGTCTCTGTGCCTCAGTGTCTCAGAGTCTCAGTGTCTCTGTGTCTCAGTGTCTCAGCGTCTCTGTGTCTCTGTGTCTCTGTGTCTCAGTGTCTCAGTGTCTCTGTGCCTCAGTGTCTCAGTGTCTCAGTGTCTCTGAGTCTCAGAGTCTCAGTGTCTCTGTGTCTCAGTGTCTCAGCGTCTCTGTGTCTCTGTGTCTCAGTGTCTCAGCGTCTCAGAGTCTCAGCGTCTCTGTGTCTCCGTGTCTCAGTGTCTCTGTGCCTCAGTGTCTCAGTGTCTCAGTGTCTCTGTGTCTCTGTGTCTCTGTGTCTCAGTGTCTCTGAGTCTCAGTGTCTCAGGGTCTCTGTGTCTCTGTGTCTCTGTCTCACTGTGTCTCAGAGTCTCAGTGTCTCTGTGCCTCAGTGTCCCAGAGTCTCAGTGTCTCTGTGTCTCAGTGTCTCAGCGTCTCTGTGTCTCTGTGTCTCTGTGTCTCAGTGTCTCAGTGTCTCTGTGCCTCAGTGTCTCAGTGTCTCAGTGTCTCTGAGTCTCAGAGTCTCAGTGTCTCTGTGTCTCAGTGTCTCAGCGTCTCTGCGTCTCAGCGTCTCTGTGTCTCAGTGTCTCAGCGTCTCTGTGTCTCTGTGTCTCTGTGTCTCAGTGTCTCAGTGTCTCTGTGCCTCAGTGTCTCAGAGTCTCAGTGTCTCAGTGTCTCTGTGCCTCAGTGTCTCAGTGTCTCAGTGTCCTAGTGTCTCTGTGTCTCAGTGTCTCTGTGTCTCAGTGTCTCAGCGTCTCTGTGTCTCTGTGTCTCTGTGTCTCAGTGTCTCTGTGCCTCAGTGTCTCAGTGTCTCTGAGTCTCTGAGTCTCAGTGTCTCTGTGTCTCAGTGTCTCTGTGTCTCAGTGTCTCAGTGTCTCTGTGCCTCAGTGTCTCAGTGTCTCAGTGTCTCTGAGTCTCAGAGTCTCAGTGTCTCTGTGTCTCAGTGTCTCAGCGTCTCTGTGTCTCAGTGTCTCTGTGTCTCAGTGTCTCAGCGTCTCTGTGTCTCTGTGTCTCTGTGTCTCAGTGTCTCAGTGTCTCTGTGCCTCAGTGTCTCAGTGTCTCAGTGTCTCTGAGTCTCAGAGTCTCAGTGTCTCTGTGTCTCAGTGTCTCAGCGTCTCTGCGTCACAGCGTCTCTGTGTCTCAGTGTCTCAGCGTCTCTGTGTCTCTGTGTCTCTGTGTCTCAGTTTCTCAGTGTCTCTGTGCCTCAGTGTCTCAGAGTCTCAGTGTCTCAGTGTCTCAGCGTCTCTGTGTCTCTGTGTCTCTGTGTCTCAGTGTCTCAGTGCCTCTGTGCCTCAGTGTCTCAGAGTCTCAGTGTCTCTGTGTCTCAGTGTCTCAGCGTCTCTGTGTCTCTGTGTCTCTGTGTCTCAGTGACTCAGTGTCTCTGTGCCTCAGTGTCTCAGTGTCTCAGTGTCTCTGAGTCTCAGAGTCTCAGTGTCTCTGTGTCTCAGTGTCTCAGCGTCTCTGTGTCTCTGTGTCTCAGTGTCTCAGCGTCTCAGAGTCTCAGTGTCTCTGTGTCTCCGTGTCTCAGTGTCTCTGTGCCTCAGTGTCTCAGTGTCTCAGTGTCTCTGTGTCTCAGTGTCTCAGTGTCTCTGTGCCTCAGTGTCTCAGAGTCTCAGTGTCTCTGTGTCTCAGTGTCTCAGCGTCTCTGTGTCTCTGTGTCTCTGTGTCTCAGTGTCTCAGTGTCTCCGTGCCTCAGTGTCTCAGTGTCTCAGTGTCTCTGAGTCTCAGAGTCTCAGTGTCTCTGTGTCTCAGTGTCTCAGCGTCTCTGCGTCTCAGCGTCTCTGTGTCTCAGTGTCTCAGCGTCTCTGTGTCTCTGTGTCTCTGTGTCTCAGTGTCTCAGTGTAGCTGTGCCTCAGTGTCTCAGAGTCTCAGTGTCTCTGTGTCTCCGTGTCTCAGTGTCTCTGTGCCTCTGTGTCTCAGTGTCTCAGTGTCTCAGTGTCTCTGAGTCTCAGAGTCTCAGTGTCTCTGTGTCTCAGTGTCTCTGTGTCTCTGTGTCTCAGTGTCTCTGAGTCTCAGTGTCTCAGGGTCTCTGTGTCTCTGTGTCTCTGTGTCACTGTGTCTCAGTGTCTCAGTGTCTCTGTGCCTCAGTGTCTCAGAGTCTCAGTGTCTCTGTGTCTCAGTGTCTCAGCGTCTCTGTGTCTCTGTGTCTCTGTGCCTCAGTGTCTCAGTGTCTCTGTGCCTCAGTGTCTCAGTGTCTCAGTGTCTCTGAGTCTCAGAGTCTCAGTGTCTCTGTGTCTCAGTGTCTCAGCGTCTCTGCGTCTCAGTGTCTCTGTGTCTCAGTGTCTCAGCGTCTCTGTGTCTCTGTGTCTCTGTGTCTCTGTGTCTCAGTGTCTCTGTGCCTCAGTGTCTCAGAGTCTCAGTGTCTCAGTGTCTCAGCGTCTCTGTTTCTCTGTGTCTCTGTGTCTCAGTGTCTCAGTGTCTCTGTGCCTCAGTGTCTCAGAGTCTCAGTGTCTCTGTGTCTCAGTGTCTCAGCGTCTCTGTGTCTCTGTGTCTCTGTGTCTCAGTGTCTCAGTGTCTCTGTGCCTCAGTGTCTCAGTGTCTCAGTGTCTCTGAGTCTCAGAGTCTCAGTGTCTCTGTGTCTCAGTGTCTCAGCGTCTCTGCGTCTCAGTGTCTCTGTGTCTCAGTATCTCAGCGTCTCTGTGTCTCTGTGTCTCTGTGTCTCAGTGTCACAGTGTCTCTGTGCCTCAGTGTCTCAGAGTCTCAGTGTCTCAGTGTCTCAGCGTCTCTGTGTCTCTGTGTCTCAGCGTCTCTGTGTCTCAGTGTCTCAGCGTCTCTGTGTCTCAGTGTCTCTGTGTCTCAGTGTCTCTGAGTCTCAGTGTCTCTTTGTCTCAGTGTTTCAGTGTCTCTGAGTCTCAGGGTCTCTGTGTCTCAGTGTCTCAGCGTCTCTGTGTCTCAGTGTCTCTGTGTCTCAGTGTCTCTGAGTCTCAGTGTCTCTTTGTCTCAGTGTTTCAGTGTCTCAGTGTATCAGTGTCTCAGTGTCTCAGTGTCTCTGAGTCTCTGTGTCTCAGTGTCTCTGTGCCTCAGTGTCTCAGAGTCTCAGTGTCTCAGTGTATCAGCGTCTCTGTTTCTCTGTGTCTCTGTGTCTCTGTGTCTCAGTGTCTCAGTGTCTCTGTGCCTCAGTGTCTCAGAGTCTCAGTGTCTCTGTGTCTCAGTGTCTCAGCGTCTCTGTGTCTCTGTGTCTCTGTGTCTCAGTGTCTCAGTGTCTCTGTGCCTCAGTGTCTCAGTGTCTCAGTGTCTCTGAGTCTCAGAGTCTCACTGTCTCTGTGTCTCAGTGTCTCAGCGTCTCTGTGTCTCTGTGTCTCAGTGTCTCAGCGTCTCAGAGTCTCAGCGTCTCTGTGTCTCAGCGTCTCAGAGTCTCAGCGTCTCTGTGTCTC
Organism: Carcharhinus amblyrhynchos; assembly: GCF_965287045.1. Lineage (NCBI taxonomy): Eukaryota > Metazoa > Chordata > Chondrichthyes > Carcharhiniformes > Carcharhinidae > Carcharhinus > Carcharhinus amblyrhynchos. Next base: position 57,036 of record NW_027649947.1, on the reverse strand, counting down.
CGTGTCTCAGTGTCTCTGTGCCTCAGTGTCTCAGTGTCTCAGTGTCTCTGTGTCTCTGTGTCTCTGTGTCTCAGTGTCTCTGAGTCTCAGTGTCTCAGGGTCTCTGTGTCTCTGTGTCTCTGTGTCACTGTGTCTCAGTGTCTCAGTGTCTCTGTGCCTCAGTGTCTCAGAGTCTCAGTGTCTCTGTGTCTCAGTGTCTCAGCGTCTCTGTGTCTCTGTGTCTCAGTGTCTCAGTGTCTCTGTGCCTCAGTGTCTCAGTGTCTCAGTGTCTCTGAGTCTCAGAGTCTCAGTGTCTCTGTGTCTCAGTGTCTCAGCGTCTCTGCGTCTCAGCGTCTCTGTGTCTCAGTGTCTCAGCGTCTCTGTGTCTCTGTGTCTCTGTGTCTCAGTGTCTCAGTGTCTCTGTGCCTCAGTGTCTCAGAGTCTCAGTGTCTCAGTGTCTCTGTGCCTCAGTGTCTCAGTGTCTCAGTGTCTCAGTGTCTCTGTGTCTCAGTGTCTCTGTGTCTCAGTGTCTCAGCGTCTCTGTGTCTCTGTGTCTCTGTGTCTCAGTGTCTCTGTGCCTCAGTGTCTCAGTGTCTCAGTGTCTCTGAGTCTCTGAGTCTCAGTGTCTCTGTGTCTCAGTGTCTCTGTGTCTCAGTGTCTCAGCGTCTCTGTGTCTCTGTGTCTCTGTGTCTCTGTGTCTCAGTGTCTCAGTGTCTCTGTGCCTCAGTGTCTCAGTGTCTCAGTGTCTCTGAGTCTCAGAGTCTCAGTGTCTCTGTGTCTCAGTGTCTCAGCGTCTCTGTGTCTCAGTGTCTCTGTGTCTCAGTGTCTCAGCGTCTCTGTGTCTCTGTGTCTCTGTGTCTCTGTGTCTCAGTGTCTCAGTGCCTCAGTGTCTCAGTGTCTCAGTGTCTCTGAGTCTCAGAGTCTCAGTGTCTCTGTGTCTCAGTGTCTCAGCGTCTCTGCGTCTCAGCGTCTCTGTGTCTCAGTGTCTCAGCGTCTCTGTGTCTCTGTGTCTCTGTGTCTCAGTTTCTCAGTGTCTCTGTGCCTCAGTGTCTCAGAGTCTCAGTGTCTCAGTGTCTCAGCGTCTCTGTGTCTCTGTGTCTCTGTGTCTCAGTGTCTCAGTGCCTCTGTGCCTCAGTGTCTCAGAGTCTCAGTGTCTCTGTGTCTCAGTGTCTCAGCGTCTCTGTGTCTCTGTGTCTCAGTGTCTCAGTGTCTCTGTGCCTCAGTGTCTCAGTGTCTCAGTGTCTCTGAGTCTCAGAGTCTCAGTGTCTCTGTGTCTCAGTGTCTCAGCGTCTCTGTGTCTCTGTGTCTCAGTGTCTCAGCGTCTCAGAGTCTCAGTGTCTCTGTGTCTCCGTGTCTCAGTGTCTCTGTGCCTCAGTGTCTCAGTGTCTCAGTGTCTCTGTGTCTCAGTGTCTCTGTGTCTCAGTGTCTCAGTGTCTCTGTGCCTCAGTGTCTCAGAGTCTCAGTGTCTCTGTGTCTCAGTGTCTCAGCGTCTCTGTGTCTCTGTGTCTCTGTGTCTCTGTGTCTCAGTGTCTCTGTGCCTCAGTGTCTCAGAGTCTCAGTGTCTCAGTGTCTCAGCGTCTCTGTTTCTCTGTGTCTCTGTGTCTCAGTGTCTCAGTGTCTCTGTGCCTCAGTGTCTCAGAGTCTCAGTGTCTCTGTGTCTCAGTGTCTCAGCGTCTCTGTGTCTCTGTGTCTCAGTGTCTCAGTGTCTCTGTGCCTCAGTGTCTCAGTGTCTCAGTGTCTCTGAGTCTCAGAGTCTCAGTGTCTCTGTGTCTCAGTGTCTCAGTGTCTCTGTGTCTCAGTGTCTCTGTGTCTCAGTGTCTCAGCGTCTCTGTGTCTCTGTGTCTCTGTGTCTCAGTGTCTCAGTGTCTCTGTGCCTCAGTGTCTCAGTGTCTCAGTGTCTCTGAGTCTCAGAGTCTCAGTGTCTCTGTGTCTCAGTGTCTCAGCGTCTCTGCGTCTCAGCGTCTCTGTGTCTCAGTGTCTCAGCGTCTCTGTGTCTCTGTGTCTCTGTGTCTCTGTGTCTCAGTTTCTCAGTGTCTCTGTGCCTCAGTGTCTCAGAGTCTCAGTGTGTCAGTGTCTCAGCGTCTCTGTGTCTCTGTGTCTCTGTGTCTCAGTGTCTCAGTGTCTCTGTGCCTCAGTGTCTCAGAGTCTCAGTGTCTCTGTGTCTCAGTGTCTCAGCGTCTCTGTGTCTCTGTGTCTCTGTGTCTCAGTGTCTCAGTGTCTCTGTGCCTCAGTGTCTCAGTGTCTCTGAGTCTCAGAGTCTCAGTGTCTCTGTGTCTCAGTGTCTCAGCGTCTCTGTGTCTCTGTGTCTCAGTGTCTCAGCGTCTCAGAGTCTCAGTGTCTCTGTGTCTCCGTGTCTCAGTGTCTCTATGCCTCAGTGTCTCAGTGTCTCAGTGTCTCAGTGTCTCTGTGTCTCTGTGTCTCAGTGTCTCTGAGTCTCAGTGTCTCAGGGTCTCTATGTCTCTGTGTCTCTGTGTCACTGTGTCTCAGTGTCTCAGTGTCTCTGTGCCTCAGTGTCTCAGTGTCTCAGTGTCTCTGAGTCTCAGAGTCTCAGTGTCTCTGTGTCTCAGTGTCTCAGTGTCTCAGCGTCTCTGCGTCTCAGCGTCTCAGTGTCTCAGTGACTCAGCGTCTCTGTGTCTCTGTGTCTCTGTGTCTCAGTGTCTCAGTGTCTCTGTGCCTCAGTGTCTCAGAGTCTCAGTGTCTCTGTGTCTCCGTGTCTCAGTGTCTCTGTGCCTCAGTGTCTCAGTGTCTCAGTGTCTCAGTGTCTCTGAGTCTCAGAGTCTCAGTGTCTCTGTGTCTCAGTGTCTCTGTGTCTCTGTGTCTCAGTGTCTCTGAGTCTCAGTGTCTCAGGGTCTCTGTGTCTCTGTGTCTCAGGGTCTCTGTGTCTCTGTGTCTCAGTGTCACTGTGTCTCAGTGTCTCAGTGTCTCTGTGTCTCAGTGTCTCAGCGTCTCTGTGTCTCTGTGTCTCTGTGCCTCAGTGTCTCAGTGTCTCTGTGCCTCAGTGTCTCAGTGTCTCAGTGTCTCTGAGTCTCAGAGTCTCAGTGTCTCTGTGTCTCAGTGTCTCAGCGTCTCTGCGTCTCAGTGTCTCTGTGTCTCAGTGTCTCAGCGTCTCTGTGTCTCTGTGTCTCTGTGTCTCTGTGTCTCAGTGTCTCTCTGCCTCAGTGTCTCAGAGTCTCAGTGTCTCAGTGTCTCAGCGTCTCTGTTTCTCTGTGTCTCTGTGTCTCAGTGTCTCAGTGTCTCTGTGCCTCAGTGTTTCAGAGTCTCAGTGTCTCTGTGTCTCAGTGTCTCAGTGTCTCAGCGTCTCTGTGTCTCTGTGTCTCTGTGTCTCAGTGTCTCAGTGTCTCTGTGCCTCAGTGTCTCAGTGTCTCTGAGTCTCAATGTCTCTGAGTCTCAGAGTCTCTGTGTCTCAGTGTCTCAGCGTCTCTGTGTCTCTGTGTCTCAGCGTCTCTGTGTCTCAGTGTCTCAGCGTCTCTGTGTCTCAGTGTCTCAGTGTCTCTGAGTCTAAGAGTCTCAGTGTCTCAATGTCTCTGAGTCTCAGAGTCTCTGTGTCTCAGTGTCTCAGCGTCTCTGTGTCTCTGTGTCTCAGCGTCTCTGTGTCTCAGTGTCTCAGCGTCTCTGTGTCTCAGTGTCTCTGTGTCTCAGTGTCTCTGAGTCTCAGTGTCTCTTTGTCTCAGTGTTTCAGTGTCTCTGTGTCTCAGCGTCTCTGTGTCTCAGTGTCTCAGCGTCTCTGTGTCTCAGTGTCTCTGTGTCTCAGTGTTTCTGAGTCTCAGTGTCTCTTTGTCTCAGTGTTTCAGTGTCTCTGTGTCTCAGTGTCTCAGTGTCTCAGTGTCTCTGAGTCTCAGAGTCTCAGTGTCTCAGTGTCTCTGAGTCTCAGAGTCGCTGTGTCTCAGTGTCTCAGCGTCTCTGTGTCTCTGTGTCTCTGTGTCTCAGCGTCTCTGTGTCTCTGTGTCTCTGTGTCTCAGCGTCTCAGTGTCTCAGTGTCTCAGTGTCTCCCAGTTTCAGAGTCTCAGTGTCTCAGTGTCTCAGCGTCTCTGCGTCTCAGTGTCTCAGAGTCTCAGTGTCTTTGTGTCTCAGTGTCTCCCAGTTTCAGAGTCTCAGTGTCACATTGTCTCTGTGTTCTGTGTCTCAGTGTCTCTGTGTCCCAGTGTCTCAGTGTCTCAGTGTCTCTGAGTCTCAGAGTCTCAGTGTCTCTGCGTCTCAGTTTCTCAGCGTCTCTGTGTCTCAGTGTCTCTGTGTCTCAGTGTCTCTGAGTCTCTGTGTCTCAGTGTCTCAGTGTCTCAGTGTCTCTGAGTCTCAGTGTCTCAGAGTCTCAGTGTCGCGGTGTCTCAGTGTCTCAGCTTATCTGCGTCTCAGTGTCTCTGTGTCTCAGTGTCTCTGTGTCTCAGTGTCTCAGAGTCTCAGTGTCTCTGCGTCTCAGTTTCTCAGCGTCTCATTGTCTCTGTGTCTCTGTGTCTCAGTGTCTCTGTGCCTCAGTGTCTCTGTGTCTCTGTGTCTCAGAGTCTCAGTGTCTCGGTGTCTCAGTGTCTCAGCGTTTCTGCGTCTCAGTGTCTCAGAGCCTCTGTGTCTCTGTGTCTCAGTGTCTCTGTGTCTCAGTGTCTCTGAGTCTCTGTGTCTCAGTGTCTCAGTGTCTCCGTGTCTCAGTGTCTCTGTGTCTCAGTGTCTCAGTGTCTCTGAGTCTCAGTGTCTCCTTGTCTCTGTGTCTCAGTGTCTCAGTGTCTCAGAGTCTCAGTGTCTCAGTGTCTCTGTGTCTCAGACTCTCAGTGTCTCTGTGTCTCAGTGTCTCTGTGCCTCAGTGTCTCTGAGTCTCTGTGTCTCAGTGTCTCTTTGTCTCTGTGTGTCAGAGTCGCAGTGTCTCAGTGTCTCTGAGTCTCAGTCTCCCTGTGTCTCAGTGTCTCAGAGTCTCTGAGTCTCAGTGTCTCTGTGTCTCAGTGTCTCAGTGTCTCTGTGTCTCAGTGTCTCAGTGTCTCTGAGTCTCTGTGTCTCAGTGTCTCAGTGTCTCTGTGTCTCAGTGTCTCTGAGTCTCAGTGTCTCGGTGTCTCAGTGACTCAGCGTTTCTACGTCTCAGTGTCTCAGTCTCTCAGAGTCTCAGTGTCTCTGTGTCTCAGTGTCTCAGTGTCTCTGAGTCTCAGTGTCTCCTTGTCTCTGTCTCTCAGAGTCTCTGTGTCTCAGAGTCTCAGTGTCTCTGTGTCTCAGTGTCTCTGTGTCTCAATGTCTCAGTGTCTCTGTGTGTCAGAGTCTCAGTGTCTCAGTGTCTCAGTGTCTCTGAGTCTCAGTCTCTCTGTGTCTCGGTGTCTCAGAGTCTCTGAGTCTCAGTGTCTCAGTGTCTCAGTGTCTCTGTGTCTCAGTGTCTCAGAGTCTCGGAGTCTCAGAGTCTCAGTGTCTCTGTATCTCAGTTTCTCAGTGTCTCTGTGTCTCAGTGCCTCTGTGTCTCAGTGTCTCTGTGTCTCAGTGCCTCAGTCTCAGTTTCTCTGAATCTCAGGGTCACATTGTCTCTGCGTCTCAGTGTCTCAGCGTCTCTGTGACACTGTGTCTCTGAGTCACAGTGTCTCAGTGTCTCAGTGTCTCTGAGTCTCAGTGTCTCTGTGCCTCAGTGTCTCGGTGTCTCAGTGTCTCTGAGTCTCAGTGTCTCAGTGTCTCAGAGTCTCAGTGTCTCTGAGTCTCAGTGTCTCTGAGTCTCAGTGTCTCTGTGTCTCAGAGTTTCAGTGTCTCTGTGTCTCTGTGTCTCAGTGTCTCCTTGTCTCTGTGTCTCAGTGTCTCAGTGTCTCTGTGTCTCAATGTCTCAGTGTCTCTGTGTCTCAGAGTCTCAGAGTCTCAGGGTCTCTGTGACTCAGTGTCTCTGAGTGTCAGTGTCTCTATGTCTCAGTGTCTCTGTGTCTCTGTGTCTCAGTGTCTCTGAGTCTCAGTGCCTCTGTGTCTCAGTGTGTCTGTGTCTCAGTGTCTCTGAGTCTCAGTGTCTCTGAGTCTCAGTGTCTCTGTGTCTCAGTGTCTCAGTGTCTCTGTGTCTCTGTGTCTCAGTGTCTCTGAGTCTCAGTGTCTCAGTGTCTCAGTGTCTCAGTGTCTCAGAGTCTCAGTGTCTCTGTGTCTCAGTGTCTCAGTGTCTCAATGTCTCTGAATCTCAGTGTCTCAGAGTCTCAGTTTCTCTGCAAGTCTCAGTGTCTCAGTGTCTCAGTGTCTCTGTGTCTCTGAGTCTCAGTGTCTCAGTGTCTCAGTGTCTTGAGTCTCAGTGTCTCTCTGTCTCAGTGTCTCGGTGTCTCAGTGTCTCTGAGTCTCAGTGTCTCAGTGTCTCAGTGTCTCAGAGTCTGAATGTCTCTGAGTCTCAGTGTCTCTGAGTCTCAGTGTCTCTGTGTCTCAGAGTTTCAGTGTCTCTGTGTCTCTGTGTCTCAGTGCCTCTGTGTCTCAGAGTCTCAGTGTCTCAGTGTCTCTGTGTCTCAATGTCTCAGTATGTCTGTGTCTCAGTGTCTCTGTGTCTCAGTGTCTCAGAGTCTCAGGGTCTCTGTGTCTCAGTGTCTCTGAGTGTCAGTGTCTCAGTGTCTCAGTGTCTCTGTGTCTCACTGTCTCTGAGTCTCAGTGTCTCGGTGTCTCAGTGTCTCTGACTCTCAGTGTCTCAGTGTCTCAGTGTCTCTGGGTCTCAGTGTCTCAGTGTCTCTGTGTCTCAGTGTCTCTGAGTCTCAGTGTCTCAGTGTCTCTGTGTCTCTGTGTCTCAGTGTCTCAGTGTCTCTGTGTCTCAGATTCTCAGTGTCTCAGTGTCTCTGTGTCTCAGTGTCTCTGAGTCTCAGTGTCTCTGTGTGTCAGAGTCTCAGTGTCTCAGTGTCCCTGTGTCTCAGTGTCTCAGAGTCTCTGTGTCTCAGTGTCTCAGTGTCTCTGTGACTCAGTTTCTCAGTGTCACAGTGTCTCTGTGTCTCTGTGTCTCTGTGTCTCAGTGTCTCAGTGTCTCTGAGTCTCAGAGTCTCTGCGTCTCAGTGTCTCAGAGCCTCAGTGTCTCTGCGTCTCAGTTTCTCAGCGTCTCTGTGTCTCAGTGTCTCAGAGTCTCAGTGTCTCTGTGTCTCAGTGACTCAGTGTCTCTGAGTCTCAAAGTCTCTATGTCTCAGAGTCTCTGTGTCTCAGTGTCTCTGCAACTCAGTGTCTCTGTGTATCAGTGTCTCTGAGTCTCAGTGTCTCTGTGTCTCAGTGTCTCTGAGTCTCAGTGTCTCTGTGTCTCAGTGTCTCTGAGTCTCAGTGTCTCTGTGTCTCAGTGTCTCAGTGTCTCTGTGTCTCAGCGTCTCTGTGTCTCAGTGTCTCTGAGTCTCAGTGTCTCAGAGTCTCAGTGTCTCGGTGTCTCAGTGTCTCAGCGTATCTGCGTCTCAGTGTCTCAGTGTCTCTGTGTCTCAGTGTCTCTGAGTCTCAGTGTCTCAGAGTCTCAGTGTCTCTGCGTCTCAGTTTCCCAGCGACTCATTGTCTCAGTGTCTCAGAGTCTCAGTGTCTCTGAGTCTCAGTGTCTCTGTGTCTCAGTGTCTCTGATTCACAGTGTCTCTGTGTCTCAGTGTCTCAGAGTCTCAGTGTCTCGGTATCTCAGTGTCTCAGCGTTTCTGCGTCTCAGTGTCTCTGTGTCTCAGTGTCTCTGTGTCTCAGTGTCTCTGTGTCTCAGTGTCTCTGAGTCTCAGTGTCTTTGTGTCTCAGAGTCTCACTGTCTCAGTGTCTCAGTGTCTCAGTGTCTCTGAGTCTCAGTGTCTCCTTGTCTCTGTGTCTCTGTGTCTCAGAGTCTCAGTGTCTCAGTGTCTCAGCGTCTCTGTGACACTGTGTCTCTGAGTCTCAGTGTCTCAGTGTCTCAGTGTCTCTGAGTCTCAGTGTCTCTGTGCCTCAGTGTCTCGGTGTCTCAGTGTCTCTGAGTCTCAGTGTCTCAGTGTCTCAGAGTCTCAGTGTCTCTGAGTCTCAGTGTCTCTGAGTCTCAGTGTCTCTGTGTCTCAGAGTTTCAGTGTCTCTGTGTCTCTGTGTCTCAGTGTCTCCTTGTCTCTGTGTCTCAGTGTCTCAGTGTCTCTGTGTCTCAATGTCTCAGTGTCTCTGTGTCTCAGAGTCTCAGAGTCTCAGGGTCTCTGTGACTCAGTGTCTCTGAGTGTCAGTGTCTCTGTGTCTCAGTGTCTCTGTGTCTCTGTGTCTCAGTGTCTCTGAGTCTCAGTGCCTCTGTGTCTCAGTGTGTCTGTGTCTCAGAGTCTCTGAGTCTCAGTGTCTCTGAGTCTCAGTGTCTCTGTGTCTCAGTGTCTCAGTGTCTCTGTGTCTCTGTGTCTCAGTGTCTCAGTGTCTCTGAGTCTCAGTGTCTCTGAGTCTCAGTGTCTCAGTGTCTCAGTGTCTCAGTGTCTCAGAGTCTCAGTGTCTCTGTGTCTCAGTGTCTCAGTGTCTCAATGTCTCTGAATCTCAGTGTCTCAGAGTCTCAGTTTCTCTGCAAGTCTCAGTGTCTCAGTGTCTCAGTGTCTCAGTGTCTCTGTGTCTCTGAGTCTCAGTGTCTCAGTGTCTCAGTGTCTTGAGTCTCAGTGTCTCTGTGTCTCAGTGTCTCGGTGTCTCAGTGTCTCTCAGTCTCAGTGTCTCAGTGTCTCAGTGTCTCAGAGTCTGAGTGTCTCTGAGTCTCAGTGTCTCTGAGTCTCAGTGTCTCTGTGTCTCAGAGTTTCAGTGTCTCTGTGTCTCTGTGTCTCAGTGCCTCTGTGTCTCAGAGTCTCAGTGTCTCAGTGTCTCTGTGTCTCAATGTCTCAGTATGTCTGTGTCTCAGTGTCTCTGTGTCTCAGTGTCTCAGAGTCTCAGGGTCTCTGTGTCTCAGTGTCTCTGAGTGTCAGTGTCTCAGTGTCTCAGTGTCTCTGTGTCTCACTGTCTCTGAGTCTCAGTGTCTCGGTGTCTCAGTGTCTCTGACTCTCAGTGTCTCAGTGTCTCAGTGTCTCTGGGTCTCAGTGTCTCAGTGTCTCTGTGTCTCAGTGTCTCTGAGTCTCAGTGTCTCAGTGTCTCTGTGTCTCTGTGTCTCAGTGTCTCAGTGTCTCTGTGTCTCAGATTCTCAGTGTCTCTGTGTCTCAGTGTCTCAGTGTCTCTGAGTCTCAGTGTCTCTGTGTCTCAGTGTCTCTGAGTCTCAGTGTCTCAGTGTCTCTGTGTGTCAGAGTCTCAGTGTCTCAGTGTCCCTGTGTCTCAGTGTCTCAGAGTCTCTGTGTCTCAGTGTCTCAGTGTCTCTGTGACTCAGTTTCTCAGTGTCACAGTGTCTCTGTGTCTCGGTGTCTCAGTGTCTCTGTGTCTCAGTGTCTCAGTGTCTCTGAGTCTCAGAGTCTCAGTGTCTCTGTGTCACAGTTTCTCAGCGTCTCTGCGTCTCAGTGTCTCAGAGCCTCAGTGTCTCTGCGTCTCAGTTTCTCAGCGTCTCTGTGTCTCAGTGTCTCAGAGTCTCAGTGTCTCTGTGTCTCAGTGACTCAGTGTCTCTGAGTCTCAAAGTCTCTATGTCTCAGAGTCTCTGTGTCTCAGTGTCTCTGCAACTCAGTGTCTCTGTGTATCAGTGTCTCTGAGTCTCAGTGTCTCTGTGTCTCAGTGTCTCTGAGTCTCAGTGTCTCTGTGTCTCAGTGTCTCTGAGTCTCAGTGTCTCTGTGTCTCAGTGTCTCTGTGTCTCAGCGTCTCTGTGTCTCAGTGTCTCTGAGTCTCAGTGTCTCAGAGTCTCAGTGTCTCGGTGTCTCAGTGTCTCAGCGTATCTGCGTCTCAGTGTCTCAGTGTCTCTGTGTCTCAGTGTCTCTGTGTCTCAGTGTCTCTGAGTCTCAGTGTCTCAGAGTCTCAGTGTCTCTGCGTCTCAGTTTCCCAGCGACTCATTGTCTCAGTGTCTCAGAGTCTCAGTGTCTCTGAGTCTCAGTGTCTCTGTGTCTCAGTGTCTCTGATTCACAGTGTCTCTGTGTCTCAGTGTCTCAGAGTCTCAGTGTCTCGGTATCTCAGTTTCTCAGCGTTTCTGCGTCTCAGTGTCTCTGTGTCTCAGTGTCTCTGTGTCTCAGTGTCTCTGTGTCTCAGTGTCTCTGAGTCTCAGTGTCTTTGTGTCTCAGAGTCTCACTGTCTCAGTGTCTCAGTGTCTCAGTGTCTCTGAGTCTCAGTGTCTCCTTGTCTCTGTGTCTCAGTGTCTCTGTGTCTCAGAGTCTCAGTGTCTCTGTGTCTCAATGTCACTGAGTCTCTGTGTCTCAGTGTCTCTTTGTCTCTGTGTGTCAGGGTCTCAGTGTCTAAGTGTCTCAGAGTCTCAGTCTCTCTGTGTCTCAGTGTCTCAGAGTCTCTGAGTCTCTGACTCTCAGTGTCTCAGTGTCTCTGTGTCTCAGTGTCTCTGAGTCTCAGTGTCTCTGTGTCTCAGTGTCTCAGTGTCTCTGTGTCTCAGTGTCTCTGAGTCTCAGTGTCTCAGAGTCTCAGTGTCTCGGTGTCTCAGTGTCTCAGCGTTTCTGCGTCTCAGTGTCTCAGTGTCTCAGTGTCTCAGAGTCTCAGTGTCTCAGTGTCTCAGTGTCTCTGAGTCTCAGTGTCTCCTTGTCTCTGTGTGTCAGTGCCTCTGTGTCTCAGAGTCTCAGTGTCTCAGTGTCTCAGTGTCTCTGTGTGTCAGAGTCTCAGTGTCTCAGTGTCTCAGTGTCTCTGAGTCTCAGTCTCTCTGTGTCTCTGTGTCTCAGTGTCCCTGTGTCTCAGTGTCTTAGTGTCTCTGTGTCTCAGTGTCTCTGTGTCTCTGTGCCTCAGTATCTCAGTGTCTCAATGTCTCTTTGTCTCAGTGTCTCAGCGTCTCTGTGTCTCTGTGTCTCAGTCTCTCAGTGTCTCTGGGTCTCAGTGTCTCTGTGTCTCAGTGTCTCAGTGAATCTGTGTCTCTTTGTCTCTGTGCCGCAGTGTCTCAGTGTCTCAGAGTCTCTGTGTCTCAGTGTCTCTGTGCCTCAGTGTCTCAGTGTTTCAGTGTCTCTGTGTCTCAGTGTCTGTGTGTCTCAGTGTCTCAGTGTCTCAGAGTCTCAGTGTCTCAGTGTCTCTGTGCCTCGGTGTCTCAGTGTCTCGGTGTCTCAGTGTCTCATTGTCCCTGTGTCTCAGTGTCCCCGTGTCTCAGTGTCTCACTGTCTCTGTGTCTCTATGTCTCAGTGTCTCAGTGTCTCAGTGCCTCAATGTCTCTCTGTCTCAGTGTCTCCGTGTCTCGGAGTCTCAGTGTCTCTGTGTCTCAGTGTCCCTGTGTCTCAGTGTCTCACTGTTTCTGTGTCTCTATGTCTCAGTGTCTCAGTGTCTCAGAGTCTCAATGTCTTTGTGTCTCAGTATCTCACTGTTTCTGTGTCTCTTTCTCTCAGTGTCTCATTGTCTCAGTGTCTCAGAGTCTCAATGTCTTTGTGTCTCAGTGTCTCAGTGTCGCAGAGTCTCAATGTCTCTGTGTCTCAGTGTCTCAGTGTCTCTGTGTCTCAGTGTCTCAGAGTCTCAGTGTCTCTGTGTCTCTGTGTCTCAGTGTCTCAGAGTCTCAGAGTCTCAGAGTCTCAGTGTCTCTGTGTCACTTTGACTCATTGTCTCTGTGCCTCAGTGTCTCAGTGTCTCTGGGCCTCAGTGTCTCAGTGTCTCAGTGTCTCAGTGTCTCTGTGCCTCAGTGTCTCAGTGTCTCAGAGTCTCGGAGTCTCAGAGTCTCAGTGTCTCTGTGTCTCAGTGTCTCAGTGTCTCTGTGAATCAGTGCCTCAGTCTCAGTGTCTCTGAGTCTCAGGGTCACATTGTCTCTGCGTCTCAGTGTCTCAGCGTCTCTGTGACTCAGTGTCTCAGTGTCTCTGTGTCTCAGTGTCCCAGTGTCTCTGTGTCTCAGTGTCTCTGAGTGTCAGTGTCTCTGTGTCTCTGAGTGTCAGTGTCTCTGTGTCTCAGTGTCTCAGTGTCTCTGTGTCTCTGTGTCTCAGTATCTCTGAGTCTCAGTGTCTCAGTGTCTCTGTGTCTCAGTGTCTCTGAGTCTCAGTGTCTCTGGGTCTCAGTGTTTCAGTGTCTCTGTGTCTCAGTGTCTCTGAGTCTCAGTGTTTCAGTGTCTCAGTATCTCTGTGTCTCAGATTCTCAGTGTCTCTGTGTCTCAGTGTCTCAGTGTCTCTGAGTCTCAGCGTCTCTGTGTCTCAGTGTCTCTGAGTCTCAGTGTCTCAGAGTCTCAGTGTCTCGGTGTCTCAGTGTCTCAGCGTTTCTGCGTCTCAGTGTCTCAGTGTCTCAGTGTCACAGAGTCTCAGTGTCTCAGTGTCTCAGTGTCTCTGAGTCTCAGTGTCTCCTTTGTCTCTGTGTGTCAGTGCCTCTGTGTCTCAGAGTCTCAGTGTCTCTTTGTCTCAGTGTCTCAGTGTCTCTGTGTGTCAGAGTCTCAGTGTCTCAATGTCTCAGTGTCTCTGAGTCTCAGTCTCTCTGTGTCTCTGTGTCTCAGTGTCCCTGTGTCTCAGTGTCTTAGTGTCTCTGTGTCTCAGTGTCTCTGAGTCTCTGTGCCTCATTGTTTCAGTGTCTCAATGTCTCTTTGTCTCAGTGTCTCAGTGTCTCTGTGTCTCTGTGTCTCAGTCTCTCAGTGTCTCTGGGTCTCAGAGTCTCTGTGTCTCAGTGTCTCAGTGAATCTGTGTCTCTTTGTCTCTATGCCGCAGTGTCTCAGTGTCTCAGAGTCTCTGTGTCTCAGTGTCTCTGTGCCTCAGTGTCTCAGTGTTTCAGTGTCTCTGTGTCTCAGTGTCTGTGTGTCTCAGTGTCTCAGTGTCTCAGAGACTCAGTGTCTCAGTGTCTCAGTGTCTCTGTGCCTCGGTGTCTCAGTGTCTCGGTGTCTCAGTGTCTCAGTGTCCCCGTGTCTCAGTGTCTCACTGTCTCTGTGTCTCTATGTCTCAGTGTCTCAGTGTCTCAGTGCCTCAATGTCTCTCTGTCTCAGTGTCTCCGTGTCTCAGAGTCTCAGTGTCTCAGTGTCCCTGTGTCTCAGTGTCTCACTGTTTCTGTGTCTCTATGTCTCAGTGTCTCAGTGTCTCAGAGTCTCAATATCTTTGTGTCTCAGTATCTCACTGTTTCTGTGTCTCTTTCTCTCAGTGTCTCATTGTCTCAGTGTCTCAGAGTCTCAATGTCTTTGTGTCTCAGTGTCTCAGTGTCGCAGAGTCTCAATGTCTCTGTGTCTCAGTGTCTCAGTGTCTCTGTGTCTCAGAGTCTCAGAGTCTCAGTGTCTCTGTGTCTCAGTGTCTCCTTGTCTCTGTGTCTCAGTGTCTCAGTGTCTCTGTGTCTCTTTGACTCATTGTCTCTGTGCCTCAGTGTCTCAGTGTCTCTGGGCCTCAGTGTCTCAGTGTCTCAGAGTCTCAGTGTCTCAGTGTCTCTGTGCCTCAGTGTCTCAGTGTCTCAGAGTCTCGGAGTCTCAGAGTCTCAGTGTCTCTGTGTCTCAGTGTCTCAGTGTCTCTGAGTCTCAGTGTCTCTGTGTCTCTGTGTCTCTGTGTCTCAGTGTCTCTGTGTCTCAGTGTCTCTGTGTCTCAGTGTCTCAGAGTCTCAGTGCCTCGGTGTCTCAGTGTCTCAGAGTTTCTGCGTCTCAGTGTCTCAGAGCCTCTGTGTCTCTGTGTCTCAGTGTCTCTGTGTCTCAGTGTCTCTGAGTCTCTGTGTCTTAGTGTCTCAGTGTCTCAGTGTCTCCGTGTCTCAGTGTCTCTGTGTCTCAGTGTCTCAGTGTCTCTGAGTCTCAGTGTCTCCTTGTCTCTGTGTCTCAGTGTCTCAGTGTCTCAGAGTCTCAGTGTCTCAGTGTCTCTGTGTCTCAGAGTCTCAGTGTCTCTGTGTCTCAGTGTCTCTGTGCCTCAGTGTCTCTGAGTCTCTGTGTCTCAGTGTCTCTTTGTCTCTGTGTGTCAGAGTCGCAGTGTCTCAGTGTCTCTGAGTCTCAGTCTCCCTGTGTCTCAGTGTCTCAGAGTCTCTGAGTCTCAGTGTCTCAGTGTCTCAGTGTCTCTGTGTCTCAGTGTCTCTGTGTCTCAGTGTCTCTGAGTCTCAGTGTCTCTGTGTCTCAGTGTCTCAGTGTCTCTGTGTCTCAGTGTCTCTGAGTCTCAGTGTCTCAGAGTCTCAGTGTCTCGGTGTCTCAGTGTCTCAGCGTTTCTGCGTCTCAGTGTCTCAGTCTCTCAGAGTCTCAGTGTCTCTGTGTCTCAGTGTCTCAGTGTCTCTGAGTCTCAGTGTCTCCTTGTCTCTGTCTCTCAGTGTCTCTGTGTCTCAGAGACTCAGTGTCTCTGTGTCTCAGTGTCTCTGTGTCTCAATGTCTCAGTGTCTCTGTGTGTCAGAGTCTCAGTGTCTCAGTGTCTCAGTGTCTCTGAGTCTCAGCCTCTCTGTGTCTCGGTGTCTCAGAGTCTCTGAGTCTCAGTGTCTCAGTGTCTCAGTGTCTCTGTGTCTCAGTGTCTCAGAGTCTCAGAGTCTCGGAGTCTCAGAGTCTCAGTGTCTCTGTATCTCAGTGTCTCAGTGTCTCTGTGTCTCAGTGCCTCTGTGTCTCAGTGTCTCTGTGTCTCAGTGCCTCAGTCTCAGTTTCTCTGAATCTCAGGGTCACATTGTCTCTGCGTCTCAGTGTCTCAGCGTCTCTGTGACACTGTGTCTCTGAGTCTCAGTGTCTCAGTGTCTCAGTGTCTCTGAGTCTCAGTGTCTCTGTGTCTCAGTGTCTCGGTGTCTCAGTGTCTCTGAGTCTCAGTGTCTCAGTGTCTCAGAGTCTCAGTGTCTCTGAGTCTCAGTGTCTCTGAGTCTCAGTGTCTCTGTGTCTCAGAGTTTCAGTGTCTCTGTGTCTCTGTGTCTCAGTGTCTCCTTGTCTCTGTGTCTCAGTGTCTCAGTGTCTCTGTGTCTCAATGTCTCAGTGTCTCTGTGTCTCAGTGTCTCTGTGTCTCAGTGTCTCTGAGTCTCAGGGTCTCTGAGTCTCAGTGTCTCTGTGTCTCAGTGTCTCTGTGTCTCAGTGTCTCAGTGTCTCTGAGTCTCAGTGTCTCTGAGTCTCAGTGTCTCAGTGTCTCAGTGTCTCAGAGTCTCAGTGTCTCTGTGTCTCAGTGTCTCAGTGTCTCAATGTCTCTGAATCTCAGTGTCTCAGAGTCTCAGTTTCTCTGCAAGTCTCAGTGTCTCAGTGTCTCAGTGTCTCTGTGTCTCTGAGTCTCAGTGCCTCAGTGTCTCAGTGTCTCAGTGTCTCAGTGTCTCTGAGTCTCAGTGTCTCTGTGTCTCAGTGTCTCGGTGTCTCAGTGTCTCTGAGCCTCAGTGTCTCAGTGTCTCAGTGTCTCAGAGTCTGAGTGTCTCTGAGTCTCAGTGTCTCTGAGTCTCAGTGTCTCTGTGTCTCAGAGTTTCAGTGTCTCTGTGTCTCTGTGTCTCAGTGCCTCTGTGTCTCAGAGTCTCAGTGTCTCAGTGTCTCTGTGTCTCAATGTCTCAGTATGTCTGTGTCTCAGTGTCTCTGTGTCTCAGTGTCTCAGAGTCTCAGGGTCTCTGTGTCTCAGTGTCTCTGAGTGTCAGTGTCTCAGTGTCTCAGTGTCTCTGTGTCTCTGTGTCTCACTGTCTCTGAGTCTCAGTGTCTCGGTGTCTCAGTGTGTCTGACTCTCAGTGTCTCAGTGTCTCAGTGTCTCTGGGTCTCAGTGTCTCAGTGTCTCTGTGTCTCAGTGTCTCTGAGTCTCAGTGTCTCAGTGTCTCTGTGTCTCAGTGTCTCAGTGTCTCTGTGTCTCAGATTCTCAGTGTCTCTGTGTCTCAGTGTCTCAGTGTCTCTGAGTCTCAGTGTCTCTGTGTCTCAGTGTCTCTGAGTCTCAGTGTCTCAGTGTCTCTGTGTGTCAGAGTCTCAGTGTCTCAGTGTCCCTGTGTCTCAGTGTCTCAGAGTCTCTGTGTCTCAGTGTCTCAGTGTCTCTGTGACTCAGTTTCTCAGTGTCACAGTGTCTCTGTGTCTCTGTGTCTCTGTGTCTCAGTGTCTCTGTGTCTCAGTGTCTCAGTGTCTCTGAGTCTCAGAGTCTCAGCGTCTCTGTGTCACAGTTTCTCAGCGTCTCTGCGTCTCAGTGTCTCAGAGCCTCAGTGTCTCTGCGTCTCAGTTTCTCAGCGTCTCTGTGTCTCAGTGTCTCAGAGTCTCAGTGTCTCTGTGTCTCAGTGACTCAGTGTCTCTGAGTCTCAAAGTCTCTATGTCTCAGAGTCTCTGTGTCTCAGTGTCTCTGCAACTCAGTGTCTCTGTGTATCAGTGTCTCTGCGTCTCAGTTTCCCAGCGACTCATTGTCTCAGTGTCTCAGAGTCTCAGTGTCTCTGAGTCTCAGTGTCTCTGTGTCTCAGTGTCTCTGATTCACAGTGTCTCTGTGTCTCAGTGTCTCAGAGTCTCAGTGTCTCGGTATCTCAGTTTCTCAGCGTTTCTGCGTCTCAGTGTCTCTGTGTCTCAGTGTCTCTGTGTCTCAGTGTCTCTGTGTCTCAGTGTCTCTGAGTCTCAGTGTCTTTGTGTCTCAGAGTCTCACTGTCTCAGTGTCTCAGTGTCTCAGTGTCTCTGAGTCTCAGTGTCTCCTTGTCTCTGTGTCTCAGTGTCTCTGTGTCTCAGAGTCTCAGTGTCTCTGTGTCTCAATGTCACTGAGTCTCTGTGTCTCAGTGTCTCTTTGTCTCTGTGTGTCAGGGTCTCAGTGTCTAAGTGTCTCAGAGTCTCAGTCTCTCTGTGTCTCAGTGTCTCAGAGTCTCTGAGTCTCTGACTCTCAGTGTCTCAGTGTCTCTGTGTCTCAGTGTCTCTGAGTCTCAGTGTCTCTGTGTCTCAGTGTCTCAGTGTCTCTGTGTCTCAGTGTCTCTGAGTCTCAGTGTCTCAGAGTCTCAGTGTCTCGGTGTCTCAGTGTCTCAGCGTTTCTGCGTCTCAGTGTCTCAGTGTCTCAGTGTCTCAGAGTCTCAGTGTCTCAGTGTCTCAGTGTCTCTGAGTCTCAGTGTCTCCTTGTCTCTGTGTGTCAGTGCCTCTGTGTCTCAGAGTCTCAGTGTCTCAGTGTCTCAGTGTCTCTGTGTGTCAGAGTCTCAGTGTCTCAGTGTCTCAGTGTCTCTGAGTCTCAGTCTCTCTGTGTCTCTGTGTCTCAGTGTCCCTGTGTCTCAGTGTCTTAGTGTCTCTGTGTCTCAGTGTCTCTGTGTCTCTGTGCCTCAGTATCTCAGTGTCTCAATGTCTCTTTGTCTCAGTGTCTCAGCGTCTCTGTGTCTCTGTGTCTCAGTCTCTCAGTGTCTCTGGGTCTCAGTGTCTCTGTGTCTCAGTGTCTCAGTGAATCTGTGTCTCTTTGTCTCTGTGCCGCAGTGTCTCAGTGTCTCAGAGTCTCTGTGTCTCAGTGTCTCTGTGCCTCAGTGTCTCAGTGTTTCAGTGTCTCTGTGTCTCAGTGTCTGTGTGTCTCAGTGTCTCAGTGTCTCAGAGTCTCAGTGTCTCAGTGTCTCTGTGCCTCGGTGTCTCAGTGTCTCGGTGTCTCAGTGTCTCATTGTCCCTGTGTCTCAGTGTCCCCGTGTCTCAGTGTCTCACTGTCTCTGTGTCTCTATGTCTCAGTGTCTCAGTGTCTCAGTGCCTCAATGTCTCTCTGTCTCAGTGTCTCCGTGTCTCGGAGTCTCAGTGTCTCTGTGTCTCAGTGTCCCTGTGTCTCAGTGTCTCACTGTTTCTGTGTCTCTATGTCTCAGTGTCTCAGTGTCTCAGAGTCTCAATGTCTTTGTGTCTCAGTATCTCACTGTTTCTGTGTCTCTTTCTCTCAGTGTCTCATTGTCTCAGTGTCTCAGAGTCTCAATGTCTTTGTGTCTCAGTGTCTCAGTGTCGCAGAGTCTCAATGTCTCTGTGTCTCAGTGTCTCAGTGTCTCTGTGTCTCAGTGTCTCAGAGTCTCAGTGTCTCTGTGTCTCTGTGTCTCAGTGTCTCAGAGTCTCAGAGTCTCAGAGTCTCAGTGTCTCTGTGTCACTTTGACTCATTGTCTCTGTGCCTCAGTGTCTCAGTGTCTCTGGGCCTCAGTGTCTCAGTGTCTCAGAGTCTCAGTGTCTCAGTGTCTCTGTGCCTCAGTGTCTCAGTGTCTCAGAGTCTCGGAGTCTCAGAGTCTCAGTGTCTCTGTGTCTCAGTGTCTCAGTGTCTCTGTGAATCAGTGCCTCAGTCTCAGTGTCTCTGAGTCTCAGGGTCACATTGTCTCTGCGTCTCAGTGTCTCAGCGTCTCTGTGACTCAGTGTCTCAGTGTCTCTGTGTCTCAGTGTCCCAGTGTCTCTGTGTCTCAGTGTCTCTGAGTGTCAGTGTCTCTGTGTCTCTGAGTGTCAGTGTCTCTGTGTCTCAGTGTCTCAGTGTCTCTGTGTCTCTGTGTCTCAGTATCTCTGAGTCTCAGTGTCTCAGTGTCTCTGTGTCTCAGTGTCTCTGAGTCTCAGTGTCTCTGGGTCTCAGTGTTTCAGTGTCTCTGTGTCTCAGTGTCTCTGAGTCTCAGTGTTTCAGTGTCTCAGTATCTCTGTGTCTCAGATTCTCAGTGTCTCTGTGTCTCAGTGTCTCAGTGTCTCTGAGTCTCAGCGTCTCTGTGTCTCAGTGTCTCTGAGTCTCAGTGTCTCAGAGTCTCAGTGTCTCGGTGTCTCAGTGTCTCAGCGTTTCTGCGTCTCAGTGTCTCAGTGTCTCAGTGTCACAGAGTCTCAGTGTCTCAGTGTCTCAGTGTCTCTGAGTCTCAGTGTCTCCTTTGTCTCTGTGTGTCAGTGCCTCTGTGTCTCAGAGTCTCAGTGTCTCTTTGTCTCAGTGTCTCAGTGTCTCTGTGTGTCAGAGTCTCAGTGTCTCAATGTCTCAGTGTCTCTGAGTCTCAGTCTCTCTGTGTCTCTGTGTCTCAGTGTCCCTGTGTCTCAGTGTCTTAGTGTCTCTGTGTCTCAGTGTCTCTGAGTCTCTGTGCCTCATTGTTTCAGTGTCTCAATGTCTCTTTGTCTCAGTGTCTCAGTGTCTCTGTGTCTCTGTGTCTCAGTCTCTCAGTGTCTCTGGGTCTCAGAGTCTCTGTGTCTCAGTGTCTCAGTGAATCTGTGTCTCTTTGTCTCTATGCCGCAGTGTCTCAGTGTCTCAGAGTCTCTGTGTCTCAGTGTCTCTGTGCCTCAGTGTCTCAGTGTTTCAGTGTCTCTGTGTCTCAGTGTCTGTGTGTCTCAGTGTCTCAGTGTCTCAGAGACTCAGTGTCTCAGTGTCTCAGTGTCTCTGTGCCTCGGTGTCTCAGTGTCTCGGTGTCTCAGTGTCTCAGTGTCCCCGTGTCTCAGTGTCTCACTGTCTCTGTGTCTCTATGTCTCAGTGTCTCAGTGTCTCAGTGCCTCAATGTCTCTCTGTCTCAGTGTCTCCGTGTCTCGGAGTCTCAGTGTCTCAGTGTCCCTGTGTCTCAGTGTCTCACTGTTTCTGTGTCTCTATGTCTCAGTGTCTCAGTGTCTCAGAGTCTCAATATCTTTGTGTCTCAGTATCTCACTGTTTCTGTGTCTCTTTCTCTCAGTGTCTCATTGTCTCAGTGTCTCAGAGTCTCAATGTCTTTGTGTCTCAGTGTCTCAGTGTCGCAGAGTCTCAATGTCTCTGTGTCTCAGTGTCTCAGTGTCTCTGTGTCTCAGAGTCTCAGAGTCTCAGTGTCTCTGTGTCTCAGTGTCTCCTTGTCTCTGTGTCTCAGTGTCTCAGTGTCTCTGTGTCTCTTTGACTCATTGTCTCTGTGCCTCAGTGTCTCAGTGTCTCTGGGCCTCAGTGTCTCAGTGTCTCAGAGTCTCAGTGTCTCAGTGTCTCTGTGCCTCAGTGTCTCAGTGTCTCAGAGTCTCGGAGTCTCAGAGTCTCAGTGTCTCTGTGTCTCAGTGTCTCAGTGTCTCTGAGTCTCTGTGTCTCTGTGTCTCTGTGTCTCTGTGTCTCAGTGTCTCTGTGTCTCAGTGTCTCTGTGTCTCAGTGTCTCAGAGTCTCAGTGCCTCGGTGTCTCAGTGTCTCAGAGTTTCTGCGTCTCAGTGTCTCAGAGCCTCTGTGTCTCTGTGTCTCAGTGTCTCTGTGTCTCAGTGTCTCTGAGTCTCTGTGTCTTAGTGTCTCAGTGTCTCAGTGTCTCCGTGTCTCAGTGTCTCTGTGTCTCAGTGTCTCAGTGTCTCTGAGTCTCAGTGTCTCCTTGTCTCTGTGTCTCAGTGTCTCAGTGTCTCAGAGTCTCAGTGTCTCAGTGTCTCTGTGTCTCAGAGTCTCAGTGTCTCTGTGTCTCAGTGTCTCTGTGCCTCAGTGTCTCTGAGTCTCTGTGTCTCAGTGTCTCTTTGTCTCTGTGTGTCAGAGTCGCAGTGTCTCAGTGTCTCTGAGTCTCAGTCTCCCTGTGTCTCAGTGTCTCAGAGTCTCTGAGTCTCAGTGTCTCAGTGTCTCAGTGTCTCTGTGTCTCAGTGTCTCTGTGTCTCAGTGTCTCTGAGTCTCAGTGTCTCTGTGTCTCAGTGTCTCAGTGTCTCTGTGTCTCAGTGTCTCTGAGTCTCAGTGTCTCAGAGTCTCAGTGTCTCGGTGTCTCAGTGTCTCAGCGTTTCTGCGTCTCAGTGTCTCAGTCTCTCAGAGTCTCAGTGTCTCTGTGTCTCAGTGTCTCAGTGTCTCTGAGTCTCAGTGTCTCCTTGTCTCTGTCTCTCAGTGTCTCTGTGTCTCAGAGACTCAGTGTCTCTGTGTCTCAGTGTCTCTGTGTCTCAATGTCTCAGTGTCTCTGTGTGTCAGAGTCTCAGTGTCTCAGTGTCTCAGTGTCTCTGAGTCTCAGCCTCTCTGTGTCTCGGTGTCTCAGAGTCTCTGAGTCTCAGTGTCTCAGTGTCTCAGTGTCTCTGTGTCTCAGTGTCTCAGAGTCTCAGAGTCTCGGAGTCTCAGAGTCTCAGTGTCTCTGTATCTCAGTGTCTCAGTGTCTCTGTGTCTCAGTGCCTCTGTGTCTCAGTGTCTCTGTGTCTCAGTGCCTCAGTCTCAGTTTCTCTGAATCTCAGGGTCACATTGTCTCTGCGTCTCAGTGTCTCAGCGTCTCTGTGACACTGTGTCTCTGAGTCTCAGTGTCTCAGTGTCTCAGTGTCTCTGAGTCTCAGTGTCTCTGTGTCTCAGTGTCTCGGTGTCTCAGTGTCTCTGAGTCTCAGTGTCTCAGTGTCTCAGAGTCTCAGTGTCTCTGAGTCTCAGTGTCTCTGAGTCTCAGTGTCTCTGTGTCTCAGAGTTTCAGTGTCTCTGTGTCTCTGTGTCTCAGTGTCTCCTTGTCTCTGTGTCTCAGTGTCTCAGTGTCTCTGTGTCTCAATGTCTCAGTGTCTCTGTGTCTCAGTGTCTCTGTGTCTCAGTGTCTCTGAGTCTCAGGGTCTCTGAGTCTCAGTGTCTCTGTGTCTCAGTGTCTCTGTGTCTCAGTGTCTCAGTGTCTCTGAGTCTCAGTGTCTCTGAGTCTCAGTGTCTCAGTGTCTCAGTGTCTCAGAGTCTCAGTGTCTCTGTGTCTCAGTGTCTCAGTGTCTCAATGTCTCTGAATCTCAGTGTCTCAGAGTCTCAGTTTCTCTGCAAGTCTCAGTGTCTCAGTGTCTCAGTGTCTCTGTGTCTCTGAGTCTCAGTGCCTCAGTGTCTCAGTGTCTCAGTGTCTCAGTGTCTCTGAGTCTCAGTGTCTCTGTGTCTCAGTGTCTCGGTGTCTCAGTGTCTCTGAGCCTCAGTGTCTCAGTGTCTCAGTGTTTCAGAGTCTGAGTGTCTCTGAGTCTCAGTGTCTCTGAGTCTCAGTGTCTCTGTGTCTCAGAGTTTCAGTGTCTCTGTGTCTCTGTGTCTCAGTGCCTCTGTGTCTCAGAGTCTCAGTGTCTCAGTGTCTCTGTGTCTCAATGTCTCAGTATGTCTGTGTCTCAGTGTCTCTGTGTCTCAGTGTCTCAGAGTCTCAGGGTCTCTGTGTCTCAGTGTCTCTGAGTGTCAGTGTCTCAGTGTCTCAGTGTCTCTGTGTCTCTGTGTCTCACTGTCTCTGAGTCTCAGTGTCTCGGTGTCTCAGTGTGTCTGACTCTCAGTGTCTCAGTGTCTCAGTGTCTCTGGGTCTCAGTGTCTCAGTGTCTCTGTGTCTCAGTGTCTCTGAGTCTCAGTGTCTCAGTGTCTCTGTGTCTCAGTGTCTCAGTGTCTCTGTGTCTCAGATTCTCAGTGTCTCTGTGTCTCAGTGTCTCAGTGTCTCTGAGTCTCAGTGTCTCTGTGTCTCAGTGTCTCTGAGTCTCAGTGTCTCAGTGTCTCTGTGTGTCAGAGTCTCAGTGTCTCAGTGTCCCTGTGTCTCAGTGTCTCAGAGTCTCTGTGTCTCAGTGTCTCAGTGTCTCTGTGACTCAGTTTCTCAGTGTCACAGTGTCTCTGTGTCTCTGTGTCTCTGTGTCTCAGTGTCTCTGTGTCTCAGTGTCTCAGTGTCTCTGAGTCTCAGAGTCTCAGCGTCTCTGTGTCACAGTTTCTCAGCGTCTCTGCGTCTCAGTGTCTCAGAGCCTCAGTGTCTCTGCGTCTCAGTTTCTCAGCGTCTCTGTGTCTCAGTGTCTCAGAGTCTCAGTGTCTCTGTGTCTCAGTGACTCAGTGTCTCTGAGTCTCAAAGTCTCTATGTCTCAGAGTCTCTGTGTCTCAGTGTCTCTGCAACTCAGTGTCTCTGTGTATCAGTGTCTCTGAGTCTCAGTGTCTCTGTGTCTCAGTGTCTCTGAGTC
The DNA here is from genome assembly GCF_965287045.1 of Carcharhinus amblyrhynchos. NCBI lineage: Eukaryota > Metazoa > Chordata > Chondrichthyes > Carcharhiniformes > Carcharhinidae > Carcharhinus > Carcharhinus amblyrhynchos. The sequence continues at coordinate 34,601 of NW_027649947.1, read as the reverse complement.
TCAGTGTCTCTGTGTCTCAGTGTCTCTGAGTCTCAGTGTCTCTGTGTCTCAGTGTCTCAGTGTCTCTGTGTCTCAGCGTCTCTGTGTCTCAGTGTCTCTGAGTCTCAGTGTCTCAGAGTCTCAGTTTCTCGGTGTCTCAGTGTCTCAGCGTATCTGCGTCTCAGTGTCTCAGTGTCTCTGTGTCTCAGTGCCTCTGTGTCTCAGTGTCTCTGAGTCTCAGTGTCTCAGAGTCTCAGTGTCTCTGCGTCTCAGTTTCCCAGCGACTCATTGTCTCAGTGTCTCAGAGTCTCAGTGTCTCTGAGTCTCAGTGTCTCTGTGTCTCAGTGTCTCTGATTCTCAGTGTCTCTGTGTCTCAGTGTCTCAGAGTCTCAGTGTCTCGGTATCTCAGTGTCTCAGCGTTTCTGCGTCTCAGTGTCTCTGTGTCTCAGTGTCTCTGTGTCTCAGTGTCTCTGTGTCTCAGTGTCTCTGAGTCTCAGTGTCTTTGTGTCTCAGTGTCTCAGAGTCTCACTGTCTCAGTGTCTCAGTGTCTCTGAGTCTCAGTGTCTCCTTGTCTCTGTGTCTCAGTGTCTCTGTGTCTCAGAGTCTCAGTGTCTCTGTGTCTCAGTGTCTCTGAGTCTCTGTGTCTCAGTGTCTCTTTGTCTCTGTGTGTCAGGGTCTCAGTGTCTAAGTGTCTCAGTGTCTCAGTCTCTCTGTGTTTCAGTGTCTCAGAGTCTCTGAGTCTCTGAGACTCAGTGTCTCAGTGTCTCTGTGTCTCAGTGTCTCAGTGTCTCTGTGTCTCAGTGTCTCTGAGTCTCAGTGTCTCAGTGTCTCTGTGTCTCAGTGTCTCTGTGTCTCAGTGTCTCTGAGTCTCAGTGTCTCAGAGTCTCAGTGTCTCGGTGTCTCAGTGTCTCAGCGTTTCTGCGTCTCAGTGTCTCAGTGTCTCAGTGTCTCAGAGTCTCAGTGTCTCAGTGTCTCTGTGTCTCAATGTCTCAGTATGTCTGTGTCTCAGTGTCTCTGTGTCTCAGTGTCTCAGAGTCTCAGGGTCTCTGTGTCTCAGTGTCTCTGAGTGTCAGTGTCTCAGTGTCTCAGTGTCTCTGTGTCTCTGTGTCTCACTGTCTCTGAGTCTCAGTGTCTCGGTGTCTCAGTGTGTCTGACTCTCAGTGTCTCAGTGTCTCAGTGTCTCTGGGTCTCAGTGTCTCAGTGTCTCTGTGTCTCAGTGTCTCTGAGTCTCAGTGTCTCAGTGTCTCTGTGTCTCTGTGTCTCAGTGTCTCAGTGTCTCTGTGTCTCAGATTCTCAGTGTCTCTGTGTCTCAGTGTCTCAGTGTCTCTGAGTCTCAGTGTCTCTGTGTCTCAGTGTCTCTGAGTCTCAGTGTCTCAGTGTCTCTGTGTGTCAGAGTCTCAGTGTCTCAGTGTCCCTGTGTCTCAGTGTCTCAGAGTCTCTGTGTCTCAGTGTCTCAGTGTCTCTGTGACTCAGTTTCTCAGTGTCACAGTGTCTCTGTGTCTCTGTGACTCTGTGTCTCAGTGTCTCTGTGTCTCAGTGTCTCAGTGTCTCTGAGTCTCAGAGTCTCAGCGTCTCTGTGTCACAGTTTCTCAGCGTCTCTGCGTCTCAGTGTCTCAGAGCCTCAGTGTCTCTGCGTCTCAGTTTCTCAGCGTCTCTGTGTCTCAGTGTCTCAGAGTCTCAGTGTCTCTGTGTCTCAGTGACTCAGTGTCTCTGAGTCTCAAAGTCTCTATGTCTCAGAGTCTCTGTGTCTCAGTGTCTCTGCAACTCAGTGTCTCTGTGTATCAGTGTCTCTGAGTCTCAGTGTTTCTGTGTCTCAGTGTCTCTGAGTCTCAGTGTCTCTGTGTCTCAGTGTCTCTGAGTCTCAGTGTCTCTGTGTCTCAGTGTCTCAGTGTCTCTGTGTCTCAGCGTCTCTGTGTCTCAGTGTCTCTGAGTCTCAGTGTCTCAGAGTCTCAGTGTCTCGGTGTCTCAGTGTCTCAGCGTATCTGCGTCTCAGTGTCTCAGTGTCTCTGTGTCTCAGTGTCTCTGTGTCTCAGTGTCTCTGAGTCTCAGTGTCTCAGAGTCTCAGTGTCTCTGCGTCTCAGTTTCCCAGCGACTCATTGTCTCAGTGTCTCAGAGTCTCAGTGTCTCTGAGTCTCAGTGTCTCTGTGTCTCAGTGTCTCTGATTCTCAGTGTCTCTGTGTCTCAGTGTCTCAGAGTCTCAGTGTCTCGGTATCTCAGTGTCTCAGCGTTTCTGCGTCTCAGTGTCTCTGTGTCTCAGTGTCTCTGTGTCTCAGTGTCTCTGTGTCTCAGTGTCTCTGAGTCTCAGTGTCTTTGTGTCTCAGTGTCTCAGAGTCTCACTGTCTCAGTGTCTCAGTGTCTCTGAGTCTCAGTGTCTCCTTGTCTCTGTGTCTCAGTGTCTCTGTGTCTCAGAGTCTCAGTGTCTCTGTGTCTCAGTGTCTCTGAGTCTCTGTGTCTCAGTGTCTCTTTGTCTCTGTGTGTCAGGGTCTCAGTGTCTAAGTGTCTCAGTGTCTCAGTCTCTCTGTGTCTCAGTGTCTCAGAGTCTCTGAGTCTCTGAGACTCAGTGTCTCAGTGTCTCTGTGTCTCAGTGTCTCAGTGTCTCTGTGTCTCAGTGTCTCTGAGTCTCAGTGTCTCTGTGTCTCAGTGTCTCAGTGTCTCTGTGTCTCAGTGTCTCTGTGTCTCAGTGTCTCTGTGTCTCAGTGTCTCAGAGTCTCAGTGTCTCGGTGTCTCAGTGTCTCAGCGTTTCTGCGTCTCAGTGTCTCAGTGTCTCAGTGTCTCAGAGTCTCAATGTCTTTGTGTCTCAGTATCTCACTGTTTCTGTGTCTCTTTCTCTCAGTGTCTCATTGTCTCAGTGTCTCAGAGTCTCAATGTCTTTGTGTCTCAGTGTCTCAGTGTCGCAGAGTCTCAATGTCTCTGTGTCTCAGTGTCTCAGTGTCTCTGTGTCTCAGTGTCTCAGAGTCTCAGTGTCTCTGTGTCTCTGTGTCTCAGTGTCTCAGAGTCTCAGAGTCTCAGTGTCTCTGTGTCTCTTTGACTCATTGTCTCTGTGCCTCAGTGTCTCAGTGTCTCTGGGCCTCAGTGTCTCAGTGTCTCAGAGTCTCAGTGTCTCAGTGTCTCTGTGCCTCAGTGTCTCAGTGTCTCAGAGTCTCGGAGTCTCAGAGTCTCAGTGTCTCTGTGTCTCAGTGTCTCAGTGTCTCTGTGAATCAGTGCCTCAGTCTCAGTGTCTCTGAGTCTCAGGGTCACATTGTCTCTGCGTCTCAGTGTCTCAGCGTCTCTGTGACTCAGTGTCTCAGTGTCTCTGTGTCTCAGTGTCCCAGTGTCTCTGTGTCTCAGTGTCTCTGAGTGTCAGTGTCTCTGTGTCTCTGAGTGTCAGTGTCTCTGTGTCTCAGTGTCTCAGTGTCTCTGTGTCTCCGTGTCTCAGTATCTCTGACTCTCAGTGTCTCAGTGTCTCAGTGTCTCTGTGTCTCAGTGTCTCTGAGTCTCAGTGTCTCTGGGTCTCAGTGTTTCAGTGTCTCTGTGTCTCAGTGTCTCTGAGTCTCAGTGTTTCAGTGTCTCAGTGTCTCTGTGTCTCAGATTCTCAGTGTCTCTGTGTCTCAGTGTCTCAGTGTCTCTGAGTCTCAGTGTCTCTGTGTCTCAGTGTCTCTGAGTCTCAGTGTCTCAGAGTCTCAGTGTCTCGGTGTCTCAGTGTCTCAGCGTTTCTGCGTCTCAGTGTCTCAGTGTCTCAGTGTCACAGTGTCTCAGTGTCTCAGTGTCTCTGAGTCTCAGTGTCTCCTTTGTCTCTGTGTGTCAGTGCCTCTGTGTCTCAGAGTCTCAGTGTCTCTTTGTCTCAGTGTCTCAGTGTCTCTGTGTGTCAGAGTCTCAGTGTCTCAATGTCTCAGTGTCTCTGAGTCTCAGTCTCTCTGTGTCTCTGTGCCTCAGTGTCCCTGTGTCTCAGTGTCTCTGAGTCTCTGTGTCTCAGTGTCTCTTTGTCTCTGTGTGTCAGGGTCTCAGTGTCTAAGTGTCTCAGTGTCTCAGTCTCTCTGTGTCTCAGTGTCTCAGAGTCTCTGAGTCTCTGAGACTCAGTGTCTCAGTGTCTCTGTGTCTCAGTGTCTCAGTGTCTCTGTGTCTCAGTGTCTCTGAGTCTCAGTGTCTCTGTGTCTCAGTGTCTCAGTGTCTCTGTGTCTCAGTGTCTCTGTGTCTCAGTGTCTCTGTGTCTCAGTGTCTCAGAGTCTCAGTGTCTCGGTGTCTCAGTGTCTCAGCGTTTCTGCGTCTCAGTGTCTCAGTGTCTCAGTGTCTCAGAGTCTCAGTGTCTCAGTGTCTCAGTGTCTCTGAGTCTCAGTGTCTCCTTGTCTCTGTGTGTCAGTGCCTCTCTGTCTCAGAGTCTCAGTGTCTCAGTGTCTCAGTGTCTCTGTGTGTCAGAGTCTCAGTGTCTCAGTGTCTCAGTGTCTCTGAGTCTCAGTCTCTCTGTGTCTCTGTGTCTCAGTGTCCCTGTGTCTCAGTGTCTTAGTGCCTCTGTGTCTCAGTGTCTCTGTGTCTCTGTGCCTCAGTATCTCAGTGTCTCAATGTCTCTTTGTCTCAGTGTCTCAGTGTCTCTGTGTCTCTGTGTCTCCATCTCTCAGTGTCTCTGGGTCTCAGTGTCTCTGTGTCTCAGTGTCTCAGTGAATCTGTGTCTCTTTGTCTCTGTGCCGCAGTGTCTCAGTGTTTCAGTGTCTCTGTGTCTCAGTGTCTGTGTGTCTCAGTGTCTCAGTGTCTCAGAGTCTCAGTGTCTCAGTGTCTCTGTGCCTCGGTGTCTCAGTGTCTCGGTGTCTCAGTGTCTCATTGTCCCTGTGTCTCAGTGTCCCCGTGTCTCAGTGTCTCACTGTCTCTGTGTCTCTATGTCTCAGTGTCTCAGTGTCTCAGTGCCTCAATGTCTCTCTGTCTCAGTGTCTCCGTGTCTCGGAGTCTCAGTGTCTCTGTGTCTCAGTATCCCTGTGTCTCAGTGTCTCACTGTTTCTGTGTCTCGATGTCTCAGTGTCTCAGTGTCTCAGTGTCTCAGAGTCTCAATGTCTTTGTGTCTCAGTATCTCACTGTTTCTGTGTCTCTTTCTCTCAGTGTCTCATTGTCTCAGTGTCTCAGAGTCTCAATGTCTTTGTGTCTCAGTGTCTCAGTGTCGCAGAGTCTCAATGTCTCTGTGTCTCAGTGTCTCAGTGTCTCTGTGTCTCAGTGTCTCAGAGTCTCAGTGTCTCTGTGTCTCTGTGTCTCAGTGTCTCAGAGTCTCAGAGTCTCAGTGTCTCTGTGTCTCTTTGACTCATTGTCTCTGTGCCTCAGTGTCTCAGTGTCTCTGGGCCTCAGTGTCTCAGTGTCTCAGAGTCTCAGTGTCTCAGTGTCTCTGTGCCTCAGTGTCTCAGTGTCTCAGAGTCTCGGAGTCTCAGAGTCTCAGTGTCTCTGTGTCTCAGTGTCTCAGTGTCTCTGTGAATCAGTGCCTCAGTCTCAGTGTCTCTGAGTCTCAGGGTCACATTGTCTCTGCGTCTCAGTGTCTCAGCGTCTCTGTGACTCAGTGTCTCAGTGTCTCTGTGTCTCAGTGTCCCAGTGTCTCTGTGTCTCAGTGTCTCTGAGTGTCAGTGTCTCTGTGTCTCTGAGTGTCAGTGTCTCTGTGTCTCAGTGTCTCAGTGTCTCTGTGTCTCCGTGTCTCAGTATCTCTGACTCTCAGTGTCTCAGTGTCTCAGTGTCTCTGTGTCTCAGTGTCTCTGAGTCTCAGTGTCTCTGGGTCTCAGTGTTTCAGTGTCTCTGTGTCTCAGTGTCTCTGAGTCTCAGTGTTTCAGTGTCTCAGTGTCTCTGTGTCTCAGATTCTCAGTGTCTCTGTGTCTCAGTGTCTCAGTGTCTCTGAGTCTCAGTGTCTCTGTGTCTCAGTGTCTCTGAGTCTCAGTGTCTCAGAGTCTCAGTGTCTCGGTGTCTCAGTGTCTCAGCGTTTCTGCGTCTCAGTGTCTCAGTGTCTCAGTGTCACAGTGTCTCAGTGTCTCAGTGTCTCTGAGTCTCAGTGTCTCCTTTGTCTCTGTGTGTCAGTGCCTCTGTGTCTCAGAGTCTCAGTGTCTCTTTGTCTCAGTGTCTCAGTGTCTCTGTGTGTCAGAGTCTCAGTGTCTCAATGTCTCAGTGTCTCTGAGTCTCAGTCTCTCTGTGTCTCTGTGCCTCAGTGTCCCTGTGTCTCAGTGTCTTAGTGTCTCTGTGTCTCAGTGTCTCTGAGTCTCTGTGCCTCAGTGTCTCAGTGTCTCAATGTCTCTTTGTCTCAGTGTCTCAGTGTCTCTGTGTCTCTGTGTCTCAGTCTCTCAGTGTCTCTGGGTCTCAGTGTCTCTGTGTCTCAGTGTCTCAGTGAATCTGTGTCTCTTTGTCTCTATGCCGCAGTGTCTCAGTGTCTCAGAGTCTCTGTGTCTCAGTGTCTCTGTGCCTCAGTGTCTCAGTGTTTCAGTGTCTCTGTGTCTCAGTGTCTGTGTGTCTCAGTGTCTCAGTGTCTCAGAGACTCAGTGTCTCAGTGTCTCTGTGCCTCGGTGTCTCAGTGTCTCGGTGTCTCAGTGTCTCAGTGTCCCCGTGTCTCAGTGTCTCACTGTCTCTGTGTCTCTATGTCTCAGTGTCTCAGTGTCTCAGTGCCTCAATGTCTCTCTGTCTCAGTGTCTCCGTGTCTCGCAGTCTCAGTGTCTCAGTGTCTCTGTGTCTCAGTGTCCCTGTGTCTCAGTGTCTCACTGTTTCTGTGTCTCTATGTCTCAGTGTCTCAGTGTCTCAGAGTCTCAATATCTTTGTGTCTCAGTATCTCACTGTTTCTGTGTCTCTTTCTCTCAGTGTCTCATTGTCTCAGTGTCTCAGAGTCTCAATGTCTTTGTGTCTCAGTGTCTCAGTGTCGCAGAGTCTCAATGTCTCTGTGTCTCAGTGTCTCAGTGTCTCTGTGTCTCAGTGTCTCAGAGTCTCAGTGTCTCTGTGTCTCTGTGTCTCAGTGTCTCAGAGTCTCAGAGTCTCAGTGTCTCTGTGTCTCTTTGACTCATTGTCTCTGTGCCTCAGTGTCTCAGTGTCTCTGGGCCTCAGTGTCTCAGTGTCTCAGAGTCTCAGTGTCTCAGTGTCTCTGTGCCTCAGTGTCTCAGTGTCTCAGAGTCTCGGAGTCTCAGTGTCTCTGTGTCTCAGTGTCTCAGTGTCTCTGTGAATCAGTGCCTCAGTCTCAGTGTCTCTGAGTCTCAGGGTCACATTGTCTCTGCGTCTCAGTGTCTCAGCGTCTCTGTGACTCAGTGTCTCAGTGTCTCTGTGTCTCAGTGTCCCAGTGTCTCTGTGTCTCAGTGTCTCTGAGTGTCAGTGTCTCTGTGTCTCTGAGTGTCAGTGTCTCTGTGTCTCAATGTCTCAGTGTCTCTGTGTCTCTGTGTCTCAGTATCTCTGAGCCTCAGTGTCTCAGTGTCTCAGTGTCTCTGTGTCTCAGTGTCTCAGATTCTCAGTGTCTCAGTGTCTCTGTGTCTCTTGGTCTCTGTGTCTCAGTGTCTCTGAGTCTCAGTGTTTCAGTGTCTCAGTGTCTCTGTGTCTCAGATTCTCAGTGTCTCTGTGTCTCAGTGTCTCAGTGTCTCTGAGTCTCAGTGTCTCTGTGTCTCAGTGTCTCTGAGTCTGAGTGTCTCTGTGTCTCTGTGCCTCAGTGTCTATGAGTCTCAGTGTCTCTGAGTCTCAGTGTCTCTGTGCCTCAGTGTCTCTGTGTCTCAGTGTCTCAGAGTCTCGGTGTCTCAGTGTCTCTGTGTCTCTGTGTCTCAGTGTCTCTGAGTCTCAGTGCCTCTGTGTCTCAGTGTCTCTGTGTCTCTGTGTCTCAGTGTCTCTGAGTCTCAGTGTCTCTGTGTCTCAGTGTCTCTGTGTCTCAGAGTCTTTGTTTCTCTGTGTCTCTGTGTCTCAGTGTCGCTGTGTCTCAGAGACTCAGTGTCTCAGTGTCTCTGTGTCTCAGTGTCTCAGTGTCTCTGTGTCTCAGTGTCTCTGTGTGTCAGAGTCTCAGTGTCTCTGTGTCTCAGTGTCTCAGTGTCTCAGAGTCTCAGTGTCTCAGTGTCTCAGAGTCTCAGTGTCTCAGTGTCTCAGTGTCTCTGTGTCTCAGAGTCTCAGTGTCTCAGTGTCTCTGTGTCTCAGTGTCTCAGAGTCTCTGTGTCTCAGTGTCTCAGTGTCTATGTGACTAAGTGTCTCAGTGTCTCTTTGTCTCAGAGTCTCAGTGTCTCAGTGTCTCAGTGTCTCTGTGTCTCAGAGTCTCAGTGTCTCTGTGTCTCAGTGTCTCAGTGTCTCTGTGTCTCCGTGTCTCAGTATCTCTGACTCTCAGTGTCTCAGTGTCTCAGTGTCTCTGTGTCTCTGTGTCTCAGTGTCTCTGAGTCTCAGTGTCTCTGGGTCTCAGTGTTTCAGTGTCTCTGTGTCTCAGTGTCTCTGAGTCTCAGTGTTTCAGTGTCTCAGTGTCTCTGTGTCTCAGATTCTCAGTGTCTCTGTGTCTCAGTGTCTCAGTGTCTCTGAGTCTCAGTGTCTCTGTGTCTCAGTGTCTCTGAGTCTCAGTGTCTCAGAGTCTCAGTGTCTCGGTGTCTCAGTGTCTCAGCGTTTCTGCGTCTCAGTGTCTCAGTGTCTCTGAGTCTCAGTGTCTCAGAGTCTCAGTGTCTCGGTGTCTCAGTGTCTCAGCGTTTCTGCGTCTCAGTGTCTCAGTGTCTCAGTGTCACAGAGTCTCAGTGTCTCAGTGTCTCAGTGTCTCTGAGTCTCAGTGTCTCCTTTGTCTCTGTGTGTCAGTGCCTCTGTTTCTCAGAGTCTCAGTGTCTCTTTGTCTCTGTGTCTCAGTGTCTCTGTGTCTCAGTGTCTCTGAGTCTGAGTGTCTCTGTGTCTCTGTGCCTCAGTGTCTATGAGTCTCAGTGTCTCTGAGTCTCAGTGTCTCTGTGCCTCAGTGTCTCTGTGTCTCAGTGTCTCAGAGTCTCAGTGTCTCAGTGTCTCAGTGTCTCTGAGTCTCAGTGTCTCCTTTGTCTCTGTGTGTCAGTGCCTCTGTTTCTCAGAGTCTCAGTGTCTCTTTGTCTCTGTGTCTCAGTGTCTCTGTGTCTCAGAGTCTTTGTTTCTCTGTGTCTCTGTGTCTCAGTGTCGCTGTGTCTCAGAGACTCAGTGTCTCAGTGTCTCTGTGTCTCAGTGTCTCAGTGTCTCTGTGTCTCAGTGTCTCTGTGTGTCAGAGTCTCAGTGTCTCTGTGTCTCAGTGTCTCAGTGTCTCAGAGTCTCAGTGTCTCAGTGTCTCAGTGTCTCAGTGTCTCAGTGTCTCTGTGTCTCAGAGTCTCAGTGTCTCAGTGTCTCTGTGTCTCAGTGTCTCAGAGTCTCTGTGTCTCAGTGTCTCAGTGTCTATGTGACTAAGTGTCTCAGTGTCTCTTTGTCTCAGAGTCTCAGTGTCTCAGTGTCTCAGTGTCTCTGTGTCTCAGAGTCTCAGTGTCTCTGTGTCTCAGTGTCTCAGTGTCTCTGTGTCTCCGTGTCTCAGTATCTCTGACTCTCAGTGTCTCAGTGTCTCAGTGTCTCTGTGTCTCTGTGTCTCAGTGTCTCTGAGTCTCAGTGTCTCTGGGTCTCAGTGTTTCAGTGTCTCTGTGTCTCAGTGTCTCTGAGTCTCAGTGTTTCAGTGTCTCAGTGTCTCTGTGTCTCAGATTCTCAGTGTCTCTGTGTCTCAGTGTCTCAGTGTCTCTGTGTCTCAGTGTCTCAGAGTCTCAGTGTCTCTGTGTCTCTGTGTCTCAGTGTCTCAGAGTCTCAGAGCCTCAGTGTCTCTGTGTCTCTTTGACTCATTGTCTCTGTGCCTCAGTGTCTCAGTGTCTCTGGGCCTCAGTGTCTCAGTGTCTCAGAGTCTCAGTGTCTCAGTGTCTCTGTGCCTCAGTGTCTCAGTGTCTCAGAGTCTCGGAGTCTCAGAGTCTCAGTGTCTCTGTGTCTCAGTGTCTCAGTGTCTCTGTGAATCAGTGCCTCAGTCTCAGTGTCTCTGAGTCTCAGGGTCACATTGTCTCTGCGTCTCAGTGTCTCAGCGTCTCTGTGACTCAGTGTCTCAGTGTCTCTGTGTCTCAGTGTCCCAGTGTCTCTGTGTCTCAGTGTCTCTGAGTGTCAGTGTCTCTGTGTCTCTGAGTGTCAGTGTCTCTGTGTCTCAATGTCTCAGTGTCTCTGTGTCTCTGTGTCTCAGTATCTCTGAGTCTCAGTGTCTCAGTGTCTCAGTGTCTCTGTGTCTCAGTGTCTCAGATTCTCAGTGTCTCAGTGTCTCTGTGTCTCTTGGTCTCTGTGTCTCAGTGTCTCTGAGTCTCAGTGTTTCAGTGTCTCTGTGTCTCAGATTCTCAGTGTCTCTGTGTCTCAGTGTCTCTGTGTCTCAGTGTCTCAGATTCTCAGTGTCTCAGTGTCTCTGTGTCTCTTGGTCTCTGTGTCTCAGTGTCTCTGAGTCTCAGTGTTTCAGTGTCTCTGTGTCTCAGATTCTCAGTGTCTCTGTGTCTCAGTGTCTCTGAGTCTCAGTGTCTCAGTGTCTCTGAGTCTGAGTGTCTCTGTGTCTCTGTGCCTCAGTGTCTATGAGTCTCAGTGTCTCTGAGTCTCAGTGTCTCTGTGCCTCAGTGTCTCTGTGTCTCAGAGTCTCAGAGTCTCTGTGTCTCAGTGTCTCTGTGTCTCTGTGTCTCAGTGTCTCTGAGTCTCAGTGCCTCTGTGTCTCTGTGTCTCTGTGTCTCAGTGTCTCTGAGTCTCAGTGTCTCTGTGTCTCAGTGTCTCTGTGTCACAGAGTCTTTGTTTCTCTGTGTCTCTGTGTCTCAGTGTCGCTGTGTCTCTGAGACTCAGTGTCTCAGTGTCTCTGTGTCTCAGTGTCTCAGTGTCTCTGTGTCTCAGTGTCTCTGTGTCTCAGTGTCTCAGTGTCTCAGAGTCTCAGTGTCTCAGTGTCTCAGTGTCTCTGTGTCTCAGAGTCTCAGTGTCTCAGTGTCTCAGTGTCTCTGTGACTAAGTGTCTCAGTGTCTCTTTGTCTCAGTGTCTCAGTGTCTCAGTGTCTCTGTATCTCTGAGTCTCAGTGTCTCAGTGTCTCAGTGTCTCTGTGTCTCAGTGTTTCAGTGTCTCTGTGTCTCAGTGTCTCTGTGCCTCAGTGTCTATGAGTCTCAGTGTCTCTGAGTCTCAGTGTCTCTGTGCCTCAGTGTCTCTGTGTCTCAGAGTCTCAGAGTCTCTGTGTCTCAGTGTCTCTGTGTCTCTGTGTCTCAGTGTCTCTGAGTCTCAGTGCCTCTGTGTCTCTGTGTCTCTGTGTCTCAGTGTCTCTGAGTCTCAGTGTCTCTGTGTCTCAGTGTCTCTGTGTCACAGAGTCTTTGTTTCTCTGTGTCTCTGTGTCTCAGTGTCGCTGTGTCTCTGAGACTCAGTGTCTCAGTGTCTCTGTGTCTCAGTGTCTCAGTGTCTCTGTGTCTCAGTGTCTCTGTGTCTCAGTGTCTCAGTGTCTCAGAGTCTCAGTGTCTCAGTGTCTCAGTGTCTCTGTGTCTCAGAGTCTCAGTGTCTCAGTGTCTCAGTGTCTCTGTGACTAAGTGTCTCAGTGTCTCTTTGTCTCAGTGTCTCAGTGTCTCAGTGTCTCTGTATCTCTGAGTCTCAGTGTCTCAGTGTCTCAGTGTCTCTGTGTCTCAGTGTCTCAGTGTCTCTGTGTCTCAGTGTCTCTGTGTCTCAGTGTCTCAGTGTCTCAGAGTCTCAGTGTCTCAGTGTCTCAGTGTCTCTGTGTCTCAGAGTCTCAGTGTCTCAGTGTCTCAGTGTCTCTGTGACTAAGTGTCTCAGTGTCTCTTTGTCTCAGTGTCTCAGTGTCTCAGTGTCTCTGTATCTCTGAGTCTCAGTGTCTCAGTGTCTCAGTGTCTCTGTGTCTCAGTGTCTCTGAGTCTCAGTGTCTCTGGGTCTCAGTGTTTCAGTGTCTCTGTGTCTCAGTGTCTCTGAGTCTCAGTGTTTCAGTGTCTCAGTGTCTCTGTGTCTCAGATTCTCAGTGTCTCTGTGTCTCAGTGTCTCAGAGTCTCAGTGTCTCTGTGTCTCAGTGTCTCTGAGTCTCAGTGTCTCAGAGTCTCAGTGTCTCGGTGTCTCAGTGTCTCAGCGTTTCTGCGTCTCAGTGTCTCAGTGTCTCAGTGTCTCAGAGTCTCAGTGTCACAGAGTCTCAGTGTCTCAGTGTCTCAGTGTCTCTGAGTCTCAGTGTCTCCTTTGTCTCTGTGTGTCAGTGCCTCTCTGTCTCAGAGTGTCAGTGTCTCTTTGTCTCAGTGTCTCAGTGTCTCTGTGTGTCAGAGTCTCAGTGTCTCAATGTCTCAGTGTCTCTGAGTCTCAGTCTCTCTGTGTCTCTGTGTCTCAGTGTCCCTGTGTCTCAGTGTCTTAGTGTCTCTGTGTCTCAGTGTCTCTGAGTCTCTGTGCCTCAGTGTCTCAGTGTCTCAATGTCTCTTTGTCTCAGTGTCTCAGTGTCTCTGTGTCTCTGTGTCTCAGTCTCTCAGTGTCTCTGGGTCTCAGTGTCTCTGTGTCTCAGTGTCTCAGTGAATCTGTGTCTCTTTGTCTCTATGCCGCAGTGTCTCAGTGTCTCAGAGTCTCTGTGTCTCAGTGTCTCTGTGCCTCAGTGTCTCAGTGTTTCAGTGTCTCTGTGTCTCAGTGTCTGTGTGTCTCAGTGTCTCTGTGCCTCGGTGTCTCAGTGTGTCGGTGTCTCAGTGTCTCATTGTCCCTGTGTCTCAGTGTCCCCGTGTCTCAGTGTCTCACTGTCTCTGTGTCTCTATGTCTCAGTGTCTCAGTGTCTCAGTGTCTCAGTGCCTCAATGTCTCTCTGTCTCAGTGTCTCCGTGTCTCGGAGTCTCAGTGTCTCTGTGTCTCTGTGTCTCAGTGTCCCTGTGTCTCAGTGTCTCACTGTTTCTGTGTCTCTATGTCTCAGTGTCTCAGTGTCTCAGAGTCTCAATATCTTTGTGTCTCAGTATCTCACTGTTTCTGTGTCTCTTTCTCTCAGTGTCTCATTGTCTCAGTATCTCAGAGTCTCAATGTCTTTGTGTCTCAGTGTCTCAGTGTCGCAGAGTCTCAATGTCTCTGTGTCTCAGTGTCTCAGTGTCTCTGTGTCTCAGTGTCTCAGAGTCTCAGTGTCTCTGTGTCTCTGTGTCTCAGTGTCTCAGAGTCTCAGAGTCTCAGTGTCTCTGTGTCTCTTTGACTCATTGTCTCTGTGCCTCAGTGTCTCAGTGTCTCTGGGCCTCAGTGTCTCAGTGTCTCAGTGTCTCAGTGTCTCTGTGCCTCAGTGTCTCAGTGTCTCAGAGTCTCGGAGTCTCAGAGTCTCAGTGTCTCTGTGTCTCAGTGTCTCAGTGTCTCTGTGAATCAGTGCCTCAGTCTCAGTGTCTCTGAGTCTCAGGGTCACATTGTCTCTGCGTCTCAGTGTCTCAGCGTCTCTGTGACTCAGTGTCTCAGTGTCTCTGTGTCTCAGTGTCCCAGTGTCTCTGTGTCTCAGTGTCTCTGAGTGTCAGTGTCTCTGTGTCTCTGAGTGTCAGTTTCTCTGTGTCTCAATGTCTCAGTGTCTCTGTGTCTCTGTGTCTCAGTATCTCTGAGTCTCAGTGTCTCAGTGTCTCAGTGTCTCTGTGTCTCAGTGTCTCTGAGTCTCAGTGTCTCTGGGTCTCAGTGTTTCAGTGTCTCTGTGTCTCAGTGTCTCTGAGTCTCAGTGTTTCAGTGTCTCAGTGTCTCAGTGTCTCTGTGTCTCAGATTCTCAGTGTCTCTGTGTCTCAGTGTCTCAGTGTCTCTGAGTCTCTGAGTCTCAGTGTCTCTGTGTCTCAGTGTCTCTGAGTCTGAGTGTCTCTGTGTCTCTGTGCCTCAGTGTCTATGAGTCTCAGTGTCTCTGAGTCTCAGTGTCTCTGTGCCTCAGTGTCTCTGTGTCTCAGTTTCTCAGAGTCTCTGTGTCTCAGTGTCTCTGTGTCTCTGTGTCTCAGTGTCTCTGAGTCTCAGTGCCTCTGTGTCTCAGTGTCTCTGTGTCTCTGTGTCTCAGTGTCTCTGAGTCTCAGTGTCTCTGTGTCTCAGTGTCTCTGTGTCTCAGAGTCTTTGTTTCTCTGTGTCTCTGTGTCTCAGTGTCGCTGTGTCTCAGAGACTCAGTGTCTCAGTGTCTCTGTGTCTCAGTGTCTCAGTGTCTCTGTGTCTCAGTGTCTCTGTGTGTCATAGTCTCAGTGTCTCTGTGTCTCAGTGTCTCAGTGTCTCAGAGTCTCAGTGTCTCAGTGTCTCAGAGTCTTTGTGTCTCAGTGTCTCAGTGTCTCAGTGTCTCTGTGTCTCAGAGTCTCAGTGTCTCAGTGTCTCAGTGTCTCTGTGTCTCAATGTCTCAGAGTCTCTGTGTCTCAGTGTCTCAGTGTCTCTGTGACTAAGTGTCTCAGTGTATCTTTGTCTCAGAGTCTCAGTGTCTCAGTGTCTCAGTGTCTCAGTGTCTCAGTGCCTCTGTGACTAAGTGTCTCAGTGTATCTTTGTCTCAGAGTCTCAGTGTCTCAGTGTCTCAGTGTCTCAGTTTCCCTGTGTCTCAGTGTCTCAGTGTCTCTGTGACTCAGTGTCTCAGTGTCACAGTGTGTGAGTGTCTCAGTGACTCGGAGTCTCAGAGTCTCAGTGTCTCTGTGTCTCAGTTTCTCAGCGTCTCTGCGTCTCAGTGTCTCAGAGCCTCACTGTCTCTGCGTCTCAGTTTCTCAGCGTCTCTGTGTCTCAGTGTCTCAGAGTCTCAGTGTTTCTGTGTCTCAGTGACTTAGTGTCTCTGAGTCTCAAAGTCTCTGTATCTCAGAGTCTCTGTGTCTCAGTGTCTCTGGGCCTCAGTGTCTCAGTGTCTCAGAGTCTCAGTGTCTCAGTGTCTCAGTGTCTCTGTGCCTCAGTGTCTCAGTGTCTCAGAGTCTCGGAGTCTCAGAGTCTCAGTGTCTCTGTGTCTCAGTGTCTCAGTGTCTCAGTGTCTCTGTGAATCAGTGCCTCAGTCTCAGTGTCTCTGAGTCTCAGGGTCACATTGTCTCTGCGTCTCAGTGTCTCAGCGTCTCTGTGACTCAGTGTCTCAGTGTCTCTGTGTCTCAGTGTCCCAGTGTCTCTGTGTCTCAGTGTCTCTGAGTGTCAGTGTCTCTGTGTCTCTGAGTGTCAGTTTCTCTGTGTCTCAATGTCTCAGTGTCTCTGTGTCTCTGTGTCTCAGTATCTCTGAGTCTCAGTGTCTCAGTGTCTCTGTGTCTCAGTGTCTCTGAGTCTCAGTGTCTCTGGGTCTCAGTGTTTCAGTGTCTCTGTGTCTCAGTGTCTCTGAGTCTCAGTGTTTCAGTGTCTCAGTGTCTCTGTGTCTCAGATTCTCAGTGTCTCTGTGTCTCAGTGTCTCAGTGTCTCTGAGTCTCAGTGTCTCTGTGTCTCAGTGTCTCTGAGTCTGAGTGTCTCTGTGTCTCTGTGCCTCAGTGTCTATGAGTCTCAGTGTCTCTGAGTCTCAGTGTCTCTGTGTCTCAGTGTCTCAGTGTCTCTGTGACTCAGTGTCTCAGTGTCACAGTGTGTGAGTGTCTCAGTGACTCGGAGTCTCAGAGTCTCAGTGTCTCTGTGTCTCAGTTTCTCAGCGTCTCTGCGTCTCAGTGTCTCAGAGCCTCACTGTCTCTGCGTCTCAGTTTCTCAGCGTCTCTGTGTCTCAGTGTCTCAGAGTCTCAGTGTTTCTGTGTCTCAGTGACTTAGTGTCTCTGAGTCTCAAAGTCTCTGTATCTCAGAGTCTCTGTGTCTCAGTGTCTCTGGGCCTCAGTGTCTCAGTGTCTCAGAGTCTCAGTGTCTCAGTGTCTCAGTGTCTCTGTGCCTCAGTGTCTCAGTGTCTCAGAGTCTCGGAGTCTCAGAGTCTCAGTGTCTCTGTGTCTCAGTGTCTCAGTGTCTCTGTGAATCAGTGCCTCAGTCTCAGTGTCTCTGAGTCTCAGGGTCACATTGTCTCTGCGTCTCAGTGTCTCAGCGTCTCTGTGACTCAGTGTCTCAGTGTCTCTGTGTCTCAGTGTCCCAGTGTCTCTGTGTCTCAGTGTCTCTGAGTGTCAGTGTCTCTGTGTCTCTGAGTGTCAGTTTCTCTGTGTCTCAATGTCTCAGAGTCTCAGTGTCTCTGTGTCTCAGTGTCTCAGTGTCTCTGAGTCTCAGTGTCTCTGTGTCTCAGTGTCTCTGAGTCTGAGTGTCTCTGTGTCTCTGTGCCTCAGTGTCTATGAGTCTCAGTGTCTCTGAGTCTCAGTGTCTCTGTGCCTCAGTGTCTCTGTGTCTCAGTTACTCAGAGTCTCTGTGTCTCAGTGTCTCTGTGTCTCTGTGTCTCAGTGTCTCTGAGTCTCAGTGCCTCTGTGTCTCAGTGTCTCTGTGTCTCTGTGTCTCAGTGTCTCTGAGTCTCAGTGTCTCTGTGTCTCAGTGTCTCTGTGTCTCAGAGTCTTTGTTTCTCTGTGTCTCTGTGTCTCAGTGTCGCTGTGTCTCAGAGACTCAGTGTCTCAGTGTCTCTGTGTCTCAGTGTCTCAGTGTCTCTGTGTCTCAGTGTCTCTGTGTGTCAGAGTCTCAGTGTCTCTGTGTCTCAGTGTCTCAGTGTCTCAGAGTCTCAGTGTCTCAGTGTCTCAGAGTCTCAGTGTCTCAGTGTCTCAGTGTCTCAGTGTCTCAGTGTCTCTGTGTCTCAATGTCTCAGAGTCTCTGTGTCTCAGTGTCTCAGTGTCTCTGTGACTAAGTGTCTCAGTGTATCTTTGTCTCAGAGTCTCAGTGTCTCAGTGTCTCAGTGTCTCTGTGTCTCAGAGTCTCAGTGTCTCAGATTCTCAGTTTCCCTGTGTCTCAGTGTCTCAGTGTCTCTGTGACTCAGTGTCTCAGTGTCACAGTGTGTGAGTGTCTCAGTGACTCGGAGTCTCAGAGTCTCAGAGTCTCTGTGTCTCAGTTTCTCAGCGTCTCTGCGTCTCAGTGTCTCAGAGCCTCACTGTCTCTGCGTCTCAGTTTCTCAGCGTCTCTGTGTCTCAGTGTCTCAGAGTCTCAGTGTTTCTGTGTCTCAGTGACTTAGTGTCTCTGAGTCTCAAAGTCTCTGTATCTCAGAGTCTCTGTGTCTCAGTGTCTCTGAGTCTCAGTGTCTCTGTGTATCAGTGTCTCTGAGTCTCAGTGTCTCTGTGTCTCTGTGTCTCAGTGTCTCTGAGTCTCAGTGTCTCTGTGTCTCAGTGTCTCTGTGTCTCAGTGTCTCTGAGTCTCAGTGTCACAGAGTCTCAGTGTCTCGGTGTCTCAGTGTCTCAGCGTATCTGCGTCTCAGTGTCTCAGAGTCTCAGTGACTCAGTGTCTCAGTGTCTCTGTGTCTCAGTGTCTCTGTGTCTCAGTGTCTCTGTGTCTCAGTGTCTCAGAGTCTCAGTGTCTCGGTGTCTCAGTGTCTCAGCGTATCTGCGTCTCAGTGTCTCAGAGTCTCAGTGTCTCAGTGTCTCAGAGTCTCTGTGTCTCAGTTTCTCTGTGTCTCAGTGTCTCGGTGTCTCAGTGTCTCAGCGTATCTGCGTCTCAGTGTCTCAGTGTCTCTGTGCCTCCGTGTCTCAGTGTCTCGGTGTCTCAGTGTCTCATTGTCCCTGTGTCACAGTGTCCCCGTGTCTCAGTGTCTCACTGTCTCTGTGTCTCTATGTCTCAGTGTCTCAGTGCCTCAATGTCTCTCTGTCTCAGTGTCTCCGTGTCTCGGAGTCTCAGTGTCTCAGTGTCTCTGTGTCTCAGTGTCCCTGTGTCTCAGTGTCTCACTGTTACTGTGTCTCTATGTCTCAGTGTCTCAGTGTCTCAGAGTCTCAATGTCTTTGTGTCTCAGTATCACACTGTTTCTGTGTCTCTTTCTCTCAGTGTCTCATTGTCTCAGTGTCTCAGAGTCTCAATGTCTTTGTGTCTCAGTGTCTCAGTGTCGCAGAGTCTCAGTGTCTTTGTGTCTCAGTGTCTCAGTGTCTCTGTGTCTCAGTGTCTCAGAGTCTCAGTGTCTCTGTGTCTCTTTGACTCATTGTCTCTGTGCCTCAGTGTCTCAGTGTCTCTGGGCCTCAGTGTCTCAGTGTCTCAGAGTCTCAGTGTCTCAGTGTCTCTGTGCCTCAGTGTCTCAGTGTCTCAGAGTCTCGGAGTCTCTGCGTCTCAGTGTCTCAGTGTCTCAGTGTCTCAGTGTCTCTGTTATTCAGTGCCTCAGTCTCAGTGTATCTGAGTCTCAGGGTCACATTGTCTCTGCGTCTCAGTGTCTCAGCGTCTCTGTGACTCAGTGTCTCAGTGTCTCTGTGTCTCAGTGTCTCTGAGTGTCAGTGTCTCTGTGTCTCTGAGTGTCAGTGTCTCAGTGTCTCTGTGTCTCTGTGTCTCAGTGTCTCTGAGTCTCAGTGTCTCAGTGTCTCTGTGTCTCAGTGTCTCTGATTCTCAGTGTCTCTGGGTCTCAGTGTTTCAGTGTCTCTGTGTCTCAGTGACTCTGAGTCTCAGTGTTTCAGTGTCTCAGTGTCTCTGTGTCTCAGATTCTCAGTGTCTCTGTGTCTCAGTGTCCTGAGTCTCAGTGTCTCTGTGTCTCAGTGTCTCTGAGTGTCAGTGTCTCTGTGTCTCTGTGTCTCAGTGTCTATGAGTCTCAGTGTCTCTGAGTCTCAGTGTCTCTGTGCCTCAGTGTCCCTGTGTCTCAGTGTCTCAGAGTCTCTGTGCCTCAGTGTCTCTGAGTCTCAGTGTCTCAGTGTCTCTGTGTCTCAGAGTCTCTGTGCCTCAGTGTCTCTGAGTCTCGGTGTCTCAGTGTCTCTGTGTCTCTGTGTCTCAGTGTCTCTGTGTCTCAGTGTCTCTGTGTCTCATAGTCTTTGTTTCTCTGTGTCTCTGTGTCTCAGTGTCGCTGTGTCTCAGAGACTCAGTGTCTCAGTGTCTCAGTGTCTCAGTGTCTCTGTGTCTCAGTGTCTCTGTGTGTCAGAGTCTCAGTGTCTCTGTGTCTCAGTGTCTCAGTGTCTCAGAGTCTCAGTGTCTCAGAGTCTCTGTGTCTCAGTGTCTCAGTGTCTCAGAGTCTCAGTGTCTCAGTGTCTCTGTGTCTCAGTGTCTCAGTGTCTCTGTGTCTCAGTGTCTCAGTGTCTCTTTGTCTCAGAGTCTCAGTGTCTCAGTGTCTCTGTGTCTCTGTGTCTCAGTGTCTCAGTGTCACTGTGTCTCAGAGTCTCAGTGTCTCAGTGTCTCAGTTTCCCTGTGTCTCAGTGTCTCAGAGTCTCTGTGTCTCAGTGTCTCAGTGTCTCTGTGACTCAGTGTGTCAGTGTCACAGTGTCTCAGTGTCTCAGTGTCACAGTGTCTCAGTGTCTCAGTGTCTCTGAGTCTCAGAGTCTCAGTGTCTCTGTGTCTCAGTTTCTCAGCGTCTCTGCGTCTCAGTGTCTCAGAGCCTCACTGTCTCTGCGTCTCAGTTTCTCAGCGTCTCTGTGTCTCAGTGTCTCAGAGTCTCAGTGTTTCTGTGTCTCAGTGACTCAGTGTCTCTGAGTCTCAAAGTCTCTGTATCTCAGAGTCTCTGTGTCTCAGTGTCTCTGAGTCTCAGTGTCTCTGTGTATCAGTGTCTCTGAGTCTCAGTGTCTCTGTGTCTCAGTGTCTCTGAGTCTCAGTGTCTCTGTGTCTCAGTGTCTCTGTGTCTCAGTGTCTCTGAGTCTCAGTGTCTCAGAGTCTCAGTGTCTCGGTGTCTCAGTGTCTCAGCGTATCTGCGTCTCAGTGTCTCAGAGTCTCATTGATTCAGTGTCTCTGTGTCTCAGTGTCTCAGTGTCTCTGTGTCTCAGTGTCTCTGAGTCTCAGTGTCTCAGAGTCTCAGTGTCTCGGTGTCTCAGTGTCTCAGCGTATCTGCGTCTCAGTGTCTCAGAGTCTCAGTGTCTCAGTGCCTCAGATTCTCTGTGTCTCAGTTTCTCTGTGTCTCAGTGTCTCGGTGTCTCAGTGTCTCAGCGTATCTGCGTCTCAGTGTCTCAGAGTCTCAGTGTCTCAGTGTCTCTGTGTCTCAGTTTCTCTGTGTCTCAGTGTCTCTGAGTCTCAGTGTCTCAGATTCTCAGTGTCTCTGTGTCTCAGTGTCTCTGTGTCTCAGTGTCTCGGTGTCTCAGTGTCTCTGAGTCTCAGTGTCTTTGTGTCTCAGTGTCTCTGTGTCTCAGAGTCTCAGTGTCTCTGTGTCTCAGTGTCTCTGAGTCTCTGTGTCTCAGTGTCTCTTTGTCTCTGTGGGTCAGGGTCTCAGTGTCTCAGTGTCTCTCAGTCTCAGTCTCTCTGTGTCTCAGTGTCTCAGAGTCTCTGAGTCTCAGTGTCTCAGTGTCTCAGTGTCTCTGTGTCTCAGTGTCTCTGATTCTCAGTGTCTCTGTGTCTCTGTGCCTCAGTGTCTCAGAGTCTCTGAGTCTCAGTGTCTCAGTGTCTCAGTGTCTCTGTGTCTCTGAGTCTCAGTGTCTCTGTGTCTCAGTGTCTCAGTCTCTCTGTGACTCAGTGTCTCTGTGTCTCAGTGTCTCTGAGTCTCAGTGTCTCAGAGTCTCAGTGTCTCGGTGTCTCAGTGTCTCAGCGTTTCTGCGTCTCAGTGTCTCAGTGTCTAAGAGTCTCATTGTCTCAGTGTCTCAGTGTCTCTGAGTCTCAGTGTCTCCTTGTCTCTGTGTCTCAGTGTCTCTGTGTCTCAGAGTCTCAGTGTCTCTGTGTCTCAGTGTTTCTGTGTCTCAATGTCTCAGTGTCTCTGTGTGTCAGAGTCTCAGTGTCTCAGTGTCTCAGTGTCTCTGTGCCTCGGTGTCTCAGTGTCTCGGTGTCTCAGTGTCTCATTGTCCCTGTGTCTCAGTGTCCCCGTGTCTCAGTGTCTCACTGTCTCTGTGTCTCAATTTCTCAGTGTCTCTGTGTGTCAGAGTCTCAGTGTCTCAGTGTCTCTGAGTCTCAGTCTCTCTGTGTCTCTGTGGCTCTGTGTCTCAGTGTCCCTGTGTCTCAGTGTCTCAATGTCTCTTTGTCTCAGTGTCTCAGTGTCTCTGTGTCTCTGTGTCTCAGTCTCTCAGTGTCTCTGGGTCTCAGTGTCTCTGTGTCTCAGTGTCTCAGTGAATCTGTGTCTCTTTGTCTCTGTCCCGCAGTGTCTCAGTGTCTCAGAGTCTCAGGGTCTCAGTGTCTCAGTGTCTCAGTGTCTCATTGTCCCTGTGTCTCAGTGTCCCCGTGTCTCAGTGTCTCACTGTCTCTGTGTCTCTATGTCTCAGTGTCTCTGTGTCTCAGTGCCTCAATGTCTCTGTGTCTCAGTGTCTCCGTGTCTCGGAGTCTCAGTGTCTCAGTGTCTCTGTGTCTCAGTGTCCCTGTGTCTCAGTGTCTCACTGTTTCTGTGTCTCTATGTCTCAGTGTCTCAGTGTCTCAGAGTCTCAATGTCTTTGTGTCTCAGTATCTCACTGTTTCTGTGTCTCTTTCTCTCAGTGTCTCATTGTCTCAGTGTCTCAGAGTCTCAATGTCTTTGTGTCTCAGTGTCGCATAGTCTCAATGTCTCTGTGTCTCAGTGTCTCAGTGTCTCTGTGTCTCAGTGTCTCAGAGTCTCAGTGTCTCTGTGTCTCTGTGTCTCAGTGTCTCAAAGTCTCAGAGTCTCAGTGTCTCTGTGTCTCTTTGACTCATTGTCTCTGCCTCAGTGTCTCAGTGTCTCTGGGCCTCAGTGTCTCAGTGTCTCAGAGTCTCAGTGTCTCAGTGTCTCTGTGCCTCAGTGTCTCAGTGTCTCAGAGTCTCGGAGTCTCAGAGTCTCAGTGTCTCTGTGTCTCAGTGTCTCAGTGTCTCTGTGAATCAGTGCCTCAGTCTCAGTGTCTCTGAGTCTCAGGGTCACATTGTCTCTGCGTCTCAGTGTCTCAGCGTCTCTGTGACTCAGTGTCTCAGTGTCTCAGTGTCTCAGTGTCTCAGTGTCTCTGAGTGTCAGTGTCTCAGTGTCTCTGAGTGTCAGTGTCTCAGTGTCTCAGTGTCTCTGTGTCTCTGTGTCTCAGTGTCTCAGTGTCTCAGTGTCTCTGTGTCTCAGTGTCTCTGAGTCTCAGTGTTTCTGGGTCTCAGTGTTTCAGTGTCTCTGTGTCTCAGTGTCTCTGAGTCTCAGTATTTCAGTGTCTCAGTGTCTCTGTGTCTCAGATTCTCAGTGTCTCTGTGTCTCAGTGTCTCAGTGTCTCTGAGTCTCAGTGTTTCTGTGTCTCAGTGTCTCTGAGTCTGAGTGTCTCTGTGTCTCAGTGTCTCAGTGTCTATGAGTCTCAGTGTCTCTGAGTCTCAGTGTCTCTGTGCCTCAGTGTCTCTGTGTCTCAGTGTCTCAGAGTCTCTGTGTCTCTGTGCCTCAGTGTCTCTGAGTCTCAGTGTCTCTGTGTCTCTGTGTTTCAGTGTCTCTTTGTCTCTGTGTCTCAGTGTCTCTGAGTCTCAGTGCCTCTGTGTCTCAGTGTCTCTGTGTCTCTGTGTCTCAGTGTCTCTGAGTCTCAGTGTCTCTGTGTCTCAGTGTCTCTGTGTCTCAGAGTCTTTGTTTCTCTGTGTCTCTGTGTCTCAGTGTCGCTGTGTCTCAGAGACTCAGTGTCTCAGTGTCTCAGTGTCTCTGTGTCTCAGTGTCTCAGTGTCTCTGTGTCTCAGTGTCTCTGTGTGTCAGAGTCTCAGTGTCTCTGTGTCTCAGTGTCTCAGTGTCTCAGTGTCTCAGAGTCTCAGTGTCTCAGTGTCTCAGAGTCTCTGTGTCTCAGTGTCTCAGTGTCTCAGTGACTCTGTGTCTCAGAGTCTCAGTGTCTCAGTGTCTCTGTGTCTCAGTGTCTCAGAGTCTCTGTGTCTCAGTGTCTCAGTGTCTCTGTGACTCAGTGTCTCAGTGTCTCTTTGTCTCAGAGTCTCAGTGTCTCAGTGTCTCAGTGTCTCAGTGTCTCTGTGTCTCAGAGTGTCAGTGTCTCAGTGTCTCAGTTTCCCTGTGTCTCAGTGTCTCAGAGTCTCTGTGTCTCAGTGTCTCTGAGTCTCAGTGTCTCTGTGTCTCAGTGTCTCTGAGTCTCAGTGTCTCAGAGTCTCAGTGTCTCGGTGTCTCAGTGTCTCAGCGTATCTGCGTCTCAGTGTCTCAGAGTCTCAGTGACTCAGTGTCTCTGTGTCTCAGTGTCTCAGTGTCTCTGTGTCTCAGTGTCTCAGTGTCTCAGTGTCTCGGTGTCTCAGTGTCTCAGAGTCTCAGTGTCTCGGTGTCTCAGTGTCTCATCGTATCTGCGTCTCAGTGTCTCAGAGTCTCAGTGTCTCAGTGTCTCAGAGTCTCTGTGTCTCAGTTTCTCTGTGTCTCAGTGTCTCGGTGTCTCAGTGTCTCAGCGTATCTGCGTCTCAGTGTCTCAGTGTCTCTGTGCCTCGGTGTCTCAGTGTCTCGGTGTCTCAGTGTCTCATTGTCCCTGTGTCTCAGTGTCCCCGTGTCTCAGTGTCTCACTGTCTCTGTGTCTCTATGACTCAGTGTCTCAGTGTCTCAGTGCCTCAATGTCTCTGTGTCTCAGTGTCTCCGTGTCTCGGAGTCTCAGTGTCTCAGTGTCTCTGTGTCTCAGTGTCCCTGTGTCTCAGTGTCTCACTGTTTCTGTGTCTCTATGTCTCAGTGTCTCAGTGTCTCAGAGTCTCAATGTCTTTGTGTCTCAGTGTCTCAGTGTCGCAGAGTCTCAATGTCTTTGTGTCTCAGTGTCTCAGTGTCTCTGTGTCTCAGTGTCTCAGAGTCTCAGTGTCTCTGTGTCTCTGTGTCTCAGTGTCTCAGAGTCTCAGAGTCTCAGTGTCTCTGTGTCTCTTTGACTCATTGTCTCTGTGCCTCAGTGTCTCAGTGTCTCTGGGCCTCAGTGTCTCAGTGTCTCAGAGTCTCAGTGTCTCAGTGTCTCTGTGCCTCAGTGTCTCAGTGTCTCAGAGTCTCGGAGTCTCAGAGTCTCAGTGTCTCTGTGTCTCAGTGTCTCAGTGTCTCTGTGAATCAGTGCCTCAGTCTCAGTGTCTCTGAGTCTCAGGGTCACATTGTCTCTGCGTCTCAGTGTCTCAGCGTCTCTGTGACTCAGTGTCTCAGAGTCTCTGTGTCTCAGTGTCGCAGTGTCTCTGTGTCTCAGTGTCTCTGAGTGTCAGTGTCTCTGTGTCTCTGAGTGTCAGTGTCTCTGTGTCTCAGTGTCTCTGTGTCTCTGTGTCTCAGTGTCTCTGAGTCTCAGTGTCTCAGTGTCTCAGTGTCTCTGTGTCTCAGTGTCTCTGAGTCTCAGTGTCTCTGGGTCTCAGTGTTTCAGTGCCTCTGTGTCTCAGTGTCTCTGAGTCTCAGTGTTTCAGTGTCTCAGTGTCTCTGTGTCTCAGATTCTCAGTGTCTCTGTGTCTCAGTGTCTCAGTGTCTCTGAGTCTCAGTGTCTCTGTGTCTCAGTGTCTCTGAGTCTGAGTGTCTCTGTGTCTCTGTGTCTCAGTGTCTATGAGTCTCAGTGTCTCTGAGTCTCAGTGTCTCTGTGCCTCAGTGTCTCTGTGTCTCAGTGTCTCAGAGTCTCTGTGTCTCTGTGCCTCAGTGTCTCTGAGTCTCAGTGTCTCAGTGTCTCAGTGTCTCTGTGTCTCTGTGTCTCAGTGTCTCTGAGTCTCAGTGCCTCTGTGTCTCAGTGTCTCTGTGTCTCAGTGTCTCTGAGTCTCAGTGACTCTGTGTCTCAGTGTCTCTGTGTCTCAGAGTCTTTGTTTCTCTGTGTCTCTGTGCCTCAGTGTCGCTGTGTCTCAGAGACTCAGTGTCTCAGTGTCTCTGTGTCTCAGTGTCTCAGTGTCTCTGTGTCTCAGTGTCTCTGTGTGTCAGAGTCTCAGTGTCTCAGTGTCTCAGTGTCTCAGTGTCTCAGTGTCTCAGAGTCTCTGTGTCTCAGTGTCTCAGTGTCTCAGAGTCTCAGTGTCTTAGTGTCTCAGTGTCTCTGTGTCTCAGTGCCTCAGAGTCTCTGTGTCTCAGTGTCTCAGTGTCTCTGTGACTCAGTGTCTCAGTGTCTCTTTGTCTCAGAGTCTCAGTGTCTCAGTGTCCCTGTGTCTCAGTGCCTCAGTGTCTCTGTGTCTCAGAGTCTCAGTGTCTCAGTGTCTCAGTTTCCCTGTGTCTCAGTGTCTCAGAGTCTCTGTATCTCAGTGTCTCTGTGACTCAGTGTCTCAGTGTCACAGTGTCTCAGTGTCTCAGTGTCTCTGAGTCTCAGAGTCTCAGTGTCTCTGTGTCTCAGTTTCTCAGCGTCTCTGCGTCTCAGTGTCTCAGAGCCTCACTGTCTCTGCATCTCAGTTTCT
This sequence comes from Carcharhinus amblyrhynchos, assembly GCF_965287045.1. Classification (NCBI taxonomy): domain Eukaryota; kingdom Metazoa; phylum Chordata; class Chondrichthyes; order Carcharhiniformes; family Carcharhinidae; genus Carcharhinus; species Carcharhinus amblyrhynchos. The sequence continues at coordinate 9,618 of NW_027649947.1, read as the reverse complement.
CAGCGTCTCTGTGTCTCAGTGTCTCAGTGTTTCCGTGTCTCAGTGACTCAGTGTCTCTGAGTCTCAAAGTCTCTGTATCTCAGAGTCTCTGTGTCTCAGTGTCTCTGAGTCTCAGTGTCTCTGTGTATCAGTGTCTCTGAGTCTCAGTGACTCAGTGTCTCTGTGTCTCAGTGTCTCAGTGTCTCAGAGTCTCAGTGTCTCGGTGTCTCAGTGTCTCAGCGTATCTGCGTCTCAGTGTCTCAGAGTCTCAGTGTTTCAGTGTCACAGAGTCTCAGTGTCTCAGTATCTCTGAGTCTCAGTGTCTCTGTGTATCAGTGTCTCTGAGTCTCAGTGACTCAGTGTCTCTGTGTCTCAGTGTCTCAGTGTCTCTGTGTCTCAGTGTCTCTGTGTCTCAGTGTCTCTGAGTCTCAGTGTCTCAGAGTCTCAGTGTCTCGGTGTCTCAGTGTCTCAGCGTATCTGCGTCTCAGCGTCTCAGAGTCTCAGTGTTTCAGTGTCTCAGAGTCTCTGTGTCTCAGTTTCTCTGTGTCTCAGTGTCTCGGTGTCTCAGTGTCTCAGCGTATCTGCGTCTCAGTGTCTCAGTGTCTCTGTGTCTCAGTTTCTCTGTGTCTCAGTGTCTCTGAGTCTCAGTGTCTCAGATTCTCAGTGTCTCTGTGTCTCAGTGTCTTTGTGTCTCAGTGTCTCTGAGTCTCAGTGTCTTTGTGTCTCAGTGTCTCTGTGTCTCAGAGTCTCAGTGTCTCTGTGTCTCAGTGTCTCTGAGTCTCTGTGTCTCAGTGTCTCTTTGTCTCTGTGTGTCAGGGTCTCAGTGTCTCAGTGTCTCAGTGTCTCTCAGTCTCAGTCTCTCTATGTCTCAGTGTCTCAGAGTCTCTGAGTCTCAGTGTCTCAGTGTCTCTGTGTCTCAGTGTCTCAGTGTCTCTGAGTCTCAGTGTCTCTGTGTCTCTGTGTCTCAGTGTCTCAGAGTCTCTGAGTCTCAGTGTCTCAGTGTCTCTGTGTCTCTGAGTCTCAGTGTCTCTGTGTCTCCGTGTCTCAGTCTCTCTGTGTCTCAGTGTCTCAGTGTCTCTGAGTCTCAGTGTCTCAGAGTCTCAGTGTCTCGGTGTCTCAGTGTCTCAGTGTTTCTGCGTCTCAGTGTCTCAGTGTCTCAGAGTCTCAGTGTCTCAGTGTCTCGGAGTCTCAGTGTCTCCTTGTCTCTGTGTCTCAGTGTCTCTGTGTCTCAGAGTCTCAGTGTCTCTGTGTTTCTGTGTCTCAATGTCTCAGTGTCTCTGTGTGTCAGAGTCTCAGGGTCTCAGTGTCTCAGTGTCTCAGTGTCTCTGTGCCTCGGTGTCTCAGTGTCTCGGTGTCTCAGTGTCTCATTGTCCCTGTGTCTCAGTGTCCCCGTGTCTCAGTGTCTCACTGTCTCAGTGTCTCAGTGTCTCAGTGTCTCAATGTCTCTGTGTCTCAGTGTCTCAGTGTCTCGGAGTCTCAGTGTCTCAGTGTCTCTGTGTCTCAGTGTCCCTGTGTCTCAGTGTCTCACTGTTTCTGTGTCTCTTTCTCTCAGTGTCTCAGTGTCTCAGTGTCTCAGAGTCTCAATGTCTTTGTGTCTCAGTGTCTCAGTGTCACAGAGTCTCAATGTCTTTGTGTCTCAGTGTCTCAGTGGCTCAGAGTCTCAGTGTCTCTGTGTCTCAGAGTCTCAGAGTCTCAGTGTCTCTGTGTCTCTTTGACTCATTGTCTCTGTGCCTCAGTGTCTCAGTGTCTCTGGGCCTCAGTGTCTCAGAGTCTCAGTGTCTCAGTGTCTCTGTGCCTCAGTGTCTCAGAGTCTCGGAGTCTCAGAGTCTCAGTGTCTCTGTGTCTCAGTGTCTCAGTGTCTCTGTGTCTCAGTGCCTCTGTGTCTCAGTGTCTCTGTGTCTCAGTGCCTCAGTCTCAGTGTCTCTGAGTCTCAGGGTCACATTGTCTCTGCGTCTCAGTGTCTCAGCGTCTCTGTGACTCTGTGTCTCAGTGTCTCTGTGTCTCAGTGTCTCTGTGTCTCAGTGTCTCAGTGTCTCAGAGTCTCAGAGTCTCCGTGTCACTGTGTCTCAGTGTCTCTGAGTCTCAGTGTCTCAGTGTCTCAGAGTCTCTGTGTCTCTGTGTCTCAGTGTCTCTGAGTCTCAGTGTCTCTGTGTCTCAGTGTCTCAGTGTATCTGATTCTCTGTGTCTCAGTGTCTCAGAGTCTGTGTGTCTCTGTGTCTCAGTGACTCAGAGTCTGTGTGTCTGTGTCTCAGTGTCTCAGAGTCTCAGTGTCTCAGTGTCTCAGTGTCTCTGTGTCTCTGTGTCTCAGTTTCTCTGTGTCTCAGTGTCTCTGAGTCTCAGTGTCTCAGATTCTCAGTGTCTCTGTGTCTCAGTGTCTCTGAGTCTCAGTGTCTCTGTGTCTCAGTGTCTCAGCGTTTCTGCGTCTCAGTGTCTCAGAGCCTCAGTGTCTCTGTGTCTCAGTGTCTCTGTGACTCAGTGTCTCTGAGTCTCAGTGTCTTTGTGTCTCAGTGTCTCTGTGTCTCAGAGTCTCGGTGTCTCTGTGTCTCAGTGTCTCTGAGTCTCTGTGTCTCAGTGTCTCTTTGTCTCTGTGTGTCAGGGTCTCAGTGTCTCAGTGTCTCAGTGTCTCTCAGTCTCAGTCTCTCTGTGTCTCAGTGTCTCAGAGTCTCTGAGTCTCAGTGTCTCAGTGTCTCAGTGTCTCTGTGTCTCTGAGTCTCAGTGTCTCTGTGTCTCAGTGTCTCAGAGTCTCTGAGTCTCAGTGTCTCAGTGTCTCAGTGTCTCTGAGTCTCAGTGTCTCTGTGTCTCAGTGTCTCAGTCTCTCTGTGTCTCAGTGTCTCTGTGTCTCAGTGTCTCTGAGTCTCAGTGTCTCAGAGTCACAGTGTCTCGTGTCTCAGTGTCTCAGCGTTTCTGCGTCTCAGTGTCTCAGTGTCTCAGAGTCTCAGTGTCTCAGTGTCTCAGTGTCTCAGTGTCTCTGAGTCTCAGTGTCTCCTTGTCTCTGTGTCTCAGTGTCTCTGTGTCTCAGAGTCTCAGTGTCTCTGTGTCTCAGTGATTCTGTGTCTCAATGTCTCAGTGTCTCTGTCTGTCAGAGTCTCAGTGTCTCAGTGTCTCAGTGTCTCTGTGCCTCGGTGTCTCAGTGTCTCGGTGTCTCAGTGTCTCATTGTCCCTGTGTCTCAGTGTCCCCGTGTCTCAGTGCCTCACTGTCTCTGTGTCTCTATGTCTCAGTGTCTCAGTGTCTCAGTGTCTCAATGTCTCTGTGTCTCAGTGTCTCAGTGTCTCGGAGTCTCAGTGTCTCAGTGTCTCAGTGTCTCTGTGTCTCAGTGTCCCTGTGTCTCAGTGTCTCACTGTTTCTGTGTCTCTATGTCTCAGTGTCTCAGTGTCTCAGAGTCTCAATGTCTTTGTGTCTCAGTATCTCACTGTTTCTGTGTCTCTTTCTCTCAGTGTCTCAGTGTCTCAGAGTCTCAATGTCTTTGTGTCTCAGTGTCTCAGTGTCACAGAGTCTCAATGTCTTTGTGTCTCAGTGTCTCAGTGTCTCAGAGTCTCAGTGTCTCTGTGTCTCAGTGTCTCAGAGTCTCAGAGTCTAAGTGTCTCTGTGTCTCTTTGACTCATTGTCTCTGTGCCTCAGTGTCTCAGTGTCTCTGGGCCTCAGTGTCTCAGTGTCTCAGAGTCTCAGTGTCTCAGTGTCTCTGTGCCTCAGTGTCTCAGAGTCTCGGAGTCTCAGAGTCTCAGTGTCTCAGTGTCTCAGTGTCTCAGTGTCTCAGTGCCTCTGTGTCTCAGTGTCTCTGTGTCTCAGTGCCTCTGTGTCTCAGTGTCTCTGAGTCTCAGGGTCACATTGTCTCTGCGTCTCAGTGTCTCAGCGTCTCTGTGACTCTGTGTCTCAGTGTCTCAGTGTCTCAGTGTCTCTGTGTCTCAGTGTCTCTGTGTCTCAGTGTCTCAGAGTCTCAGAGTCTCCGTGTCTCTGTGTCTCAGTGTCTCTGAGTCTCAGTGTCTCAGTGTCTCAGAGTCTCAGTGTCTCTGTGTCTCAGTGTCTCTGTGTCTCAGTGTCTCTGAGTCTCAGTGTCTCTGTGTCTCAGTGTCTCAGTGTATCTGATTCTCTGTGTCTCAGTGTCTCAGAGTCTGTGTGTCTCTGTGTCTCAGTGACTCAGAGTCTGTGTGTCTGTGTCTCAGTGTCTCAGAGTCTCAGTGTCTCAGTATCTCAGAGTTTCAGTGTCTCTGTGTCTCAATGTCTCAGAGTCTCAGTGCCTCAGAGTCTCAGTGTCTCTGTGTCTCTGTGTCTCTGTTTCTCTGTGTCTCTGTGTCTCAGTGTCTCACTGTCTCAGAGTCGCAGTGTCTCAGTGTTTCAGTGTCTCTGTGTATCTGAGTCTCAGTGTCTCAGTGTCTCAGTGTCTCAGAGTCTCTGTTCCTCAGAATCTCAGAGTCGCAGCGTCTCTGTGTCTCAGTGTCCCAGCGTATCTGATTCTCAGTGTCTCTGCGTCTCAGTGTCTCAGTGTCTCAATGTCTCAGGATCCCTACGTCGCTCTGTCTCGGTGCCTCAGTGCCTCAGTGTCTCAATGTCTCACGGTCTCTGGGTCTCTGTGTCTTAGTGCCTTCGAGTCTCAATGTCTCAGGTCTGTACGTCTCTGGGTCTCAGTGTCTCTGGGTCTCTGTGTCTCAGTGACCCAGAGATCCTGAGACTCAGAAGCCCTGATACATTGAGACACTGAGACACAGAGACCTAGAGACCCAGAGACTTTGAGACACGGAGACCCTGAGACACAGAGACATTGAGACACTGAGACACGGAGACACAGAGACACAGAGACATTGAGACACTGAGACACGGAGACCCTGAGACATTGAGACACTGAGACACAGAGACCCAGAGACCCAGATGCATTGAGACACTGAGACACTGAGACACAAAGACGCAGAGCCCCAGAGACCAGAGACTCTGAGACCCAGTTATCCAGAGACCATCTGACAATGAGACCCAGAGACCCTGGGACCCTGAGACACTGAGACCCAGAGACTCAGAGACCCTGAAACCCAGAGAACCAGACACCCAGAGACACTGAGACCCTGAGACCCTGAGACACTGAGAAAATGAGACACTGAAAGCCAAGGACACAGAGACCCAGAGACCCTGAGACATTGAGACAGTGAGACACAGAGACACTGTGACCCTGAGACACTGAGACACAGAGACCCCGAGACCCAGAGACACGGAGACACTGAGACCCAGAGATACTGAGACATGAGACACTGAGACCCTAAGACATTGAGACCCTGGGACCCTGACACCCTGAGACACTGAGACACTGCAGCACTGATACCCAGAGACTCTGAGACCCAGAGACCCTGAGACCCAGAGAGGCTGAGACACTGAGACCCTCCAACACTGAGACACTGCAAACCTGAAACCCTGAGACCCTGAGCCCCTGAGACACCGAGACACTGAGACTCTGAGAACCTGAGACACTGAGAACCTGAGACACTGAGACCCGGAGACCCTGAGACACTGAGACCCAAAGACCCAGAGATGCAGATACCCTGTGACCATACGACCCAGAGAATCTTAGACACTGATTCCCAAGGACCCTGAGACACTGAGACCCTGAGACCCTGAGACACTGGTACACTGAGACCCTGAAACACTGAGACACTGAGACAGTGAGACACTGTGACCCTGAGAAACTGAGAGCTGAGACTCTGAGACACTGAGATCCAGAGACACAGAGACCCAGAGACCCTGAGAAAGTGAGACCCAGAGACCCAGAGAAACAGAGACCCTGAGACACAGAGACAGTGAGACCAACAGACCAAGAGACCCTGAGACCCAGAGGCCCTGAGATACAGAGACACGGAGACCCTGAGACCCTCAGACGCTGAGACACTGAGACCCTGAGACACTGGGACATTGAGACACTGAAACCCTGAAACCCTCAGCTCCTGAGACCCTGAGACCCAGAGACCCAGTGAAACTGAGACCCTGATACACTGAGACCCTGAAACACTGAGACAGTGAGACCTTGAGACACTGAGAGCTGAGACTCTGAGACCCTGAAACCCTGAGACACTGAGACACAGAGAGACTGAGAACATGAGACAGTGAGACCCTGAGACACTGATACACTGAGACCCTGAGACACTGAGACCCTGAGACAGTGAGACACTGAGACCCTGAGACACGGAGACACTGAGGCCCTGGGCCCCTGAGACATTGAAACTCTGTGTCCTGGAGACTCTGAGACACTGAGAAACTGAGACCCTGAGACACTGAGGCCAAGAGACCCTGAGAAAATGAGACACTGAGAACCTGAGACCGTGAGAGATTGTGACCATGAGCCCCTGAGACCCAGATACACTGAGACCCTGAGACACTGAGACACTAAGGCACAGAGACCCTGAGACCCAAAGGACCAGAGACGCAGAGACCCTGAGACCTGGAGACCCTGAGGCACTGAGACCCTGAGAACCAGAGGGCCTGAGACCCTGAGACACTGAGACCCAGAGACCCAGAGTCCCTGAGAGCCATAGACACAGAGACCCTGAGGCACTGAGACCCAGAGTCACTGAGACCCAGACACACAGTGACCCAGAGACCCTGAGACCCTGAGACACTGGGACACAGAGACCCAGAAACCATGACAATCTGAGACCCAGAGACCCTGAGACACTGAGACACTGAGACCCTGAGACCCAGAGACCCAGTGACCCTGAGACACTGAGACACTGAGACACTGAGACCCTGAGACACTGAGACATTGAGGCACTGAGACCCTGAGATACTGAGACCCTGAGACACTGAGAGCTGAGACTCTGAGACCCTGATTCCCTGAGATCCAGAGGCCCAGAGAGACTGAGTCCCTGAGACACTGAGACCCTGAGACACTGAGACACTGAGACCCTGAGACACGGAGACACGGAGACACTGAGGCCCTGAGAAACTGAGATCCTGAGGCAGTGAGACACTGAGATCCTGAGACACTGAGACCCTGAGACACTGAGCCACAGAGACGCAGAGACACTCAGGCACTGACACACTGAGCCCTGAGACACAGAGACCCTGAGACCCTGAGACACTGAGACACTGATTCTCTGAGACCCAGGGAACCAGAGACCCTGAGACCCTGAGACACTGTGACACTGAGACCCAGTTACCCACAGACTCAGAGACTCTGAGACACAGAGACAATGAGGTCAACAGACCAAGAGACCCAGAGAACCAGACATCCAGAGACCATGAGACCCTGCGACACTAAGACCCAGGCACGCAGTGACCCAGAGATCCTGAGACCCTGAGACTCTGAGACACTGTGACCCTGAGACACAGAGACCCAGACACCCTGAGGAACTGAGACCCAGAGACCCAGAGAAACAGAGACCCTGAGACACAGAGACAGTGAGACCCACAGACCAAGAGACCCAGAGAACCAGATATCCAGAGACCCCGAGACCCTGAGACACTGAGACCCTGAGACACTGAGACACAGAGACACTGAGACACTACGACACAGAGACCCTGAGACACTGAGACCCTGAGACCCTGAGGCCCACAGACCCTGAGATACTGAGACACAGAGACACTGAGCCCGGAGACACAGAGACACTGAGACACAGAGGAACTGAGGCCCTGAGCCCCTGAGACACTGAAACTCTGAGTCCCTGACACTCTGAGACACTGAAAAACTGAGACACTGACACAATGTGACCATGAGACCCTGAGACACTGAGACACTGAAAAACCTGAAGCCGAGAAACCCTGAGAAAATGAGACACTGAGAACACTGAGACCCTGGGACCCAGGGAACCAGAGATCCTGAGACACTGAGACCCTGAGACACTGAGAGACTGTGACCATGAGACCCTGAGACCCAGAGACACTGAGACCCTGAGACACTGATACACTGAGACCCAGAAACCCTGAGAACAAGAGATCTAGAGACTCTGAGACCCAGAGGGCCAAAGAGGCAGAGAGCCTGAGACCCGGAGACCCTGAAACACTGAGACACTGAGAAACTGAGACCCTGATACCTTGAGACACCGAGGCACAGATACCCTGAGTCCCAGAGACCCAGAGACGCAGAGACACAGAGACCCTGAGACACAGAGACACTGCGACCCTGAAACCCTGAGACCCTGAGACACTGAGACCCAGAGACCCAGAGACCCAGAGAGCCTGAGACCCTGAGACACTGAGACTCTGAGACCCTGAGACAATGAGACACTGAGACACTGAGACCCTGAGACCGTAGGACACTGAGACCCAGAGTCCCAGAGAGCCTGAGACCCTGAGACACTGAGAGTCATAGGCCCAGAGACGCTGAGGCACTGAGACACTGAGACCCTGAGACACTGAGACCCTGAGACACTCAGACCCAGAGACACTGATTCCCAGAGACCCTGAGACCCAGAGACCCTGAGACCCTGAAACACTGAGACACTGAGGCCGTGAGACACTGAGACCCTGAGACACAGAGACACTGCGACACTGAAACCCTGAGACACTGAGACAGTGAGAGACTGAGACAGTGAGACAGTGAGACACAGACCCCCTGAGAAACTGTCACCCAGAGACCAAGAGACCGAGGGACCCTGAGACTCTGAAACCCTGAGACCCTGGGACACTGAGACACTGAGGCACTGAGACCCTGAGACACTGAAACCCTGAAACACTTAGACCCTGAGACACTGCAAAACTGATACACACTGACCCTGAGACGCGGAGAAAATGAGACCCCGAGACGAAGAGACCCTGAGATCCTGAAACACTGAGACACAGAGACCCTGAGACACTGAGATCCTGAGACACTGAGAGACTGAGACACTGAGACCCTGAGACCCTGAGACCCAAAGGCCCAGAGACCCTGAGACCCTGAGACACTGAGAAGCTGAGACCCAGAGATCCAGAAACTCAGAGAGCCTGAGACCCTGAGACACTGAGACCCTGGGACACTGTGACTCTGAGACACTGATACACTGAGACACTGAGACCCAGAGACCCTTAGACACTGAGACACTGGGACACTGAGACTATGAGACACTTATACACTGAGACATTGAGACCCAGAGATTCTGAGACACTGAGACAGTGAGACACTGAGACACTGAGACTCTGAGACCCTGATTCCCTGATTCCCTGAGACACTGAGACACAGAGAACCTGAGACCTGGAGAAAATGTGACCCTGAGACACTGAGGCACAGAATACCTGACACCCTGGGACACTGAGACAGTGAGACCCTGAGACAATGAGGCACTGAGACACTGAGACACTGTGACACTGAGACCCAGTTACCCGAGACACAGAGGCTGTGAGATACAGAGACAGTGAGATCAAGAGACCCAGAGAACAAGACATCCAGAGACCCTGGGACCCTGAGACACTAAGACCCAGACATGCAGTGACCCAGAGACCCTGAGACACTGAGACATTGAGACCCTGATACACTGAGATACTGAGACACTGAGTCCCTGAGACACTGAGACGGTGAGAGACTGAGACACCGAGACAATATGACCATGAGACCCAGGGACAGTAAGGCACTGAGACACTGAGACTCTGAGACCCAGAGACCCTGGGAACTAGAGGTCCTGAGACCCAGGGACCCTGAGACACTGAGACCTGGAGACACTGAAACCCCGAGACCCGGGACACTGAGACAC